>NC_134487.1:130687895-131019784 GCF_040206685.1 Ascaphus truei
CTCCAGCTGTGCCTGGGACAGCATGAACGGCTGCAGACAGCGCCCAAGCTGCAGAGAAAAGAAAAGGTTCGAGAAACAATTTCTGCTCTGTTTCTCATCCTGGCGGTTATATGTGTAGATACTGTACATACAGATATAAACAATACTAACCCCAATATAGTGCATAAAAAAAAATACATTGAATGATGCAGGCACAATTAATCTCTGCCAATAAAGAGCTTAAAATCTAATATTTTGGTACAGTAAAAGGTTACACTGTGTGCTAATTTGCATGCCATTTCCCACAATCCCTGGATGCAGTGTAAGCACTGTATGCTAAGTTATATTGGGGAAAATCAGGGCGGCAGACATGCCTGAGAAATGTGAATTTGCTCACAAGTGATATTTTTATTTGCGGTACAAAAAGTCATACGTTCACTTAGAGTTTGTCTATGGATATACATAAAGAAAAAATACATTTTGCGCCTATGATGCACTTAGAATAGCAATTCAACAAGAATTATAATAGATATACAACCATACTGTAAGTTAATGTATGACACAGGGTCCTTGTGGAATCCAATGATGATGGTAATATTAAGTAACCATGTGCATGAAAAACAAAGAGAAAACATACATAGTGTGATACTGTAAACAAAAAAAACTGTACTGAATGGAAACTAATAGCAACACATCTTATACTATATTAGTGAAAGCACTGTATGTTTGCCTGCCTGGATGTCCGGTGTCCCTAGCGGCGATCTCATTGGTCCCTTGGGCTGCCCGCCCCCGCACACCTCTCATTGGCCTCACACACTCACACCACCCCCTTGGCCCGCCCCCACACCTCGCATTGGCCTGAGGCGGAGTGACGGGCCAAAGGTCCACAAAAAAAAAAAAAAAAACCACACACACACCTCTCTGTCCTCTCCCCCCCCCATCACACTCACCTCCCACTCCATTCCCTCCCGCTCCACTCCCTCCCCGGCGGCGCCCGGAAGCCGCTCCACTCCCTCCCGCTCCACTCACCTCCCTCTCACTCCATTCCCTCCTGCTCCACTCACCTCCCACTCCATTCCCTCCCGCTCCACTCCCTCCCCGGCGGGGGGACACGCGCCCACCTAAGGGGCGTCCGGAAGCCGCTCCACTCACCTCCCGCTCCACTCACCTCCCACTCCATTCCCTCCCACTCCACTCACCTCCCACTCCATTCCCTCCTGCTCCACTCCCTCCCTGGCGGGGGTTGGCACACACGGCACCTAAGAGGCGCCCGGAAGCCGCTCCACTCCCTCCCACACTCACCTCCCTCCCCGGCGGGGGCACACGCGGCACCTAAGAGGCGCCCAGAAGCCGCTCCACTCCCTCCCGCTCCACTCCCTCCCACACTCACCTCCCTCCCGCTCCACTCCCGCACTCACCTCCCTCCCGCTCCACTCCCTCCCGCACTCACCTCCCTCCCCGGCGGGGGGACACGCGGCACCTAAGATGGCGGCGCCCCGAAGGAGAGGTGACGTGTGTGTGTGTGTGTGTGTCACTGTGTGTGTGTGTCACTGTGTGTGTGTGTGTGTGTGTGTGTGTCTCATTGTGTGTGTGTCTCACTGTGTGTGTGTGTGACACTGTGTGTGTCTCTCACTGTGTGTGTGTCTCTCACTGTGTGTGTCTCTCACTGTGTGTGTGTGACACTGTGTGTGTGTCTCTCACTGTGTGTGTCACTGTGTGTGTGTGTGTCTGTGTCACATGGGGGGGCAGGAGGGGAGAGAGAGGGGGGGAGCGGAGAAACATACAGGGGGAGTGGAGAGGAGAGACCCGGAAATTTTAACCAACCCACCCCCCTCCTGTCCACTCTCCCCCCCTCCTCCCCCCCTCCTCCTCCCGTCCGCACTCTCCCCCCCCTCCCGTCCGCTCTCCCCCCCCCCTCCTCCCGTCCGCTCTCCCCCCCCCTCCTCCCGTCCGCTCTCCCCCCCCCCTCCTCCCGTCCTCGGCACACCCACATCCGCACCCCACATCAGCACCAAACCCTCCCAAATCAGCACACCGATACAATCACCATTAGTACAGCCACAGCAGCACTACCACCGCACATGGGCCGCGTTGACCACTCCTCACCCAAATGCCACACCCACACCACAAACATCCCGGGCAACGCCGGGGCTCTCAGCTAGTACAACATAACATACAACTACAAAAAAGCTAAACTTAGTGGAAGCCTCACAGACCAAACAGGTGATAGATGACTGAATAAAAAAACGCACATTTATTCAAATATCGATACCGGTAACCAACAGAGGGTGAGACAAGCCGGGGATCCGCTGACAGTCTGACGACATCAATCATCCTGCAGCAGACGTGCCACGAGCGAGAGGGGATACGCTCAAACATTATCCATTGCCTACTACCACTCTCTATCTAGTAAGTGGACTTTCACCTAATGTAGCCGAGGATTAGTAGAATTTTTGTATGGATGAAGTTTCCATTGATCTAATTGTTTATTTTAATAAATGTGTGTTTTTTTTATTCTGTCATCTTTCACCTGTTTAGTCTGTGAGGCTTCCACTAAGTTTAGCTTTTTTGTAGTTGTATGTTATGTTGTATGTGTTGCTATTAGCTTCCATTCAGTATAGTTTTTTTTTGTTTACAGTATCACACTATGTATGTTTTCTCTTTGTTTTTCATGCACATGGTTACTTAATATTACCATCATCATTGGATTCCACAAGGACTCTGTGTCATACATCAACTTACTGTATGGTTGTATATCTATTATTATTCTTGTTGAATTGCTTTTCTAAGTGCATCATAGGCGCCAAATTTATTTGTTCTTTATGGTATTTCTCTGACCAGGTGGTCAGTGTTTAATAGAGAGAAAAAGAACAATGTTCTATAAATCGGTGCTACCAATATATAATGAAAAGTTCCAATATGTATATGTTGAAACAATGTGGATCTTGCTTGAAGAAAGGATACTCATAATATCAAAAGTGTCTGGTACATATTAGCAAGAAATGCTCAAAGTATGGGAGGATAAAGGAATAAATGTCCTGGTTGATAATGCAGGTAGTGACTGTGAATTGCAGCTCTTAACTGGTTCTCTTCCAAATAGGACACCCTCCCTAGAGCTACATTTGCCCAGCACAATAAACGATACTGAATGTCCAGCAGGGTAGAACAAACTGTACTCACAGCTGTATGAATAACTGAGTTATAGTACTCACAGTGAGTGGTAATCCTTCCTCATAGGCGTGCTTCACGTAATGAACAGACTGCATGAGATCCAATGTGAAGAGGAAAAAACGGAGCACAGCAGCCAGCAGGAACAGGTAACAAGGAGGGCTGCAATACTGGAACTTGGTTTAAAAGCAATTTAATGAAAAAGACAGCATGGCATACAGAAGGTAGAGTACTCTAAGGCCTCGGCCAAGGTACTTGCTTGCTGGCGGAGGCGCGCTGAGGCGCGCTTCCGCTCAGCACTGAGCCCCTACAGCTGCAATTAGAGCGGCTTTAGTAGGGGCTCGCCTACACTTCTGCAAGCGCGCGGAAGCGTCGGTCTTAGGGAAATTTAAAATTTCCCCGCTTGCCGGAGTGTAGGGCCGGTCACGTGAGCGGTTCGCCCAATGAGGGCGAACCAGCTCCATGACGTCACTGGCCCGCCCCCAGCCCGACCCCTGACAGCGCGCAGGGAAAGCACCCGCAAGGCCAGGGGAAGCACCCGCTTTCCCTGAGCCTCAGCGCGCCTCAGTACGCCAGCGGGGAGCTTGGCCGAGGCCTAAGGCGTTTCACGCCTAGTTTGGTGCTTCGTCTGACGAAACATGAAACGCGTTAGAGTACTCTACCTTCTGTATGCCATGCTATCTTTTCATTAAATTGCTTTTAAACCAAGTTCCAGTATTGCCGCCCTCCTTGTTACCTGTTCCTGCTGGCTGCTGTGCTCCGTTTTTCCTCTTCACATTGGATCTCCTGGTCAGTGTTTAATTTGGCAGCCGCCCCCTATTTCCATACTTGTGAATAGTAAGGGATTTCATTTATACTTACAAAGTGAGTTATTTATTTATATTGTTTTTGGTTTTAACCTTATCTCTTCTCTGTCTACTAATATCCACCTAAAGGTTAGCAGCTTTGACAGTATGACGCAATTATTTGCTTCTCGTCTAAATAGGAACATTGATTTAGGCAAAATATTTTCTGGAATGTTCAAATTGTAGTAATTAAACACACCACAGACAACATGTATTTATTGGTTGAAAAACTTGAGAAATTACTCATAAGTGAGACCAAACAGCTATGGGATGCCCTTACCCTGGAAAAATACGTGGAACAAAAAGAATTTCACGGGGCTGAGAATTTTCAAAATGCCAACAACAAATTTGAATAGCGATCCATTCATTTTGGAATGGAATCGAATACTTGATCATTGTTCCTTCGAACTCATCTGTTTGCTTATTTCCAAAAGACGGGCATCCCTGTAGAAATTGGATGAGGAAATGAATAACATGAAGGATCAATTTGAAATTTCGAAGACAATAGTGAGTTACCTGCCTTAGAGCAGAAAGATAAGAACACAATAGACCATATGGAAAAAGAAAGGATCAGTTTTAAACAAAAAAAAAATTTCAGAGACTAGAGTGACTACGAGTCTGGATGCGACAGAAACTGGAAAAAAGACACAAAAGAACCAGAAAAATATACACCCCAAAGAGAGTATAATTTTAGAGCTAGCCAACATAAATCCCAAGATTCTGGTATCAAATCAAGTGTCATTGACAAAAGTAAAATATCAAGTGTACATAAGCCACTTTCTCCACTAGCACCAAAAATAACTCAAGCGCACAATAAAGTCCAACAGCCCATGAGTAATGTTAGTAAGACCTCTGCCCCTGTTAAAACATCTCTCCAATCTAGCAGAGAGACCAGTCCCAGTCTAAATGACCATACACACACTGATAAATATCAACCTTTAGTTGATGTAGCACAAGAAAACAGCTGCTCCGTTCTGGATAAAGAGGAGAAACAGACTCTTTTTTTAGATTGGAGTCAGGCAAGGGATCAACATTATGCAAAAGAATCTATGGGAGATTTGTTGGGGAAAGATGCACCAGAGGCAAAAAAAAAAAAAAAAAAAAAAAACACTATAGAGGAAAAAGGGGAGGCAGAAAGAATGGGAAAATCACACAGATACGAAAGCCATTAAATCCTAATATTTTTAATATTAGTAAGTATCAAACATCAGATATAGAGAGAGAGGTTCTTGCGAAAGGACTCTCTTTCGCACCTGTATCAGGACCGAACAGTTTTAAATTATACTTTGACGTTCAAAAATATATAAGAAAGCTGCGTCTGAAGAAATACTTCCTATAAAGATGCTGTTTCTAGTCAACATTGCAATCATAATTTACCTATAATAGCAACTCCAGGAGCCAATAAGATATTCAAGAAAACCTCCACATTCTTTCTGAAATTTACGAGTGGACCTTTTGTTAATACATTTGCCCAAATGGTTAAAGATGATTTTGAGACTCAAAGCCAAAGATTTAAAATAAAAAGGGATAATCTGAGTGTAGAAGAAAAGGAAGTTCTCAGTGTGCTTGAAGAAAATTACTAGATTGTCATCAAATAGCTGATAAGGAAGGGAGGGGGGGGTGGGGTTGGTCATTATGGACCAAAGCTACTATATAAAGGAATCTGCATACACGAGAGAGAAAGAACCCTATACCGATGCACAATATCTCTACTAATAGAAAACAAATACATTTTTATTAATTATTTAAAATATCAACTAAAACACAGATAAAATAGCGCTTTCTTAGCAGAAACCCCAAGTTATAGTTCCTATTGTAATACTTTCTAATGATGTAATACAAAGACTACAGTATAGACAGCTGTAGTTGAAGAGGAGATGGGCGGTGTAATAGCCCTGCCTCAAGTATGTGCATGTACACCCTGCTGACACTGTTAATGTTTGTAAAACAGGAAGAGAGCATGTGAGGTATATATCAGATATATGTAATATGGACCAAATATATATTTCTCCTATCCCTTGGCAGAAAAGGTATTATTAATAGCCCTACTGTGATTATGAGGAAATTGTTGTATATTCCCTAGTTATAACCGGAGAGGTTGACATGATCTCACTCCTATCACACTGCCTGTGCAGGGTAGAGAATCTCTGTCAGGAGGACACAGCGGCTGTATGTGCAATAAATACAGCCCTTAGTCCAAGGCTAATTGCCTGTGTAGAAAGAGCCCCTCTATGATTAGTGGAGTCTCATACTACAAAGGGACTCAAACAGTAAACAGTTACCCTGTGTATCCTTCTTTGAAATAACATAGGAATATATTTATAGTCCAAGCACTCTCATGCTGACAATGGCGTATGCATAAGCTTAATGTCTATATATATATGGTACATCTGTTTATATATCATCTCAGCGTGTCTCACATCTAACATGCGTGCCTGCATACACAAAAAGTCTGTCACCTGTCTCAACTAGTGGCTACCACGTGTGGCCCACATCTTTTTAGGTAACTATAATCGATCGAGTTTGTACTATGAAACAACTGAAACAGCCGCTTCAGTCGCACTGATGATGTATCACCAGCGTCATAACCCAAGGGTCTATCCAACATCTTTTGTTTGTGTATATATAAAGGAATCCCTTCGTATTTTGGATGACAGGTCCACATACCAACCCCTCCCCCTCAATCCTATCATACAATATCAAAAATAATTATTGGAGTTTTTGGATGAAGGCTTGGATAACCCAAGGGAATATACAACAATTTCCTCATAATCACAGTAGGGCTGTTAATAATACCTTTTCTGCCAAGGGATAGGAGATATATATATTTGGTCCATATTACGTATGTCTGATATATATACCTTACATGCTCTCTTCCTGTTTTACAAACATTAACAGTGTCAGCAGGGTGTACATGCACATACTTACCTGGTCGTGAAGAGGTCCTATGATGTTTTGTCACACTTCAGCTGTGACAGATTATAAAAGAACCATCTCCTGGAATGTCCCTGCGGTCTGCAGTATGTGGGTATGACCACAAGAAGTATTAAAAGATGGTTGTATGAACACATCTATAATATCAAAGAAAGCTGATTAAAGAGAGCCAATACCTCTAGATTGGCTGGAAGCGCTGATTGAAGCAACAAAACCAGTATGCATGAGCGCCGCAGAAAAGGAAAGTTTCAAGTAGCGTTTGCATTTGCAATAGCATTTTTGGGCGCTTTCAGAGTTGGGGAGCTAGTGGCAGCATCAAAAACAAGCAATAATTCTGGCTTGCTATTCTCTTGGTTATAAACAAAAAATCAGCTGCATGCAAAATCCACAGGTCAAAGAGAGATCAGGTAGGAAGGGGAGCATGGCTTCACCTCAGAAAACAAAGCAATAGGAAAATATGCCCGGTCAGGTTAATACAGAAGTACATTAAGCACAGGCCCGAAACTGGGGACAATTTCTTTATCCACCAGGACATAACACCGTCCACGAGGTATCACTTTCAGAGTGTGCTCAAGTGCTGTCTGGGGACAGGTGGCATGGACCCAAAGGCCATGCACCCCAAGGTGTGTTTGGTACACACTCTTTTAGGATTGGGGCCGCAACTGGTGCGGCAGAGGAGGGCTCCACAGGAGGGCTCCACAGCAGAGCAGATAAAGAAATTAGGGAAGTGGAAATCTAATATGTATAGAAAGCAACATTAGAGCCAGGGAACAGGATCCTGATTCCCGGGAAATGTAATCCCTCACTGGGATCACATTTCAAACACAGCGAAATCACAGGAAATAATAATAATGCTTAGGGAAGGAGAGTCACTCCCTCACCAACACGTGCTGCCTTGACGGGCTGAGCTCAGAGACAGGGAGCAAGGGGGAAGGAGAGGACGTCACAGCCTCTCCTCCTGTGATGTGTAGATGTTCGGGGTCGGCAGCATCCCTCTGCTGAGCTGACTGCTCAATATGTGGAGCACAAAACGGTAGGGATCACCCATTGCCACTGCCCTCTGCTTATCACTCCCTGTCTCCCTCGAGGCCCCCCCCACTTGTCCCCTCCTACTTGTCCCTCACTGCCCCCCCAACTTGTTCCTCACTGCCCCCAAAACGTGTCCCTCTTCTGCTCCTCCCCTGTCTCCTTCACCTGTCTCCCTCACTTCCTGCACCACTTGTCCCTCACTGCCCCCTCCCCTGTCTCCTTAACTGCCCCCCTCACTTGTCCCTCATTGCCCTCTCCCCTTCCTCCCTCACAGCCCCCTCCCCTCACTGCCGCCTCCGTCACTTTCTTGTTTCACCTGCTCTCCTTGTCACCCCCCTTGCCTTCCACTGCCCCCTGTTACCCTCTTGTATTGTATTGTATATCTTTATTTATATATAGTGCCATTAATGTACATAGCGCTTCACAGCAAATCATATAAATAACAAATATAAATAACAGGTCATGGGAATAAGTGCTTCAGGCATAAAAGTAACATTAAGGAAGAGGTGTCCCTGCTCCGAGGAGCTTACAGTCTAATTGGTAGGTAGGGAGAACGTACAGAGACAGTAGGAGGGAATTCTGGTAAGTGCGTCTGCAGGGGGCCAAGCTTTATGTATCATGTGTTCAGTACCTTTTCCCCTACTGCCCCCCCCCCATCAACCCCTTGCCACCACACTGGCCACACTTCACCCCTTGTCCTCTACCCGTACTCTGTCAGGTTATACAATGTGTTGATCGTTGGTGTATAGTGTCATTAGATTATACTCTATCAGTGTAAAGTGTGGTTTGGTGATATACTGTACTCTGTGTATAGTGCGGTCTGCTGATATACTTTGTGTCCGTGTATAGCGTCAACTTGCTACATATGCTGTGTTGGTGTATTGTGCTGTTTGTTTATACATACACACACACACACACACAGACTCACACTCTGACTGCAGCAGGTTTAGAACCTCCACTACAGCAAGGGAACCAAAAGAGCGTTGCAGCGGTGTCATGGAAGCAACTGAGTCACCGGAGGCTGTTGAGTATGCGCACGCATGCGCAGTGGGATCGTGCATGCGCAGAGGACCTCCTAGTGGTGGCCATTAGAGGCACCGGGCTCCACGGGGACTACAGCCCCCAGAAGGCACTGGGGTTGTTAGTCAGGTGCAGGCAAGCAGCCAATTGCACGGCCGGATTCCTTTGCGACCTGGATTGTTTTTTCGCATGCTGAGGAGCATCCCAGTCGGAGCTGGGACAAGGAGAGGGTAGGGTGTGTATGCAGGGCGTCTGTGACCCCTGCACTAGGCCAGGGACCCCTTAGGCCCCAGCTAGGCCCCGACTCCCCCGTTGAGCTTGTGGTTGCTGCAGGCACAGGCCCGGTAGTTAGGGACACTGCCCCTGTATTACAAGCATGAGGGTCACAGCCAGGACACGGCGGCGACCTGGCATCTGATAGCCTGGGACCAGATCACCACACCAAGAGAGAGAGACTATTATAGTGGGACCCTCCAGCTGGACACCACCCCATATGGAGGCGGGCTCATCACTGACGACGGCGTGGGACCGGACAGCTTCCTCTTATCTTCAGTCGGTGCTACCGGGTGCTGGAGTACCCGGCAGGTATCACACCTACAACTACAAGTGCACCAACTTTAACACGCGGTTGTGGGCAGCGCTGTCACACACTTTGGGTGGATTGACTCTTGTGGACACCAGGGTG
Organism: Ascaphus truei; assembly: GCF_040206685.1. Classification (NCBI taxonomy): domain Eukaryota; kingdom Metazoa; phylum Chordata; class Amphibia; order Anura; family Ascaphidae; genus Ascaphus; species Ascaphus truei. Next base: position 130,697,556 of record NC_134487.1, read on the forward strand.
GTTGGGTGCCCAGGGGCACCTGAGTATTTTGGGGATATTCCCTCCGGGTGTGGACACTGTGTTCGAGGGCACTGTGGGGTTACGGCCGTGCGTGACCTTTTTGGTGTGGGTGTTATATTGTTGTTCCTTTTTCATATGCATGCAGTAAACTGTTATCTTTATCAGTGTGTGTGTTATTGTATTGGGTCCTGTGACGGGGTTACCCAACATAGTTGGATCCCACATTGGGTGGAGGCGCTGTCACCAGATGGATCAGGAACACCCCAGGCTCCCAGCAGCGGAGGTTCAGGCCTCCTGTGAGCCACAGGTAATGCACCACACTCAGTAGCCGCCATATCTCCAATAGGGTGGGGGAAACTGAGCTACATACTTATCGTCCGCTTTTAAGTACGTTTTTGGACCAAGAAATGTAATCTCTTCACCAGGAAAAAACAGGAAATGTATGGTTTGCACCAGGAAATTTGAAATGTGAAAGTGGAAACAGTGCACTGGACCTGCAGGAGGCTCTTTGGCTCTGTCTTGTGAGCACAGTGTGCAGCACATGAGGAAACATACGCCCCCTGCAGCTGCATTCTCAGTGAGAACTGCAGGGCTGTCTGTGGGGTCCGGAGAAAGGGGAGAAATTCAGGTAACTCACAGTAAACCTGTGAGAATTTATATCATTGGCTAAAAGTATGAGGGATAAAAACTCCAGAGTGACACTGTGGTATCTGCCACTCCTGTCTCTTTAGTTTGAAATCTACTACAGCACATGGAATAATAATAACACAGATTTCCTTTGCTGGGAATGCTTGGAGGGTCACGTTTCTGCCACTGGTACTCTGGGTAACCCACAAAGAGAGAGAGAACAAAACAGGGAAAAATACCCTGTCACTTCTTAAATAAAGCCGCCTTCCTCTCTCTGAGCTAGTTCTGGGTTTCCATTCTACTGTACCAGAAGCTTCAGAGCTATTTTGTCAGGTACAGGTGCACTGGATTATATGACCAGACTGCTAGCGCTATATGCTATAGTAATATGAATTGCCTTTATTTATATAGCGCCATTAATGTATATAGCGCTTCACAGCAGTAATAGTTACAATCACATAAATAATAAGATATAAATAACACAAATGGAAGAAGTGCTCAGACATAAAAGTAACATTTAGGAAAGGGAGTCCCTGCTCTGAAGAGCTTACAATCTAATTGGTTGGTAGGAAGAACGTACAGAGACAGTAGGAGGGGTTTATCAGGGTTCAGGGCAGGCAACGAGCTCAGGCAAACTGCAGTAATAGAGTGTAGCTATTATGCAACCTGTTACTGTGCTGGAATTACATTTTGTACTGCATGCTACTGTAGTTGGCTGTGACTCATGGACCTAAGAAGTCGGACCTGGCTGCTGTAACAATACACTACACACTACATGGCGAGTCCTGTGTCTGGGAGTAAAAGACTGTGATGCTAACAGTCTGTAAATGCTATCTTAAAGGTTGAGAGACTGCTTTTGAAACCTTATCTCTGTACTGTACATACTTTGTATTTTTTTTATTTTATTATTATGCTGCAGTAAAGCTTGTTTTATTTAATCTAAGCCCGGTGTCCAGAGTCTGATTACCCTGCAACAGAGATCTCTTAACTACAATTAAACAAATTAATACATTCAGTGTTAGAGAAGCCTGTACCATGCAGCTTAGAAATGTGTGGCAGATCTCTCTGACACTCAACGGGTTAAAGTGCAGTGAAATAAAACACAAGACCATGTGCCTATGTGACTTGAAGTCCCGTTTTTAACCCCTCGGTGACCCACCTAGATTGCAAGCTCTTCAGCCATGAAATTACATTCTATACTCTATCCTCTTTTCAATATTATTGTGCCTTGTATAAAGCAGCAGGGCACATTATGGACAGTACAGCCTCTTTACCTCATACACACCACGGCCTTGTGCTTACCCTATCATCCGTAAAGGGTTGCACAGTTGCAGAGGGGTCTTCTCCTGGGGATGCCATCTCTTGACGTACCTGGCAGAGCAAACAGAATAGGTGACACAGGAAAGAGACTTTAGAGGAAATAGGGAGATATGGGAATAGTGCTAAGTGAATAAAAGGTGCTGGATGGGGATTAATAAATAAGTACATACTGAATATTGAGGCAGCCGAAGATGTGAACACATAATGCTGTGTACTTCAACTGCCTCCAGCACTGGAGCATAAAGCATGGTATACTGTACATACCTAGGCTGTAATCCAGAAGTACCAACAGACCAGGATCAGACTCCTTTCTTTAACAAACAGTATTTATTCACATCTCTCTCCTGCACCCTCCTTCCGTGGTACCCTGTGCCCTCCTCCCTCTTTGCTATAAGTTAATCAACTCCTCCCTCTCTCTTGGCACCAAAAAGGAACCACCCAAAAGAGATAGACAGTGTGTAGGGAAACCTATAGCATATCAGGCCTCGATGAACTTTCTGCAAGCTCAGGAGTACAAAACACATACACAGCACCCTGCTCCTGTGAGCACAGGGCACACGCACAGTGCTCCTGGGAGCACAGGGCACACGCACAGTGCTCCTGGGAGCACAGGGCACACGCACAGTGCTCCTGGGAGCACAGGGCACACGCACAGTGCTCCTGGGAGCACAGGGCACACGCACAGTGCTCCTGGGAGCACAGGGCACACGCACAGTGCTCCTGGGAGCACAGGGCACACGCACAGTGCCCTGCTCCTTGAGCACAGGACACACACAGCACCTACTCCTGGGAGCACAGAACACACACAGCACCTACTTCTTGGAGCACAGGCACACAGAGCACCCTGCTCCTGGGAGCACAGAACACACACAGCACCTACTCCTTGGAGCACAGGCACACAGAGCACCCTGCTCCTGGGAGCACAGAACACACACACAGCACCTACTCCTTGGAGCACAGGCACACAGAGCACCCTGCTCCTGGGAGCACAGAACACACACAGCACCTACTCCTTGGAGCACAGGCACACACAGCACCCTGCTCCTGGGAGCACAGGACAAAAAGAGCACCCTGCTCCTGGGAGCACAGGACACACACAAAGCACCCTGATTCTGGGAGCACAGGACACACACCGCACCCTCGCATCCTGCTCCTGGAAACACATGACACACACAGCACCGTGCTCCTGGGAGCACAGGACACAAACAAAGCACCCTGATTCTGGGAGCACAGGACACATACAAAGCACCCTAATTGTGGGAGTACAAGGCACACACACAGCACCCTACTCCTGAGTGCCAGCACAACCTAGCACATTAAAATTGGACTGATTTCCCAAGACAGCCACTGACAAAATATTTACTTTAAATTGCAATCAGTGATAACAAGCAAAGCAGGTGTAATTCAATGTAAATACTTGCACACCCAGAAAAATAATACAATAATGTCACTTCTGCCAGAAGGCGCTGCGTAATTATTATTTGTTCCTTACCTCATTTGTAAGGCCAAGTATGTTACAGTGTAGTTATCAATGTGCCTGTGCATCCCACAGCTGGCGGACCTGAGGATTATAAACAGTTTAAAACTGAGGACCTTGGGGAGCTGCAGAAGAAATTAAGCTAACTGCAGACACACTCCAAACACACCAGCTATTCAAGAGATCTCATAGGGCTTTTATTCACATCTTACCACATTTCAGTTTCTGTCAATTCCACAGCTGTCCCCAGCCAAACCAAGACAGATTTAGAAAGCGATCCTCACTAACATAATGTAAGCTTCACCTATAGGTACATTGGAGAGGATCTTTAATCCCTTTGCTATCTAGTGTGGCAGCCATGTATGGCTCCCCTGGCAGCAGGGGTGGGGAAGTGATGGAGACAGGAATGGGGGGGACTAGAGTATGTTAAACCCGACCTGCATCCATTAAGGTACAGTAGACACTTCAAATATTCATACTGTACCAGGAACTTTACAGCTCTTTATTCATGAAGGGGCCTGTTCTGTCCCAGCCGTAATATGGCTTAATACAGAGGTGCGCAATGGCGATGTGTCGCCATGGCAACGCGGCATCAAATAATGCCGTGGGTCACATGACGTCGTGATGTCAGAAAACACCTGGCTTAATCAATTGAGACAAGCAGTTAACTCAATTCCTTCTTTCCTACAAAATGGAGTCTTTTTTTAATTTCTAAAGTTTTATTGTGGGAACATGAACAGAAAGGAAGGGAAAATGTATGGGGATGTATAAAATAAGAAATAGGTAAGAAACAATGCTACTGTATCCCAGAGAGATGCAAGGCAGAAGGCAGCAAACTCAAAGATGTGGGGTGGGAAAAGGAAGGTTGCTAAGGCAACAGGCAGAAGCAGGAAACAGGAAAAAATACAGAGCTGGAGACAGAGAATAGGGCCTGTAATAATTTTATAAAACAAAAAGGGCTTCCTCTAGGCTATGTATCTCTAATCCTCCTCATATGCCATTGATTAATGTCAAGAATACCAAATAGTGACTTATATTCCAATATAAAACCTTTCGTCTGCATATCTGAGGTTGGTAATCCGCTGACCAAGGGTTTCAAAGTCAACAATGAAATATTCTGAAGTTTCCTTTTGCTGTAATTCTGAAAAAAACAAGGAAGAGAACACTGTTGTATCACTGCACCAGTCTGATCTACCCTCACTGCCGTATCACTGTACCAGTCTGATCTATCCTCACTGCCGTATCACTGTACCAGTCTGATCTACCCTCACTGCCGTATCACTGTACCAGTCTGATCTACCCTCACTGCCGTATCACTGTACCAGTCTGATCTACCCTCACTGCCGTATCACTGTACCAGTCTGATCTACCCTCACTGCCGTATCACTGTACCAGTCTGACCTACCCTCACTGCCGTATCACTGTACCAGTCTGATCTACCCTCACTGCCGTATCACTGTACCAGTCTGATCTACCCTCACTGCCATATCACTGCACCAGTCTGATCTACCCTCACTGCCGTATCACTGTACCAGTCTGATCTACCCTCACTGCCGTATCACTGTACCAGTCTGATCTACCCTCACTGCCGTATCACTGTACCAGTCTGATCTACCCTCACTGCCGTATCACTGTACCAGTCTGATCTACCCTCACTGCCGTATCACTGTACCAGTCTGATCTACCCTCACTGCCATATCACTGCACCAGTCTGATCTACCCTCACTGCCGTATCACTGTACCAGTCTGATCTACCCTCACTGCCGTATCACTGTACCAGTCTGATCTACCCTCACTGCCGTATCACTGTACCAGTCTGATCTACCCTCACTGCCGTATCACTGTACCAGTCTGATCTACCCTCACTGCCATATCACTGCACCAGTCTGATCTACCTCACTGCCGTATCACTGCACCAGTCTGATCTACCCTCACTGCCGTATCACTGTACCAGTCTGATCTACCCTCACTGCCATATCACTGCACCAGTCTGATCTACCCTCACTGCCGTATCACTGCACCAGTCTGATCTACCCTCACTGTCATATCACTGCACCAGTCTGATCTACCCTCACTACCGTATCACTGCACCGGTCTGATCCACCCTCACTGCCGTATCACTGCACCAGTCTGATCTACCCTCACTGCCGTATCACTGCACCAGTCTGATCTACCCTCACTGCTGTATCACTGCACCAGTCTGATCTACCCTCACTGCTGTATCACTGCACCAGTCTGATCTACCCTCACTACTGTATCACTGCACCGGTCTAATTTCCCTAGCCAATTCCAATCTGGCTTTCGCCCCAAACTCTCCACCGTAACTACCCTGCTAAAAGTTTGCAATGAAATCCAGTGTGAAATGGAACAGGGACAACTCACTGGTGCAGTATTCCTAGATTTTGCAAAGGCTTTTGATACTGTTGATCATATTATCTTGCTTAACAAACTCCAGTGCTCTGGAATAGGGAAGCATGCTTTAAACTGGTTTCAGTCCTACCTATCAGGTAGATCCCAACATGTGTCCATCTCAGGCTCTAACTCCAACCCCCTAGATATCACCTGTGGTGTCCCGCAAGGCTCTGTTCTGGGGCCCCTACTCTTCTCAGTGTTCATTAATGATCTTTCCACAGCTTGTAAGGAAGCCTCAATACACATGTATGCAGATGACACAGTCCTATATGCACACAGCCATAGCCTCTCTGACCTTCAACATATACTTCAGTCTGACTTTTTGAGACTCGAAAACTGGATTTCCCAAAACAAACTGTTTTTAAACACTGACAAGACTGTAACAATGGTATTTGGGACCAGGACTAAATTTTTAAAGCTGCCAGCGACTGAGCTCCAGATTAGAACCAATGCTAACACCACCCTAACCCCTGTCACTTGTTTTAAATACCTGGGCATATGGTTTGACTCCCACTTAACATTCGGGATGCACATTGATACCCTGACAACCAAGACCTATGCCAAACTAGGGGTACTTTACAGGAACAAATCCTCCCTAAGCCTGCTGGTCAGAAAGCGTATCGCACAGGAGATGCTAATGCCAATTATTGACTATGGAGACATAGTATATGGCTCGGCACCTCAAACCCACCTTAGCAAACTTGACACCCTCTACAATTCAATTTGTCGTTTTGTTCTCAAATGCAACTACAACACACATCATTGCGAAATGCTCAAAGAACTAGATTGGTCATCACTAGAGTCTAGGCGCAAAGTTCACCTTTCCTGTCTTTCCTTTAAATTCTTTATGGGCAAGCTACCCAGCTACCTGAACAAGCTCCTCATCCCTACCACATACAGCACTTATCATCTGATCAGACGCCAAAAGACTGTTCATGGTCCCAAGGCTCAACAAAATATCCGGCCGTTCCTCTTTCTCTTACCGTGCACTCCAAAACTGGAACAACCTACCAGACACTCTCACATCCACCACCAGTTTAAGTTCTTTCAAATCTAAGGCTGTCTCACATTTTAATCTGGTCTGTAACTGTTTCATTCGCCCATAATATATATTATCTTTAACTGTGCATGCAATGTCTTGTATATAATGTATACCCTGCACATTTATGTAACTGTATTTGTAAACATGTATTATTTGTCTTACCTCTGTGCCCAGGACATACTTGAAAACGGGAGGTAACTCTCAATGTATTACTTCCTATTAAAATATTTTATAAATAAATAAATCTACCCTCACTGCTGTATCACTGCACCAGTCTGATCTACCCTCAATGCTGTATCACTGCACCAGTCTGATCTACCCTCACTGCTGTATCACTGCACCAGTCTGATCTACCCTCACTGCTGTATCACTGCACCAGTCTAATCTACCCTCACTGCTGTATCACTGCACCAGTCTGATCTACCCTCACTGCTGTATCACTGCACCAGTCTGATCTACCCTCACTGCTGTATCACTGCACTTGTCTGATCTACCCTCACTGCTGTATCACTGCACTTGTCTGATCTACCCTCACTGCTGTATCACTGCACCAGTCTGATCCACACTCACTGCTGTATCACTGCACCTGTCTGATCTACCCTCACTGCCGTATCACTGCACCAGTCTGATCCACACTCACTGCTGTATCACTGCACCAGTCTGATCTACCCTCACTGCCGTATCACTGCACCGGTCTGATCTACCCTCACTGCTGTATCACTGCACCAATCTGATCTACCCTCACTGCCGTATCACTGCACCAGTCTGATCTACCCTCACTACTGTATCACTGCACCAGTCTGATCTACCCTCACTGCCGTATCACTGCACCAGTCTGATCTACCCTCACTGCTGTATCACTGCACCAGTCTGATCTACCCTCACTGCCGTATCACTGCACCAGTCTGATCTACCCTCACTGCTGTATCACTGCACCAGTCTGATCTACCCTCAATGCTGTATCACTGCACCAGTCTGATCTACCCTCACTGCTGTATCACTGCACCAGACTGATCTACCCTCACTGCTGTATCACTGCACCGGTCTGATCTACCCTCGCTGCTGTATCACTGCATCAGTCTGATCTACCCTCACTGCTGTATCACTGCACCGGTCTGATCTACCCTCGCTGCTGTATCACTGCACCAGTCTGATCTACCCTCACTGCTGTATCACTGCACCAGTCTGATCTACCCTCACTGCTGTATCACTGCACCAGTCTGATCTACCCTCACTGCTGTATCACTGCACCAGTCTGATCTACCCTCACTGCCGTATCACTGCACCAGTCTGATCTACCCTCACTGCTATATCACTGCACCAGTCTGATCTACCCTCACTACTGTATCACTGCACCAGTCTGATCTACCCTCACTGCTGTATCACTACACCAGACTGATCTACCCTCACTGCTGTATCACTACACCAGTCTGATCTACCCTCACTGCTGTATCCCTACACTGGTCTGATCTACCCTCGCTGCTGTATTACTGCACCAGTCTGATCTACCCTCACTACCGTATCACTGCACCAGACTGATCTACCCTCACTGCTGTATCACTGCACCAGTCTGATCTACCCTCACTTCTGTATCACTGCACCAGTCTAATCTACCCTCACTGCCGTATCACTGCACCAGTCTGATCTACCCTCACTGCTGTATCACTGCACCAGTCTGATCTACCCTCACTGCTGTATCACTGCACCAGTCTGATCTACCCTCACTGCCGTATCACTGCACCAGTCTGATCTACCCTCACTGCTGTATCACTGCACCAGTCTGATCTACCCTCACTGCCGTATCACTGCACCAGTCTGATCTACCCTCACTGCTGTATCACTGCACCAGTCTAATCTACCCTCACTGCCGTATCACTGCACCAGTCTGATCTACCCTCACTGCTGTATCACTGCACCAGTCTGATCTACCCTCACTGCTGTATCACTGCACCAGTCTGATCTACCCTCACTGCTGTATCACTGCACCAGTCTGATCTATCCTCCCTGCTGTATCACTGCACAAGTCTGATCCACCCTCACTGCTGTATCACTGCACCAGTCTGATCCACCCTCACTGCTGTATCACTGCACCCGTCTGATCTACCCTCACTGCTGATGTGTGACAATTAATTGTCTTTCTAAGAAAATTGACCAAGTTCCAGGTGCGAAATATACAGTAGATGTGAAGCTTAGGATGGAAAAAGCTTAAAGTGGAAGTTGCTGTAGAAGCAATCTCAGCGTATTCTGTACATATTTGGAGACCTGTTTTACCGATTGACATTGACCTATTTTACCTTAAATATATGTACATAAAACCAATGTAACTTTTACAATGTTTTATTTTATAGAATCCCTACTTCTTAAACGTATTTCCTCCCCTCTTTAATTCATAATAATTACCTGACAGAATGTTGATTTTATTGGATTTCACTTGTTCTTCCTCATATCTCATAGCTATCTGCCTCTATTCCTCCTGTGTCCACGTAATGCATTGTCTACCTTGCATTGCTTGCTTATTTTGTTCAAGTTTGCAATGTAAAGTTATATTGTGCCTGATGCAGCAGCAAAATAATGTCATACAAAATCATATGTAAAAGGTAAATATGAACAGCTGATTTTTCAATACAAATAAATATAGCAAAGCAATATATATATATTGTAGCCGTTGAGGGTCCCCTCCGAAGGCACTTGACCTGTCGATCGTGTCTTGACTGTAATCCGCTCTCCTGCTGCTACGTGCACACACTGAAATCCTCAACCACATCTGATAGCCCTCAGGTCTGCACAGATCTGATTCAACATGGCCTCCCCCCTTTTTAAACGCCCCTCTCCTTCATGGTCACTCCTCTTCCACAGACGTTATTATTGACTGATCTCATGTCCATAACAGTCACATGTCCAAAGCAAATTGGAGAGGAACCTGCCAGGGGGCAGCGTGATTGTGTGGAGCTCATCACACTCGGGGGTTACACACACACACACACACACACACACACACACACACACACACACACACACACACACACACACACACACACACACACACACACACACACACACACACATACACATACACACACACACACACACACACACACACACACATATATATATATTTACTCGATATATATATATTTATATATATATATGTGTGTGTGTGTGTGTGTAACCCCCGAGTGTGATGAGCTCCACACAATCACGCTGCCCCCTGGCAGGTTCCTCTCCAATTTGCTTTGGACATGTGACTGTTATGGACATGAGATCAGTCAATAATAACGTCTGTGGAAGAGGAGTGACCATGAAGGAGAGGGGCGTTTAAAAAGGGGGGAGGCCATGTTGAATCAGATCTGCGCAGACCTGAGGGCTATCAGATGTGGTTGAGGATTTCAGTGTGTGCACGTAGCAGCAGGAGAGCGGATTACAGTCAAGACACGATCGACAGGTCAAGTGCCTTCGGAGGGGACCCTCAACGGCTACAAAGCACAGCGATGCTGAATCACCCTTTTCAAAGTACAGGCTGCAATAGTTAGTACACAATGCTGGTACCATCACAAAAGCCAATATACCCAGGACCCAGGGAGGCTAAAGCCCTACTGACACTGACTTACACGTGCGCAGCGTTATTGGGAATTGTATTATTATGTATGTTCTATGTGGTGATCCTCTGCTGAGGAACACAGGTTGCCTGGTTATTAAGGGGGATGGATTACAACAAAAGAAAGAAATCCCTCTTGAAAGCACTCGGTGTGTCTAGTGTAAGTGAGTGTATATTAAAATAGTTTATTAAATCAACATCTAAAAGAAAGTCTCAAAATTGGTGGGATAGAATCGATGGGCAATTGGTGAACAAAACACAAAAATACAAACAAATATATAAGGTTATCCTGTGTTGTTCTTATTTATCTATGTATCTTGTCCACATTGTAATGGCACAAATAAAGCTAAACATTAGTAAAGTAGCAATCATCCTATACATTTGAAGTCACATATAAGTGACTATAGACTAGGATATAAGGTATATATAGAACCTGTGTTTTTGGATAGCTTGGAAGTAAAATAAATACTAAAATAGTAAATCACATGCTCCTATACTTTGTACCGATTGGTATAATACAAGTCAATTGCATATTAAGTTCAAATGTGAGTAGTACACTGCCAGTAGTATATAATGATGTAAACCTGGTAAATAGGCACACAAAGTGTATATACACGCCTAGAGGCACAAATCCAGTTTGTATCCAGTTATAGCCTCTTATTCTAGTTACTCTGCTGAGGATCACAGGTTGCCAGGTTATTAAGGGTATAGTAAACCCATTCAAACTTCCATAGGCCACACATGGGCCACTAAGTTATTGATTGGGGCTCAGAGAGTAGTCATAAGTCTGAGGGCTAAAAAAAGAGGGGTTACATATAATTTACATATAATATTACTTAATGACTCGTCTCGATTACTGTACCTCCTGCTGTCCGGCCTTCCTGCCTCTCACCTGTCTCCCCTACAATCTATCCTAAACGCTGCTGCCAGAATCACTCTACTCTTTCCGAGATCTGTCTCAGCGTCTCCCCTCCTGAAATCCCTCTCCTGGCTTCCGATCAAATCGCACATCTCCCACTCCATTCTTCTCCTCACTTTTAAAGCTTTACACTCTTCTGCCCCTCCTTACATCTCAGCCCTAATTTTTCACTATGCACCATCCAGACTCTTGCGTTCTTCTCAAGGATGTCTTCTTTCTACCCCCTTTGTATCTAAAGCTCCCTCCCGCCTTAAACCTTTCTAACTGACTGCCCCACACCTCTGGAATGCCCTTCCCCTCAATACCCGACTAGCACCCTCTCTATCCACCTTTTAGACCCACCTTAAGACACATCTGCTTAAAGATGCATATGAATAGCACTGGATAATCCTGGACACATGAATTCCCTCCTACTGTCTCTATACGTTCTCCCTACCTACCAATTAGATTGTAAGCTCCTCGGAGCAGGGACTCCTCTTCCTTAATGTTACTTTTATGTCTGAAGCACTTATTCCCATGACCTGTTATTTATATTATTTGTTATTTATATGATATGTATTATTACTGTTAAGCGCTATGTACATTTATGGCGCTATATAAATAAAGACATACAATACAATACTTAATACAATACTTAATTACATATAATTTACAGCATTCTATTTTTGTCCAACCAGTTTGGCCACTGCAATTATTTTAAGAATCATGAATAAGATTAGGTTTGCTGCAGTACTGTATGTTCCAGTGACCTGACTTAGGTCATAATTATGGTTGAATGAAACCTACCTCCTAGGTGTGGTTGGTGGCAGACGGAATTATTAAGTTAATATACCAGTCCAGGTACCTTAATATATTTCTTAAATATTTAAGGGTATCAATTGTAAGTATTGCATTTTCTAATTATAACAGCGCCAAAAAGAGAGCGAAAAAGACATACAGTAGAGTAGTACATCCTAGCACACAATAGACTGCTTGCTGGGTAAGTATTGCACTCACATTTAGATTTCTTTAAACTCGCATTTCTCCAAAACTTTGGATCTGGAACTGCAGCATACAAGACAGTGTGCATATATACATATTTTTCCCTATTTTTCTCTCTTTTCAGCTTCACATACAATATCTTTTTTATTTTCCCATATGGATATTCCTCATTAAATATATCATTACTTTTATATTATAAATAATGAGTTCTGTTGTATTGTATGTATTTTATAATTGCATATTTATATATTTGTGTCTCTTATTTACACCGTGAGGAGTGCTAATCCAACCAGAACCTATATCAATTATATACCTATAAATATTGATATGAATAAAGATGAAGTCCATAATTGTTTTACCTCATTGCTAATGTATTCATTAAAATTACTATTTTATTTTTTAATCATGTGGTTGGACATGGGCACTATTTAAGTGAGAAACCTCTCTGAAGAAGGGGTAAATCGCTGAAACGCTGTGAGGATTCTGCTTGATCCGTGCCGGGTTTACACTACGGTCCAGGTTCTCTCTCTCTCCTGCCCTTTCTGCTCTCTGTGGCCATTTTGGGTACTGGCAGCCTGCTTTATAAGGCTGCAGTTACCATACGGAGTCGCAGAGCAAAGTACTGTGCGTTAGCAGCTCCTGTCGGTTTTTGCAGTTACACCTTATCCTCTGGCCTGTTTTGAATTCCTGTTGCTGACCTCGGACCGTAACCCCGACCTTGCTGCCTTCCACCTGCCCTGACCTCTGCTTGCCTCCTCGACTTTGCACCTCTGCCGCCAGCCCTGACCCCTGCTTCCATACCGACTACAGATACTCTTACAGGACTGTCCCTGGGTTGGGGTCGGTTTATTTGCATCCCTATCTCAGCCCTGTGAGTCCGCCTCCTGATTTGAGACGAGCACCGTCACAAACGTGTAGGGAGGCTGCCCGCTTCTTTGCAGCTCATTTGGACACTCGCAGTCCTTCCTTACCATCCGTGCTTTGGTTCCTGGTACTTTCGATCAATGCTGTCTCTCAGCTGCTCGTTGGGATTATGCTGGCAGCCCGTGTCCTGCTGTACTTTGCAAGGAATAGTCCTGGGACAGTGTTATACTGTACCTTCTGCATTTCTGACAAGTTTGTTTTGAATTTGCCTTTGTGAGAACAATACTTACTATTTGTTTTGAGAATTTCAATATATCATATCACACAATTGGCAATTTTGTGTGCACTTTTCATGTCTTTTGACTGACATGGTCACTAGGTTTGCCAGATGGCTTCTCAAACAATACTGGACACAACGGTGAAAAATGCGGCGTGCTCGAAAATCCGATGGGAAAGTATGAAATTTATAAATTCTCAGACCGTTATGTAATTTTTTCTAAATTTCACTCACTAAGTTTGCACCAATTTGCAGCATTTCATATTCTATTTAGTAAAAAAAAATTGGGGAGGGGTTTGGGGATTGAGCGCCTTCTCTGCATTTTATACGAAATAGAACATGAAATAGTGCAAATTGGTGCATACGTGGTGTGAAATTTAGGAAAAAAATGACATAACAGAGTAGATAATTTATAAATAACATAACTACAGCCATACACGGTGAGCTATACTGATCTTAATGCTTCTCTCCCACTACTTCCCAGATTGTTGCAACCCCCGTCATCCTTTCCCCCCTCATCCTCTCACACCACCACCCCCTCCTCCTTCCTCACCATCACTTCCCCTCCACCTCCTCCTTTCTCACCTTCACCCCCTCCCCTCCTCCTCCCTCACCTTCACCCCTCCTCTCCTTCTCCTCCCTCACCTTCACCCCTCCTCCTCCCTCACCTTCATCCCTCCTCCTCCCTCACCTTCACCCCCCTTCTCCTCTTCTCACCCTTCTCCTCTTCTCACCCCCCTCCCTGACCTTCACCCCCCTCCTCTCCTCCCTCACCTTCACCCCCCTCCTCTCCTCCCTCACCTCTTCCCTCACCTTCACCCCCACTCCTCCTCCTTCCTCACCACCACCCTCTTCCTTCCTCACCACTTCCTCATCCTCATCCTCCTTCCTCACCACCTCCTCATCCCCCTTTTTCATCCTCTCCCCCTCCTGGTATCTTATCTGTGGTGGCAGGGACAGAGTGGAACTCTTCTCTCCTCTCCCACATGCAAAGCTGGGAGGAAACTACATTTTCCAGCATGCTAATGGGGGAGCTGTGCATGACGTTGAGCCCTCCCATTGGTTAGTCATCTCCTTGGCTGGGAGGGGGGATGATGCCCGTTTCCCTGGTTATCAGACGCTGCAGCCTGCTTCTGAATCAGAGGTAAGACTGCGATTTTACCAAAAAACGCCTGTGGTGTCTCCCATAGCGACACCGCGCGTCGCAAAAAACAAGTTTCATACAAACGTGATAACTGCTTATACCAAATTCAACGGTCTCCCTGCTTGCTACTGCAAAGCGGGGGCAGTGGATATTCAGAGTTGAGTGCAAATAACCGCACGGCTATTCGCACTAAGTAGAAAATAAAATGGAAAAAAATAAACATCCCCGCCAGGAATCGAACCCTGGTCCATTCTGCTAATGGCCTGGAGCATAACCACTGAGCTATAAGACTTTCTGATGTTTTGAAGTGAATAAAGACATAGAAACCTACTGACATTACAGTGTTCATAGCCGCACGGCTATTCGCACTCAGTAGGAAATAAATGGAAAAAAAAAATGACAGAACACTCCCCTATTGACATTCTATACCCCCTGCATCTGTAATCAGCGCGGCTTTAGGCTGAGTCCCCAGTCAGCACTGTGACACGCGCCCGGCGGGGGGGCGGCGCATGCACAGCGCTAGTCCGCGATCTGCGGTCTGAGGGGAGAGAGAAAGTTTGTGACGGGAGAGGGTGTGGCGGTAGGTTTGCGGGGGCGTGGCCATGACGTCCCACGGCTGGTTCGCCCTCATTGGCTGAACCGCCGGCGGGGGCGTGGCCACGCCTCCGTCACAAATGCCAATCTCAAACTCTCAAAGCCTGAGAGGGAGCGTGGCGTGCTGGCACACGAGCGCTGCGCCCTGCTCGGCCGTGCAATTTGTGGCTAGGTGCACGCTCATCTGGGGGCGTGGCCACAACGGCACTGAGCTGGTTCGCCCTCATTAGGTGAACCGCTTACGTGACGCGCTTGGAGGCGGCAAATTCAATTTTTCTTGCTCTACAAGCATCTCAAGCCCCGATGCTCACCCTGGCCAGACACATAAGGCCTCGGCCAGGGTTCCTGCTAGCGTGCGGAGGCGCGCTGAGGCTCAGGGAAAGCGGGTGCTTCCCCTGGCCTTAGACAGTGCGCCGTCCGGGGGTGCATAGGGGGCGTGTCGGCGGGCGGGCCAGTGACGTCACGGAGCTGGTTCGCCCTCATTCGGCGAACCGCTCACCTGACCGGACCTGCGCGCCGGCAAGCGGGGAAATGTAAAATTTCCCTAAGACCTACGCTTCCGCAAGCGCGCAGAAGCGTAGGCGAGCCCCTACTAAAGCCGCTCTCATTGCGGCTGTAGGGGCTCAGTGCCGAGCGGAAGCGCGCTTCCGGCCGCAAGCACTAAACATGTTGTTTCACGTGGGACCTGCATCGCGAGACAGGTGCTTCATGGCCGGTGTCAACTGCTCTGACCCCCCCCATTGGGCCAGCATCAGCCCCACCCCCGCAGCACACTGGTGCGCGCGTGAACAGTGGCGTGATCCCTGCAGCGGGGCTGGCGGCAACTGCTGTGACCAGCCACCGGGCCCCCCGCTGCACCGCCACACCCCCCCTCTGCACCGCCACCCCTCCCCCCGCATGACAGGGCTGTCCCGTCACCCCCCGCAGCCGCTAGACAACCCACGCAGCTGCGGGAAACCCCCGTACTGCCGCCCCCCCACCCGCAGCATTGTTCCCCCACCCCCAGTACCGCTGCCACCACTCACAAGCACCTCATGCCGCACCCCCCCCCCCCCCCTGCTGGTAAGTCTGATTTTTGGGTGTGTTTAAAATAAATATTAAAAAAATAACCCACGGGGGTTTCCCGCGGCTGCGTGGGTTGTCTAGCGGCTGCGGGGCGTTGACGGGACAGCCCTGTCATGCGGGGGGAGGGGTGGCGGTGCAGAGGGGGGGTGTGGCGGTGCAGCGGGGGGCCCGGTAGCTGGTCACAGCAGTTGCCGCCAGCCTCGCTGCAGGCCTCACGCCACTGCTCACGCGCGCACCAGTGTGCTGCGGGGGTGGGGCTGATGCTGGCCCGATGGGGGGGGGGGGTCAGAGCAGTTGACACCGGCCATGAAGCACCTGTCTCGCAATGCAGGTCCCACGCGAAACGGGGCTCCCTCTGACGCCGGCGTACCGGAAGCTTAACCCAGACTACTTCCGGCGCTACCACAGGGAGACAACGCGATTTTTTTTCAGGGATTTATTTTTTTTAATTAACAGGCGCCCGGCCGCGCGTGACCCACGGGGCCAGGGACGCCAGTACCCTTTCTCCCCCGCTGTTGGCGGCCCTGATTAAGATCAATGGTGTACAGCACATATATCGTAACCCAGTTTATAATTGGTATACATCATTATGCATAATGCCGCGTCCATGTTTAGTGCTTGCGGGTGGAGGCGCGCTTCCGCTCGGCACTGAGCCCCTACAGCCACAATGAGAGCAGCTTTAGTAGAGGCTCGCCTACGCTTCTGCGCGCTTGCGGAAGCGTAGGTCTTAGGGAAATTTTACATTTCCCCGCTTGCCGGCGCGCAGGTCCGGTCAGGTGAGCGGTTCGCCGAATGAGGGCGAACCAGCTCCGTGACGTCACTGGCCCGCCCGCCGACACGCCCCCGATGCCACCCCAGGACGGCGCGCTGTCTAAGGCCAGGGAAAGCACCCGCTTTCCTTGAGCCTCAGCGCGCCTCCGCACGCTAGCAGGAATCCTGGACGAGGCCTTATGTGTCTGGCCAGGGTGAGCATCGGGGCTTGAGACGCTTGCAGAGCAAGCAAAATTGAATTTGCCGCCTCCAAGCGCGTCCGTAAGCGGTTCACCTAATGAGGGCGAACCAGCCGTGGGACGTCATGGCCACGCCCCCGCAAACCTACCGCCACACCCCCTCCCGTCACAAACTTTCTCTCTCCCCTCAGACCGCAGATCGCGGACTAGCGCTGTGCATGCGCCGCCCCCCCGCCGGGCGCGTGTCACAATGCTGACTGGGGACTCAGCCTAAAGCCGCGCTGATTACAGATGCAGGGGGTATAGAATGTCAATAGGAGAGTGTTCTGTCTTTTTTTTTTCCATTTTATTTCCTACTGAGTGCGAATAGCCGTGCGGCTATGAACACTGTAATGTCAGTAGGTTTCTATGCCTTTATTCACTAGAAAAACATCAGAAAGTCTTGTACTGTAGCTCAGTGGTTATGCTCCAGGCCATTAGCATAGTGTACCAGGGTTCGATTCCTGGCGGGGATGTTTATTTTTTTCCATTTTATTTTCTACTCAACTGTGAATATCCACTGCCCAAAGCGGGAGACAGTTGATGCTTTTTCAAAATTTGTTTTGACGCAACGGGAAACACCACAGACATTTTATGGTATAATCGCAGCCATCGAGTGGGGACGCTGCACCCTTCACACTCCCGCTGCTCGCACATCCGGAGAGGGAAAATACTGGACACATACATGTCCGGTATTACCTCTCATTTTTTACCAGACAGATCGGCAAAAAAATGGACACCTGGCAACCCGAAGGTCACTCACACTATTATTTATTCTATGTGATAAAGCTGTATAAACGGTTACTGTATGTTACATTCTTTCACATATCTGAAGGTGTAAGGGCAGAAAGTTGGCACCGCAGGGCTGCCACACCACCCACCCCTTTTAAACTTGATTTGAGGCCTTGCACATCTTTATCTGCATTGATTAGTTTGTACAGCTGGATTTTGGGGGGTGTGTGTGTATGGTGCTTGTATCTAGAATGTGTGTGTCTGTATCTGCTGTGTGTATCTGGTCTGTGTGCGTCTGTATCTGCTGTGTGTATCTGGACTGTGTGCGTCTGTGTATGGTGCGTGTATCTGCTGTGTGTATTTGGTCTGTGTGCGTTTGTGTATGGTGCGTGTATCTGGTCTGTGTGCATCTGTGTATGGTGTGTGTATCTGGTCTGTGTGCGTCTGTGTATGGTGCGTGTATCTGGTCTGTGTGCGTCTGTGTATGGTGCGTGTATCTGGTCTGTGTGCGTCTGTGTATTGTGCGTGTATCTGGTCTGTGTGCGTCTATGTATTGCGTGTGTATCTGGTCTGTGTGCGTCTGTGTATGGTGCGTGTATCTGGTCTGTGTGCGTCTGTGTATGGTGCGTGTATCTGGTCTGTGTGCGTCTGTGTATGGTGCGTGTATCTGGTCTGTGTGCGTCTGTGTATGGTGCGTGTATCTGGTCTGTGTGCATCTGTGTATGGTGCGTGTATCTGGTCTGTGTGCGTCTGTGTATGGTGCGTGTATCTGGTCTGTGTGCATCTGTGTATGGTGTGTGTATCTGGTCTGTGTGCGTCTGTGTATGGTGTGTGTATCTGGTCTGTGTGCGTCTGTGTATGGTGCGTGTATCTGGTCTGTGTGCGTCTGTGTATGGTGCGTGTATCTGCTGTGTGTATCTGGTCTGTGTGCGTCTGTGTATGGTGCGTGTATCTGGTCTGTGTGCGTCTGTGTATTGCGCGTGTATCTGGTCTGTGTGCGTCTGTGTATGGTGTGTGTATCTGGTCTGTGTGCGTCTGTGTATGGTGCGTGTATCTGGTCTGTGTGCATCTGTGTATGGTGCATGTATCTGCTGTGTGTATCTGGTCTGTGTGCGTCTGTGTATGGTGTGTGTATCTGGTCTGTGTGCGTCTGTGTATGATGCGTGTATCTGGTCTGTGTGCGTCTGTGTATGGTGCGTGTATCTGGTCTGTGTGCGTCTGTGTATGGTGTGTGTATCTGGTCTGTGTGCATCTGTGTATGGTGTGTGTATCTGGTCTGTGTGCGTCTGTGTATGGTGCATGTATCTGGTCTGTGTGCGTCTGTGTATGGTGCGTATATCTGGTCTGGGTGCATCTGTGTATGGTGCGTGTATCTGGTCTGTGTGCGTCTGTGTATGGTGCATGTATCTGGTCTGTCTGCGTCTGTGTATGGTGCATGTATCTGCTGTGTGTATCTGGTCTGTGTGCGTCTGTGTATGGTGTGTGTATCTGGTCTGTGTGCGTATGTGTATGATGCGTGTATCTGGTCTGTGTGCGTCTGTGTATGGTGCGTGTATCTGGTCTGTGTGCGTCTGTGTATGGTGTGTGTATCTGGTCTGTGTGCATCTGTGTATGGTGTGTGTATCTGGTCTGTGTGCGTCTGTGTATGGTGCATATATCTGGTCTGGTTGCATCTGTGTATGGTGCGTGTATCTGGTCTGTGTGCGTCTGTGTATGGTGCGTGTATCTGGTCTGTGTGCGTCTGTGTATGGTGCGTGTATCTGGTCTGTGTGCGTCTGTGTATGGTGCATGTATCTGGTCTGTGTGCGTCTGTGTATGGTGCGTGTATCTGGTCTGTGTGCGTCTGTGTATGGTGCATGTATCTGGTCTGTGTGCATCTGTGTATGGTGCGTGTATCTGGTCTGTGTGCGTCTGTGTATGGTGCATGTATCTGGTCTGTGTGCGTCTGTGTATGGTGCATGTATCTGGTCTGTGTGCGTCTGTGTATGGTGCGTGTATCTGGTCTGTGTGCGTCTGTGTATGGTGCGTGTATCTGGTCTGTGTGCGTCTGTGTATGGTGCGTGCATCTGGTCTGTGTGCGTCTGTGTATGGTGCGTGTATCTGGTCTGTGTGCGTCTGTGTATGGTGCGTGTATCTGGTCTGTGTGCGTCTGTGTATTGCGCGTGTATCTGGTCTGTGTGCGTCTGTGTATGGTGCGTGTATCTGGTCTGTGTGCATCTGTGTATTGCGCGTGTATCTGGTCTGTGTGCGTCTGTGTATGGTGCGTGGATCTAGTCTGTGTGCATCTGTGTATGGTGCGTGTATCTGGTCTGTGTGCGTCTGTGTATGGTGCGTGTATCTGGTCTGTGAGCGTCTGTGTATGGTGCGTGTATCTGCTGTGTGTATCTGGTCTGTGTGCGTTTGTGTATGGTGCGTGTATCTGGTCTGTGTGCATCTGTGTATGGTGTGTGTATCTGGTCTATGTGCGTCTTTGTATGGTGCGTGTATCTGGTCTGTGTGCGTCTGTGTATGGTGCGTGTATCTGGTCTGTGTGCGTCTGTGTATTGTGCGTGTATCTGGTCTGTGTGCGTCTGTGTATTGCGCGTGTATCTGGTCTGTGTGCGTCTGTGTATGGTGCGTGTATCTGGTCTGTGTGCGTCTGTGTATGGTGCGTGTATCTGGTCTGTGTGCGTCTGTGTATGATGCGTGTATCTGGTCTGTGTGCGTCTGTGTATGGTGCGTGTATCTGGTCTGTGTGCATCTGTGTATGGTGCATGTATCTGCTGTGTGTATCTGGTCTGTGTGCGTCTGTGTATGGTGCGTGTATCTGGTCTGTGTGCATCTGTGTATGGTGTGTGTATCTGGTCTATGTGCGTCTGTGTATGGTGCGTGTATCTGGTCTGTGTGCGTCTGTGTATGGTGCGTGTATCTGGTCTGTGTGCGTCTGTGTATTGTGCGTGTATCTGGTCTGTGTGCGTCTGTGTATTGCGCGTGTATCTGGTCTGTGTGCGTCTGTGTATGGTGCGTGTATCTGGTCTGTGTGCGTCTGTGTATGGTGCGTGTATCTGGTCTGTGTGCGTCTGTGTATGGTGTGTGTATCTGGTCTGTGTGCGTCTGTGTATGGTGCGTGTATCTGGTCTGTGTGCGTCTGTGTATGGTGCGTGTATCTGCTGTGTGTATCTGGTCTGTGTGCGTCTGTGTATGGTGCGTGTATCTGGTCTGTGTGCGTCTGTGTATTGCGCGTGTATCTGGTCTGTGTGCATCTGTGTATGGTGTGTGTATCTGGTCTGTGTGCATCTGTGTATGGTGCATGTATCTGCTGTGTGTATCTGGTCTGTGTGCGTCTGTGTATGATGCATGTATCTGGTCTGTGTGCGTCTGTGTACGGTGCGTGTATCTGGTCTGTGTGCGTCTGTGTATGGTGTGTGTATCTGGTCTGTGTGCATCTGTGTATGGTGTGTGTATCTGGTCTGTGTGCGTCTGTGTATGGTGCATATATCTGGTCTGGGTGCATCTGTGTATGGTGCGTGTATCTGGTCTGTGTGCGTCTGTGTATGGTGCATATATCTGGTCTGGGTGCATCTGTGTATGGTGCGTGTATCTGGTCTGTGTGCGTCTGTGTATGGTGCGTGTATCTGGTCTGTGTGCGTCTGTGTATGGTGCGTGTATCTGGTCTGTGTGCGTCTGTGTATGGTGCGTGTATCTGGTTTGTGTGCGTCTGTGTATGGTGCGTGCATCTGGTCTGTGTGCGTCTGTGTATGGTGCGTGTATCTGGTCAGTGTGCGTCTGTGTATGGTGCGTGTATCTGGTCTGTGTGCGTCTGTGTATTGCGCGTGTATCTGGTCTGTGTGCGTCTGTGTATGGTGTGTGTATCTGGTCTGTGTGCGTCTGTGTATGGTGCGTGTATCTGCTGTGTGTATCTGGTCTGTGTGCGTCTGTGTATGGTGCGTGTATCTGGTCTGTGTGCGTCTGTGTATTGCGCGTGTATCTGGTCTGTGTGCGTCTGTGTATGGTGTGTGTATCTGGTCTGTGTGCATCTGTGTATGGTGCATGTATCTGCTGTGTGTATCTGGTCTGTGTGCGTCTGTGTATGGTGCGTGTATCTGGTCTGTGTGCGTCTGTGTATGGTGCGTGTATCTGGTCTGTGTGCATCTGTGTATGGTGTGTGTATCTGGTCTGTGTGCGTCTGTGTATGATGCGTGTATCTGGTCTGTGTGCGTCTGTGTATGGTGCGTGTATCTGGTCTGTGTGCGTCTGTGTATGGTGTGTGTATCTGGTCTGTGTGCATCTGTGTATGGTGTGTGTATCTGGTCTGTGTGCGTCTGTGTATGGTGCATATATCTGGTCTGGGTGCATCTGTGTATGGTGCGTGTATCTGGTCTGTGTGCGTCTGTGTATGGTGCGTGTATCTGGTCTGTGTGCGTCTGTGTATGGTGCGTGTATCTGGTCTGTGTGCGTCTGTGTATGGTGCATATATCTGGTCTGGGTGCATCTGTGTATGGTGCGTGTATCTGGTCTGTGTGCGTCTGTGTATGGTGCGTGTATCTGGTCTGTGTGCGTCTGTGTATGGTGTGTGTATCTGGTCTGTGTGCATCTGTGTATGGTGTGTGTATCTGGTCTGTGTGCGTCTGTGTATGGTGCGTGTATCTGGTCTGTGTGCGTCTGTGTATGGTGTGTGTATCTGGTCTGTGTGCATCTGTGTATGGTGCGTGTATCTGGTCTGTGTGCGTCTGTGTATGGTGTGTGTATCTGGTCTGTGTGCATCTGTGTATGGTGCGTGTATCTGGTCTGTGTGCGTCTGTGTATGGTGCATATATCTGGTCTGGGTGCATCTGTGTATGGTGCGTGTATCTGGTCTGTGTGCGTCTGTGTATGGTGCGTGTATCTGGTCTGTGTGCGTCTGTGTATGGTGCGTGTATCTGGTCTGTGTGCGTCTGTGTATGGTGCATGTATCTGGTCTGTGTGCGTCTGTGTATGGTGCGTATATCTGGTCTGGGTGCATCTGTGTATGGTGCGTGTATCTGGTCTGTGTGCGTCTGTGTATGGTGCGTGTATCTGGTCTGTGTGCGTCTGTGTATGGTGCGTGCATCTGGTCTGTGTGCGTCTGTGTATGGTGCGTGTATCTGGTCAGTGTGCGTCTGTGTATGGTGCGTGTATCTGGTCTGTGTGCGTCTGTGTATTGCGCGTGTATCTGGTCTGTGTGCGTCTGTGTATGGTGCGTGTATCTGGTCTGTGTGCATCTGTGTATGGTGCGTGTATCTGGTCTGTGTGCGTCTGTGTATGGTGCGTGTATCTGGTCTGTGAGCGTCTGTGTATGGTGCGTGTATCTGGTCTGTGTGCGTCCGTGTATGGTGCGTGTATCTGGTCTGTGTGTGTCTGTGTATGGTGCGTGTATCTGGTCTGTGTGCGTCTGTGTATGGTGCATGTATCTGGTCTGTGTGCGTCTGTGTATTGCGCGTGTATCTGGTCTGTGTGCGTCTGTGTATGGTGCATGTATCTGGTCTGTGTGCGTCTGTGTATGGTGCGTGTATCTGGTCTGTGTGCGTCTGTGTATGGTGTGTGTATCTGGTCTGTGTGCGTCTGTGTATGGTGAGTGTATCTGGTCTGTGTGCGTCTGTGTATGGTGCGTGTATCTGGTCTGTGTGCGTCTGTGTATTGCGCATGTATCTGGTGTGTGTGCGTCTGTGTATTGCGCGTGTATCTGGTGTGTGTGCGTCTGTGTATGGTGCGTGTATCTGGTCTGTGTGCGTCTGTGTATGGTGCGTGTATCTGGTGTGTGTGCGTCTGTGTATGGTGCGTGTATCTGCTCTGTGTGCGTCTGTGTATGGTGCGTGTATCTGGTCTGTGTGCGTCTGTGTATCGCGCGTGTATCTGCTGTGTGTATCTGGTCTGTGTGCGTCTGTGTATGGTGCAAGTATCTGGTGTGTGTGCGTCTGTGTATGGTGCGTGTATCTGGTCTGTGTGCGTCTGTGTATGGTGCGTGTATCTGGTCTGTGTGCGTCTGTGTATGGTGCGTGTATCTGGTCTGTGTGCATCTGTGTATGGTGCATGTATCTGCTGTGTGTATCTGGTCTGTGTGCGTCTGTGTATGGTGCGTGTATCTGGTCTGTGTGCATCTGTGTATGGTGTGTGTATCTGGTCTGTGTGCGTCTGTGTATGGTGTGTGTATCTGGTCTGTGTGCGTCTGTGTATGGTGCGTGTATCTGGTCTGTGTGCATCTGTGTATGGTGCGTGTATCTGGTCTGTGAGCTTCTGTGTATGGTGTGTGTATCTGGTCTGTGTGCATTTGTGTATGGTGTGTGTATCTGGTCTGTGTGCGTCTGTGTATGGTGCATATATCTGGTCTGGGTGCATCTGTGTATGGTGCGTGTATCTGGTCTGTGTGCGTCTGTGTATGGTGCGTGTATCTGGTCTGTGTGCGTCTGTGTATGGTGCGTGTATCTGGTCTGTGTGCGTCTGTGTATGGTGCATGTATCTGGTCTGTGTGCGTCTGTGTATGGTGCGTATATCTGGTCTGGGTGCATCTGTGTATGGTGCGTGTATCTGGTCTGTGTGCGTCTGTGTATGGTGCGTGTATCTGGTCTGTGTGCGTCTGTGTATGGTGCGTGCATCTGGTCTGTGTGCGTCTGTGTATGGTGCGTGTATCTGGTCAGTGTGCGTCTGTGTATGGTGCGTGTATCTGGTCTGTGTGCGTCTGTGTATTGCGCGTGTATCTGGTCTGTGTGCGTCTGTGTATGGTGCGTGTATCTGGTCTGTGTGCATCTGTGTATGGTGCGTGTATCTGGTCTGTGTGCGTCTGTGTATGGTGCGTGTATCTGGTCTGTGAGCGTCTGTGTATGGTGCGTGTATCTGGTCTGTGTGCGTCCGTGTATGGTGCGTGTATCTGGTCTGTGTGTGTCTGTGTATGGTGCGTGAATCTGGTCTGTGTGCGTCTGTGTATGGTGCATGTATCTGGTCTGTGTGCGTCTGTGTATTGCGCGTGTATCTGGTCTGTGTGCGTCTGTGTATGGTGCATGTATCTGGTCTGTGTGCGTCTGTGTATGGTGCGTGTATCTGGTCTGTGTGCGTCTGTGTATGGTGCGTGCATCTGGTCTGTGTGCGTCTGAGTATGGTGCGTGTATCTGGTCTGTGTGCGTCTGTGTATGGTGCGTGTATCTGGTCTGTGTGCGTCTGTGTATTGCGCGTGTATCTGGTCTGTGTGCGTCTGTGTATGGTGCGTGTATCTGGTCTGTGTGCATCTGTGTATGGTGCGTGTATCTGGTCTGTGTGCGTCTGTGTATGGTGCGTGTATCTGGTCTGTGAGCGTCTGTGTATGGTGCGTGTATCTGGTCTGTGTGCGTCTGTGTATGGTGCGTGTATCTGGTCTGTGTGCGTCTGTGTATGGTGCGTGTATCTGGTCTTTGTGCGTCTGTGTATTGCGCATGTATCTGGTGTGTGTGCGTCTGTGTATTGCGCGTGTATCTGGTGTGTGTGCGTCTGTGTATGGTGCGTGTATCTGGTCTGTGTGCGTCTGTGTATGGTGCGTGTATCTGGTGTGTGTGCGTCTGTGTATGGTGCGTGTATCTGGTCTGTGTACGTCTGTGTATGGTGCGTGTATCTGGTCTGTGTGCGTCTGTGTATGGTGCGTGTATCTGGTCTGTGTGCGTCTGTGTATGGTGCATGTATCTCGTCTGTGTGCGTCTGTGTATGGTGTGTGTATCTGGTCTGGGTGCGTCTGTGTATGGTGCGTGTATCTGGTCTGTGTGCGTCTGTGTATTGCGCGTGTATCTGCTTTGTGTATCTGGTCTGTGTGCGTCTGTGTATGATGCTTGTATCTGGTCTGTGTGCGTCTGTGTATAGTGCGTGTATCTGGTCTGGGTGCGTCTGTGTATGGTGCGTGTATCTGGACTGTGTGCGCCTGTGTATTGCGCGTGTATCTGCTGTGTGTATCTGGTCTGTGTGCGTCTGTGTATGGTGCGTGTATCTGGTGTGTGTGCGTCTGTGTATGGTGCGTGTATCTGGTCTGTGTGCGTCTGTGTATGGTGCGTGTATCTGGTCTGTGTGCGTCTGTGTATGGTGCGTGTATCTGGTCTGTGTGCATCTGTGTATGGTGCATGTATCTGCTGTGTGTATCTGGTCTGTGTGCGTCTGTGTATGGTGCGTGTATCTGGTCTGTGTGCATCTGTGTATGGTGTGTGTATCTGGTCTGTGTGCGTCTGTGTATGGTGTGTGTATCTGGTCTGTGTGCGTCTGTGTATGGTGCGTGTATCTGGTCTGTGTGCGTCTGTGTATGGTGCGTGTATCTGCTGTGTGTATCTGGTCTGTGTGCGTCTGTGTATGGTGCGTGTATCTGGTCTGTGTGCGTCTGTGTATTGCGCGTGTATCTGGTCTGTGTGCGTCTGTGTATGGTGCGTGTATCTGGTCTGTGTGCGTCTGTGTATTGCGCGTGTATCTGGTCTGTGTGCGTCTGTGTATGGTGCGTGTATCTGGTCTGTGTGCATCTGTGTATGGTGCGTGTATCTGGTCTGTGTGCGTCTGTGTATGGTGCGTGTATCTGGTCTGTGAGCGTCTGTGTATGGTGCGTGTATCTGGTCTGTGTGCGTCTGTGTATGGTGCGTGTATCTGGTCTGTGTGCGTCTGTGTATGGTGTGTGTATCTGGTCTGTGTGCGTCTGTGTATGGTGCGTGTATCTGGTCTGTGTGCGTCTGTGTATGGTGCGTGTATCTGGTCTTTGTGCGTCTGTGTATTGCGCATGTATCTGGTGTGTGTGCGTCTGTGTATTGCGCGTGTATCTGGTGTGTGTGCGTCTGTGTATGGTGCGTGTATCTGGTCTGTGTGCGTCTGTGTATGGTGCGTGTATCTGGTGTGTGTGCGTCTGTGTATGGTGCATGTATCTGGTCTGTGTACGTCTGTGTATGGTGCGTGTATCTGGTCTGTGTGCGTCTGTGTATGGTGCGTGTATCTGGTCTGTGTGCGTCTGTGTATGGTGCATGTATCTCGTCTGTGTGCGTCTGTGTATGGTGTGTGTATCTGGTCTGGGTGCGTCTGTGTATGGTGCGTGTATCTGGTCTGTGTGCGTCTGTGTATTGCGCGTGTATCTGCTTTGTGTATCTGGTCTGTGTGCGTCTGTGTATGATGCTTGTATCTGGTCTGTGTGCGTCTGTGTATAGTGCGTGTATCTGGTCTGGGTGCGTCTGTGTATGGTGCGTGTATCTGGACTGTGTGCGTCTGTGTATTGCGCGTGTATCTGCTGTGTGTATCTGGTCTGTGTGCGTCTGTGTATGGTGCGTGTATCTGGTGTGTGTGCGTCTGTGTATGGTGCGTGTATCTGGTCTGTGTGCGTCTGTGTATGGTGCGTGTATCTGGTCTGTGTGCGTCTGTGTATGGTGCGTGTATCTGGTCTGTGTGCATCTGTGTATGGTGCATGTATCTGCTGTGTGTATCTGGTCTGTGTGCGTCTGTGTATGGTGCGTGTATCTGGTCTGTGTGCATCTGTGTATGGTGTGTGTATCTGGTCTGTGTGCGTCTGTGTATGGTGTGTGTATCTGGTCTGTGTGCGTCTGTGTATGGTGCGTGTATCTGGTCTGTGTGCGTCTGTGTATGGTGCGTGTATCTGCTGTGTGTATCTGGTCTGTGTGCGTCTGTGTATGGTGCGTGTATCTGGTCTGTGTGCGTCTGTGTATTGCGCGTGTATCTGGTCTGTGTGCGTCTGTGTATGGTGTGTGTATCTGGTCTGTGTGCATCTGTGTATGGTGCGTGTATCTGCTGTGTGTATCTGGTCTGTGTGCGTCTGTGTATGGTGCATGTATCTGGTCTGTGTGCGTCTGTGTATGGTGCATGTATCTGGTCTGTGTGCATCTGTGTATGGTGCATGTATCTGCTGTGTGTATCTGGTCTGTGTGCGTCTGTGTATGGTGCGTGTATCTGGTCTGTGTGCGTCTGTGTATGGTGCGTGTATCTGGTCTGTGTGCGTCTGTGTATGGTGCATGTATCTCGTCTGTGTGCGTCTGTGTATGGTGTGTGTATCTGGTCTGGGTGCGTCTGTGTATGGTGCGTGTATCTGGTCTGTGTGCGTCTGTGTATTGCGCGTGTATCTGCTTTGTGTATCTGGTCTGTGTGCGTCTGTGTATGGTGCTTGTATCTGGTCTGTGTGCGTCTGTGTATAGTGCGTGTATCTGGTCTGGGTGCGTCTGTGTATGGTGCGTGTATTTGGACTGTGTGCGTCTGTGTATTGCGCGTGTATCTGCTGTGTGTATCTGGTCTGTGTGCATCTGTGTATGGTGCGTGTATCTGGTGTGTGTGCGTCTGTGTATGGTGCGTGTATCTGGTCTGTGTGCGTCTGTGTATGGTGCGTGTATCTGGTCTGTGTGCGTCTGTGTATGGTGCGTGTATCTGGTCTGTGTGCATCTGTGTATGGTGCATGTATCTGCTGTGTGTATCTGGTCTGTGTGCGTCTGTGTATGGTGCGTGTATCTGGTCTGTGTGCATCTGTGTATGGTGTGTGTATCTGGTCTGTGTGCGTCTGTGTATGGTGTGTGTATCTGGTCTGTGTGCGTCTGTGTATGGTGCGTGTATCTGGTCTGTGTGCGTCTGTGTATGGTGCGTGTATCTGCTGTGTGTATCTGGTCTGTGTGCGTCTGTGTATGGTGCGTGTATCTGGTCTGTGTGCGTCTGTGTATTGCGCGTGTATCTGGTCTGTGTGCGTCTGTGTATGGTGTGTGTATCTGGTCTGTGTGCATCTGTGTATGGTGCATGTATCTGCTGTGTGTATCTGGTCTGTGTGCGTCTGTGTATGGTGCATGTATCTGGTCTGTGTGCATCTGTGTATGGTGCATGTATCTGCTGTGTGTATCTGGTCTGTGTGCGTCTGTGTATGGTGCGTGTATCTGGTCTGTGTGCGTCTGTGTATGGTGCGTGTATCTGGTCTGTGTGCGTCTGTGTATGGTGCATGTATCTCGTCTGTGTGCGTCTGTGTATGGTGTGTGTATCTGGTCTGGGTGCGTCTGTGTATGGTGCGTGTATCTGGTCTGTGTGCGTCTGTGTATTGCGCGTGTATCTGCTTTGTGTATCTGGTCTGTGTGCGTCTGTGTATGGTGCTTGTATCTGGTCTGTGTGCGTCTGTGTATAGTGCGTGTATCTGGTCTGGGTGCGTCTGTGTATGGTGCGTGTATCTGGACTGTGTGCGTCTGTGTATTGCGCGTGTATCTGCTGTGTGTATCTGGTCTGTGTGCATCTGTGTATGGTGCGTGTATCTGGTGTGTGTGCGTCTGTGTATGGTGCGTGTATCTGGTCTGTGTGCGTCTGTGTATGGTGCGTGTATCTGGTCTGTGTGCGTCTGTGTATGGTGCGTGTATCTGGTCTGTGTGCATCTGTGTATGGTGCATGTATCGGCTGTGTGTATCTGGTCTGTGTGCGTCTGTGTATGGTGCGTGTATCTGGTCTGTGTGCATCTGTGTATGGTGTGTGTATCTGGTCTGTGTGCGTCTGTGTATGGTGTGTGTATCTGGTCTGTGTGCGTCTGTGTATGGTGTGTGTATCTGGTCTGTGTGCGTCTGTGTATGGTGTGTGTATCTGGTCTGTGTGCGTCTGTGTATGGTGCGTGTATCTGCTGTGTGTATCTGGTCTGTGTGCGTCTGTGTATGGTGCGTGTATCTGGTCTGTGTGCGTCTGTGTATTACGCGTGTATCTGGTCTGTGTGCGTCTGTGTATGGTGCATGTATCTGCTGTGTGTATCTGGTCTGTGTGCGTCTGTGTATGGTGCATGTATCTGGTCTGTGTGCGTCTGTGTATGGTGCATGTATCTGGTCTGTGTGCATCTGTGTATGGTGCATGTATCTGCTGTGTGTATCTGGTCTGTGTGCGTCTGTGTATGGTGTGTGTATCTGGTCTGTGTGCATCTGTGTATGGTGTGTGTATCTGGTCTGTGTGCGTCTGTGTATGATGCGTGTATCTGGTCTGTGTGCGTCTGTGTATGGTGCGTGTATCTGGTCTGTGTGCGTCTGTGTATGGTGTGTGTATCTGGTCTGTGTGCATCTGTGTATGGTGTGTGTATCTGGTCTGTGTGCGTCTGTGTATGGTGCATATATCTGGTCTGGGTGCATCTGTGTATGGTGCGTGTATCTGGTCTGTGTGCGTCTGTGTATGGTGCATATATCTGGTCTGGGTGCATCTGTGTATGGTGCGTGTATCTGGTCTGTGTGCGTCTGTGTATGGTGCGTGTATCTGGTCTGTGTGCGTCTGTGTATTGCGCGTGTATCTGGTCTGTGTGCGTCTGTGTATGGTGTGTGTATCTGGTCTGTGTGCATCTGTGTATGGTGCGTGTATCTGCTGTGTGTATCTGGTCTGTGTGCGTCTGTGTATGGTGCATGTATCTGGTCTGTGTGCGTCTGTGTATGGTGCATGTATCTGGTCTGTGTGCATCTGTGTATGGTGCATGTATCTGCTGTGTGTATCTGGTCTGTGTGCGTCTGTGTATGGTGCGTGTATCTGGTCTGTGTGCGTCTGTGTATGGTGCGTGTATCTGGTCTGTGTGCGTCTGTGTATGGTGCATGTATCTCGTCTGTGTGCGTCTGTGTATGGTGTGTGTATCTGGTCTGGGTGCGTCTGTGTATGGTGCGTGTATCTGGTCTGTGTGCGTCTGTGTATTGCGCGTGTATCTGCTTTGTGTATCTGGTCTGTGTGCGTCTGTGTATGGTGCTTGTATCTGGTCTGTGTGCGTCTGTGTATAGTGCGTGTATCTGGTCTGGGTGCGTCTGTGTATGGTGCGTGTATTTGGACTGTGTGCGTCTGTGTATTGCGCGTGTATCTGCTGTGTGTATCTGGTCTGTGTGCATCTGTGTATGGTGCGTGTATCTGGTGTGTGTGCGTCTGTGTATGGTGCGTGTATCTGGTCTGTGTGCGTCTGTGTATGGTGCGTGTATCTGGTCTGTGTGCGTCTGTGTATGGTGCGTGTATCTGGTCTGTGTGCATCTGTGTATGGTGCATGTATCTGCTGTGTGTATCTGGTCTGTGTGCGTCTGTGTATGGTGCGTGTATCTGGTCTGTGTGCATCTGTGTATGGTGTGTGTATCTGGTCTGTGTGCGTCTGTGTATGGTGTGTGTATCTGGTCTGTGTGCGTCTGTGTATGGTGCGTGTATCTGGTCTGTGTGCGTCTGTGTATGGTGCGTGTATCTGCTGTGTGTATCTGGTCTGTGTGCGTCTGTGTATGGTGCGTGTATCTGGTCTGTGTGCGTCTGTGTATTGCGCGTGTATCTGGTCTGTGTGCGTCTGTGTATGGTGTGTGTATCTGGTCTGTGTGCATCTGTGTATGGTGCATGTATCTGCTGTGTGTATCTGGTCTGTGTGCGTCTGTGTATGGTGCATGTATCTGGTCTGTGTGCATCTGTGTATGGTGCATGTATCTGCTGTGTGTATCTGGTCTGTGTGCGTCTGTGTATGGTGCGTGTATCTGGTCTGTGTGCGTCTGTGTATGGTGCGTGTATCTGGTCTGTGTGCGTCTGTGTAT
The DNA here is from genome assembly GCF_040206685.1 of Ascaphus truei. Taxonomy (NCBI): domain Eukaryota; kingdom Metazoa; phylum Chordata; class Amphibia; order Anura; family Ascaphidae; genus Ascaphus; species Ascaphus truei. The sequence goes on from NC_134487.1 coordinate 130,729,057, forward strand.
GGTGCATGTATCTCGTCTGTGTGCGTCTGTGTATGGTGTGTGTATCTGGTCTGGGTGCGTCTGTGTATGGTGCGTGTATCTGGTCTGTGTGCGTCTGTGTATTGCGCGTGTATCTGCTTTGTGTATCTGGTCTGTGTGCGTCTGTGTATGGTGCTTGTATCTGGTCTGTGTGCGTCTGTGTATAGTGCGTGTATCTGGTCTGGGTGCGTCTGTGTATGGTGCGTGTATCTGGACTGTGTGCGTCTGTGTATTGCGCGTGTATCTGCTGTGTGTATCTGGTCTGTGTGCATCTGTGTATGGTGCGTGTATCTGGTGTGTGTGCGTCTGTGTATGGTGCGTGTATCTGGTCTGTGTGCGTCTGTGTATGGTGCGTGTATCTGGTCTGTGTGCGTCTGTGTATGGTGCGTGTATCTGGTCTGTGTGCATCTGTGTATGGTGCATGTATCGGCTGTGTGTATCTGGTCTGTGTGCGTCTGTGTATGGTGCGTGTATCTGGTCTGTGTGCATCTGTGTATGGTGTGTGTATCTGGTCTGTGTGCGTCTGTGTATGGTGTGTGTATCTGGTCTGTGTGCGTCTGTGTATGGTGTGTGTATCTGGTCTGTGTGCGTCTGTGTATGGTGTGTGTATCTGGTCTGTGTGCGTCTGTGTATGGTGCGTGTATCTGCTGTGTGTATCTGGTCTGTGTGCGTCTGTGTATGGTGCGTGTATCTGGTCTGTGTGCGTCTGTGTATTACGCGTGTATCTGGTCTGTGTGCGTCTGTGTATGGTGCATGTATCTGCTGTGTGTATCTGGTCTGTGTGCGTCTGTGTATGGTGCATGTATCTGGTCTGTGTGCGTCTGTGTATGGTGCATGTATCTGGTCTGTGTGCATCTGTGTATGGTGCATGTATCTGCTGTGTGTATCTGGTCTGTGTGCGTCTGTGTATGGTGTGTGTATCTGGTCTGTGTGCATCTGTGTATGGTGTGTGTATCTGGTCTGTGTGCGTCTGTGTATGATGCGTGTATCTGGTCTGTGTGCGTCTGTGTATGGTGCGTGTATCTGGTCTGTGTGCGTCTGTGTATGGTGTGTGTATCTGGTCTGTGTGCATCTGTGTATGGTGTGTGTATCTGGTCTGTGTGCGTCTGTGTATGGTGCATATATCTGGTCTGGGTGCATCTGTGTATGGTGCGTGTATCTGGTCTGTGTGCGTCTGTGTATGGTGCATATATCTGGTCTGGGTGCATCTGTGTATGGTGCGTGTATCTGGTCTGTGTGCGTCTGTGTATGGTGCGTGTATCTGGTCTGTGTGCGTCTGTGTATGGTGCGTGTATCTGGTCTGTGTGCGTCTGTGTATGGTGCATGTATCTGGTCTGTGTGCGTCTGTGTATGGTGCGTATATCTGGTCTGGGTGCATCTGTGTATGGTGCGTGTATCTGGTCTGTGTGCGTCTGTGTATGGTGCGTGTATCTGGTCTGTGTGCGTCTGTGTATGGTGCGTGCATCTGGTCTGTGTGCGTCTGTGTATGGTGCGTGTATCTGGTCAGTGTGCGTCTGTGTATGGTGCGTGTATCTGGTCTGTGTGCGTCTGTGTATTGCGCGTGTATCTGGTCTGTGTGCGTCTGTGTATGGTGCGTGTATCTGGTCTGTGTGCATCTGTGTATGGTGCGTGTATCTGGTCTGTGTGCGTCTGTGTATGGTGCGTGTATCTGGTCTGTGAGCGTCTGTGTATGGTGCGTGTATCTGGTCTGTGTGCGTCCGTGTATGGTGCGTGTATCTGGTCTGTGTGTGTCTGTGTATGGTGCGTGTATCTGGTCTGTGTGCGTCTGTGTATGGTGCATGTATCTGGTCTGTGTGCGTCTGTGTATTGCGCGTGTATCTGGTCTGTGTGCGTCTGTGTATGGTGCATGTATCTGGTCTGTGTGCGTCTGTGTATGGTGCGTGTATCTGGTCTGTGTGCGTCTGTGTATGGTGTGTGTATCTGGTCTGTGTGCGTCTGTGTATGGTGAGTGTATCTGGTCTGTGTGCGTCTGTGTATGGTGCGTGTATCTGGTCTGTGTGCGCCTGTGTATTGCGCATGTATCTGGTGTGTGTGCGTCTGTGTATTGCGCGTGTATCTGGTGTGTGTGCGTCTGTGTATGGTGCGTGTATCTGGTCTGTGTGCGTCTGTGTATGGTGCGTGTATCTGGTCTGTGTGCGTCTGTGTATGGTGCGTGTATCTCGTCTGTGTGCGTCTGTGTATGGTGTGTGTATCTGGTCTGGGTGCGTCTGTGTATGGTGCGTGTATCTGGTCTGTGTGCGTCTGTGTATTGCGCGTGTATCTGCTGTGTGTATCTGGTCTGTGTGCGTCTGTGTATGGTGCGTGTATCTGGTCTGTGTGCGTCTGTGTATAGTGCGTGTATCTGGTCTGGGTGCGTCTGTGTATGGTGCGTGTATCTGGTCTGTGTGCGTCTGTGTATTGCGCGTGTATCTGCTGTGTGTATCTGGTCTGTGTGCGTCTGTGTATGGTGCGTGTATCTGGTGTGTGTGCGTCTGTGTATGGTGCGTGTATCTGGTCTGTGTGCGTCTGTGTATGGTGCGTGTATCTGGTCTGTGTGCGTCTGTGTATGGTGCGTGTATCTGGTCTGTGTGCATCTGTGTATGGTGCATGTATCTGCTGTGTGTATCTGGTCTGTGTGCGTCTGTGTATGGTGCGTGTATCTGGTCTGTGTGCATCTGTGTATGGTGTGTGTATCTGGTCTGTGTGCGACTGTGTATGGTGTGTGTATCTGGTCTGTGTGCGTCTGTGTATGGTGCGTGTATCTGGTCTGTGTGCGTCTGTGTATTGCGCGTGTATCTGGTCTGTGTGCGTCTGTGTATGGTGTGTGTATCTGGTCAGTGTGCGTCTGTGTATGGTGCATGTATCTGGTCTGTGTGCGTCTGTGTATGGTGCGTGTATCTGGTCTGTGTGTGTCTGTGTATTGCGCGTGTATCTGGTCTGTGTGCGTCTGTGTATGGTGCGTGTATCTGGTCTGTGTGCATCTGTGTATGGTGCATGTATCTGCTGTGTGTATCTGGTCTGTGTGCGTCTGTGTATGGTGTGTGTATCTGGTCTGTGTGCATCTGTGTATGGTGTGTGTATCTGGTCTGTGTGCGTCTGTGTATGATGCGTGTATCTGGTCTGTGTGCGTCTGTGTATGGTGCGTGTATCTGGTCTGTGTGCATCTGTGTATGGTGTGTGTATCTGGTCTGTGTGCGTCTGTGTATGGTGTGTGTATCTGGTCTGTGTGCATCTGTGTATGGTGTGTGTATCTGGTCTGTGTGCGTCTGTGTATGGTGCATGTATCTGGTCTGTGTGCGTCTGTGTATGGTGTGTGTATCTGGTCTGTGTGCGTCTGTGTATGGTGCGTGTATCTGGTCTGTGTGTGTCTGTGTATTGCGCGTGTATCTGGTCTGTGTGCGTCTGTGTATGGTGCGTGTATCTGGTCTGTGTGCATCTGTGTATGGTGCATGTATCTGCTGTGTGTATCTGGTCTGTGTGCGTCTGTGTATGGTGTGTGTATCTGGTCTGTGTGCATCTGTGTATGGTGTGTGTATCTGGTCTGTGTGCGTCTGTGTATGATGCGTGTATCTGGTCTGTGTGCGTCTGTGTATGGTGCGTGTATCTGGTCTGTGTGCATCTGTGTATGGTGTGTGTATCTGGTCTGTGTGCGTCTGTGTATGGTGTGTGTATCTGGTCTGTTTGCATCTGTGTATGGTGTGTGTATCTGGTCTGTGTGCGTCTGTGTATGGTGTGTGTATCTGGTCTGTGTGCATCTGTGTATGGTGTGTGTATCTGGTCTGTGTGCGTCTGTGTATGGTGTGTGTATCTGGTCTGTGTGCATCTGTGTATGGTGCATGTATCTGCTGTGTGTATCTGGTCTGTGTGCGTCTGTGTATTGCGCGTGTATCTGGTCTGTGTGCGTCTGTGTATGGTGTGTGTATCTGGTCTGTGTGCGTCTGTGTATGGTGTGTGTATCTGGTCTGTGTGCATCTGTGTATGGTGTGTGTATCTGGTCTGTGTGCGTCTGTGTATGGTGCATGTATCTGGTCTGTGTGCATCTGTGTATGGTGCATGTATCTGCTGTGTGTATCTGGTCTGTGTGCGTCTGTGTATTGCGCGTGTATCTGGTCTGTGTGCGTCTGTGTATGGTGCGTGTATCTGGTCTGTGTGCGTCTGTGTATGGTGCGTGTATCTGGTCTGTGTGCGTCTGTGTATGGTGCATGTATCTGGGCTGTGTGCGTCTGTGTATGGTGCGTATATCTGGTCTGTGTGCATCTGTGTATGGTGCGTGTATCTGGTCTGTGTGCGCCTGTGTATGGTGCGTGTATCTGGTCTGTGTGCGTCTGTGTATGGTGCGTGCATCTGGTCTGTGTGCGTCTGTGTATGGTGTGTGTATCTGGTCTGTGTGCGTCTGTGTATGGTGCGTGTATCTGGTCTGTGTGCGTCTGTGTATTGCGCGTGTATCTGGTCTGTGTGCGTCTGTGTATGGTGCGTGTATCTGGTCTGTGTGCATCTGTGTATGGTGCGTGTATCTGGTCTGTGTGCGTCTGTGTATGGTGCGTGTATCTGGTCTGTGAGCGTCTGTGTATGGTGCGTGTATCTGGTCTGTGTGCGTCCGTGTATGGTGCGTGTATCTGGTCTGTGTGTGTCTGTGTATGGTGCGTGTATCTGGTCTGTGTGCGTCTGTGTATGGTGCATGTATCTGGTCTGTGTGCGTCTGTGTATTGCGCGTGTATCTGGTCTGTGTGCGTCTGTGTATGGTGCATGTATCTGGTCTGTGTGCGTCTGTGTATGGTGCGTGTATCTGGTCTGTGTGCATCTGTGTATGGTGTGTGTATCTGGTCTGTGTGCGTCTGTGTATGGTGCGTGTATCTGGTCTGTGTGCGTCTGTGTATGGTGCGTGTATCTGGTCTGTGTGCGTCTGTGTATTGCGCATGTATCTGGTGTGTGTGCGTCTGTGTATTGCGCGTGTATCTGGTGTGTGGGCGTCTGTGTATGGTGCGTGTATCTGGTCTGTGTGCGTCTGTGTATGGTGCGTGTATCTGGTGTGTGTGCGTCTGTGTATGGTGCGTGTATCTGGTCTGTGTGCGTCTGTGTATGGTGCGTGTATCTGGTCTGTGTGCGTCTGTGTATGGTGCATGTATCTGGTCTGTGTGCGTCTGTGTATGGTGCATGTATCTCGTCTGTGTGCGTCTGTGTATGGTGTGTGTATCTGGTCTGGGTGCGTCTGTGTATGGTGCGTGTATCTGGTCTGTGTGCGTCTGTGTATTGCGCGTGTATCTGCTTTGTGTATCTGGTCTGTGTGCGTCTGTGTATGGTGCTTGTATCTGGTCTGTGTGCATCTGTGTATAGTGCGTGTATCTGGTCTGGGTGCGTCTGTGTATGGTGCGTGTATCTGGTCTGTGTGCGTCTGTGTATGGTGCTTGTATCTGGTCTGTGTGCGTCTGTGTATAGTGCGTGTATCTGGTCTGTGTGCGTCTGTGTATGGTGCGTGTATCTGGTCTGTGTGCGTCTGTGTATGGTGCGTGTATCTGGTCTGTGTGCATCTGTGTATGGTGCATGTATCTGCTGTGTGTATCTGGTCTGTGTGCGTCTGTGTATGGTGCGTGTATCTGGTCTGTGTGCATCTGTGTATGGTGTGTGTATCTGGTCTGTGTGCGTCTGTGTATGGTGTGTGTATCTGGTCTGTGTGCGTCTGTGTATGGTGCGTGTATCTGGTCTGTGTGCGTCTGTGTATTGCGCGTGTATCTGGTCTGTGTGCGTCTGTGTATGGTGTGTGTATCTGGTCTGTGTGCATCTGTGTATGGTGCATGTATCTGCTGTGTGTATCTGGTCTGTGTGCGTCTGTGTATGGTGCATGTATCTGGTCTGTGTGCGTCTGTGTATGGTGCATGTATCTGGTCTGTGTGCATCTGTGTATGGTGCATGTATCTGCTGTGTGTATCTGGTCTGTGTGCGTCTGTGTATTGCGCGTGTATCTGGTCTGTGTGCGTCTGTGTATGGTGCGTGTATCTGGTCTGTGTGCCTCTGTGTATGGTGCGTGTATCTGGTCTGTGTGCGTCTGTGTATGGTGCGTGTATCTGGTCTGTGAGCGTCTGTGTATGGTGCGTGTATCTGGTCTGTGTGCGTCCGTGTATGGTGCGTGTATCTGGTCTGTGTGTGTCTGTGTATGGTGCGTGTATCTGGTCTGTGTGCGTCTGTGTATGGTGCATGTATCTGGTCTGTGTGCGTCTGTGTATTGCGCGTGTATCTGGTCTGTGTGCGTCTGTGTATGGTGCATGTATCTGGTCTGTGTGCGTCTGTGTATGGTGCGTGTATCTGGTCTGTGTGCATCTGTGTATGGTGTGTGTATCTGGTCTGTGTGCGTCTGTGTATGGTGCGTGTATCTGGTCTGTGTGCGTCTGTGTATGGTGCGTGTATCTGGTCTGTGTGCGTCTGTGTATTGCGCATGTATCTGGTGTGTGTGCGTCTGTGTATTGCGCGTGTATCTGGTGTGTGTGCGTCTGTGTATGGTGCGTGTATCTGGTCTGTGTGCGTCTGTGTATGGTGCGTGTATCTGGTCTGTGTGCGTCTGTGTATGGTGCGTGTATCTGGTCTGTGTGCGTCTGTGTATGGTGCGTGTATCTGGTCTGTGTGCGTCTGTGTATGGTGCATGTATCTCGTCTGTGTGCGTCTGTGTATGGTGTGTGTATCTGGTCTGGGTGCGTCTGTGTATGGTGCGTGTATCTGGTCTGTGTGCGTCTGTGTATTGCGCGTGTATCTGCTTTGTGTATCTGGTCTGTGTGCGTCTGTGTATGGTGCTTGTATCTGGTGTGTGTGCGTCTGTGTATAGTGCGTGTATCTGGTCTGGGTGCGTCTGTGTATGGTGCGTGTATCTGGTCTGTGTGCGTCTGTGTATGGTGCTTGTATCTGGTCTGTGTGCGTCTGTGTATAGTGCGTGTATCTGGTCTGTGTGCGTCTGTGTATGGTGCGTGTATCTGGTCTGTGTGCGTCTGTGTATGGTGCTTGTATCTGGTCTGTGTGCGTCTGTGTATAGTGCGTGTATCTGGTCTTGTGCGTCTGTGTATGGTGCATGTATCTGCTGTGTGTATCTGGTCTGTGTGCGTCTGTGTATGGTGCGTGTATCTGGTCTGTGTGCATCTGTGTATGGTGTGTGTATCTGGTCTGTGTGCGTCTGTGTATGGTGTGTGTATCTGGTCTGTGTGCGTCTGTGTATGGTGCGTGTATCTGGTCTGTGTGCGTCTGTGTATTGCGCGTGTATCTGGTCTGTGTGCGTCTGTGTATGGTGTGTGTATCTGGTCTGTGTGCATCTGTGTATGGTGCATGTATCTGCTGTGTGTATCTGGTCTGTGTGCGTCTGTGTATGGTGCATGTATCTGGTCTGTGTGCGTCTGTGTATGGTGTGTGTATCTGGTCTGTGTGCGTCTGTGTATGGTGCATGTATCTGGTCTGTGTGCATCTGTGTATGGTGCATGTATCTGCTGTGTGTATCTGGTCTGTGTGCGTCTGTGTATGGTGCGTGTATCTGGTCTGTGTGCATCTGTGTATGGTGCATGTATCTGCTGTGTGTATCTGGTCTGTGTGCGTCTGTGTATGGTGCGTGTATCTGGTCTGTGTGCATCTGTGTATGGTGTGTGTATCTGGTCTGTGTGCGTCTGTGTATGGTGTGTGTATCTGGTCTGTGTGCGTCTGTGTATGGTGCGTGTATCTGGTCTGTGTGCGTCTGTGTATTGCGCGTGTATCTGGTCTGTGTGCGTCTGTGTATGGTGTGTGTATCTGGTCTGTGTGCATCTGTGTATGGTGCATGTATCTGCTGTGTGTATCTGGTCTGTGTGCGTCTGTGTATGGTGCATGTATCTGGTCTGTGTGCGTCTGTGTATGGTGTGTGTATCTGGTCTGTGTGCGTCTGTGTATGGTGCATGTATCTGGTCTGTGTGCATCTGTGTATGGTGCATGTATCTGCTGTGTGTATCTGGTCTGTGTGCGTCTGTGTATGGTGTGTGTATCTGGTCTGTGTGCATCTGTGTATGGTGTGTGTATCTGGTCTGTGTGCGTCTGTGTATGATGCGTGTATCTGGTCTGTGTGCGTCTGTGTATGGTGCGTGTATCTGGTCTGTGTGCGTCTGTGTATGGTGTGTGTATCTGGTCTGTGTGCATCTGTGTATGGTGTGTGTATCTGGTCTGTGTGCGTCTGTGTATGGTGCATATATCTGGTCTGGGTGCATCTGTGTATGGTGCGTGTATCTGGTCTGTGTGCGTCTGTGTATGGTGCATATATCTGGTCTGGGTGCATCTGTGTATGGTGCGTGTATCTGGTGTGTGTGCGTCTGTGTATGGTGCATGTATCTGGTCTGTGTGCGTCTGTGTATTGCGCGTGTATCTGGTCTGTGTGCGTCTGTGTATGGTGCGTGTATCTGGTCTGTGTGCGTCTGTGTATGGTGCGTGCATCTGGTCTGTGTGCGTCTGTGTATGGTGCGTGTATCTGGTCTGTGTGCGTCTGTGTATGGTGCGTGTATCTGGTCTGTGTGCGTCTGTGTATTGCGCGTGTATCTGGTCTGTGTGCGTCTGTGTATGGTGCGTGTATCTGGTCTGTGTGCATCTGTGTATGGTGCGTGTATCTGGTCTGTGTGCGTCTGTGTATGGTGCGTTTATCTGGTCTGTGAGCGTCTGTGTATGGTGCGTGTATCTGGTCTGTGTGCGTCCGTGTATGGTGCGTGTATCTGGTCTGTGTGTGTCTGTGTATGGTGCGTGTATCTGGTCTGTGTGCGTCTGTGTATGGTGCATGTATCTGGTCTGTGTGCGTCTGTGTATTGCGCGTGTATCTGGTCTGTGTGCGTCTGTGTATGGTGCGTGTATCTGGTCTGTGTGCGTCTGTGTATGGTGCGTGTATCTGGTCTGTGTGCATCTGTGTATGGTGTGTGTATCTGGTCTGTGTGCGTCTGTGTATGGTGCGTGTATCTGGTCTGTGTGCGTCTGTGTATGGTGCGTGTATCTGGTCTGTGTGCGTCTGTGTATTGCGCATGTATCTGGTGTGTGTGCGTCTGTGTATTGCGCGTGTATCTGGTGTGTGTGCGTCTGTGTATGGTGCGTGTATATGGTCTGTGTGCGTCTGTGTATGGTGCGTGTATCTGGTGTGTGTGCGTCTGTGTATGGTGTGTGTATCTGGTCTGGGTGCGTCTGTGTATGGTGCGTGTATCTGGTCTGTGTGCGTCTGTGTATTGCGCGTGTATCTGCTTTGTGTATCTGGTCTGTGTGCGTCTGTGTATGGTGCTTGTATCTGGTCTGTGTGCGTCTGTGTATAGTGCGTGTATCTGGTCTGGGTGCGTCTGTGTATGGTGCGTGTATCTGGTCTGTGTGAGTCTGTGTATTGCGCGTGTATCTGCTGTGTGTATCTGGTCTGTGTGCGTCTGTGTATGGTGCGTGTATCTGGTCTGTGTGCGTCTGTGTATGGTGCGTGTATCTGGTCTGTGTGCGTCTGTGTATTGCGCGTGTATCTGCTTTGTGTATCTGGTCTGTGTGCGTCTGTGTATGGTGCTTGTATCTGGTCTGTGTGCATCTGTGTATAGTGCGTGTATCTGGTCTGGGTGCGTCTGTGTATGGTGCGTGTATCTGGTCTGTGTGCGTCTGTGTATGGTGCTTGTATCTGGTCTGTGTGCGTCTGTGTATAGTGCGTGTATCTGGTCTGTGTGCGTCTGTGTATGGTGCGTGTATCTGGTCTGTGTGCGTCTGTGTATGGTGCGTGTATCTGGTCTGTGTGCATCTGTGTATGGTGCATGTATCTGCTGTGTGTATCTGGTCTGTGTGCGTCTGTGTATGGTGCGTGTATCTGGTCTGTGTGCATCTGTGTATGGTGTGTGTATCTGGTCTGTGTGCGTCTGTGTATGGTGTGTGTATCTGGTCTGTGTGCGTCTGTGTATGGTGCGTGTATCTGGTCTGTGTGCGTCTGTGTATTGCGCGTGTATCTGGTCTGTGTGCGTCTGTGTATGGTGTGTGTATCTGGTCTGTGTGCATCTGTGTATGGTGCATGTATCTGCTGTGTGTATCTGGTCTGTGTGCGTCTGTGTATGGTGCATGTATCTGGTCTGTGTGCGTCTGTGTATGGTGCATGTATCTGGTCTGTGTGCATCTGTGTATGGTGCATGTATCTGCTGTGTGTATCTGGTCTGTGTGCGTCTGTGTATTGCGCGTGTATCTGGTCTGTGTGCGTCTGTGTATGGTGCGTGTATCTGGTCTGTGTGCCTCTGTGTATGGTGCGTGTATCTGGTCTGTGTGCGTCTGTGTATGGTGCGTGTATCTGGTCTGTGAGCGTCTGTGTATGGTGCGTGTATCTGGTCTGTGTGCGTCCGTGTATGGTGCGTGTATCTGGTCTGTGTGTGTCTGTGTATGGTGCGTGTATCTGGTCTGTGTGCGTCTGTGTATGGTGCATGTATCTGGTCTGTGTGCGTCTGTGTATTGCGCGTGTATCTGGTCTGTGTGCGTCTGTGTATGGTGCATGTATCTGGTCTGTGTGCGTCTGTGTATGGTGCGTGTATCTGGTCTGTGTGCATCTGTGTATGGTGTGTGTATCTGGTCTGTGTGCGTCTGTGTATGGTGCGTGTATCTGGTCTGTGTGCGTCTGTGTATGGTGCGTGTATCTGGTCTGTGTGCGTCTGTGTATTGCGCATGTATCTGGTGTGTGTGCGTCTGTGTATTGCGCGTGTATCTGGTGTGTGTGCGTCTGTGTATGGTGCGTGTATCTGGTCTGTGTGCGTCTGTGTATGGTGCGTGTATCTGGTCTGTGTGCGTCTGTGTATGGTGCGTGTATCTGGTCTGTGTGCGTCTGTGTATGGTGCGTGTATCTGGTCTGTGTGCGTCTGTGTATGGTGCATGTATCTCGTCTGTGTGCGTCTGTGTATGGTGTGTGTATCTGGTCTGGGTGCGTCTGTGTATGGTGCGTGTATCTGGTCTGTGTGCGTCTGTGTATTGCGCGTGTATCTGCTTTGTGTATCTGGTCTGTGTGCGTCTGTGTATGGTGCTTGTATCTGGTGTGTGTGCGTCTGTGTATAGTGCGTGTATCTGGTCTGGGTGCGTCTGTGTATGGTGCGTGTATCTGGTCTGTGTGCGTCTGTGTATGGTGCTTGTATCTGGTCTGTGTGCGTCTGTGTATAGTGCGTGTATCTGGTCTGTGTGCGTCTGTGTATGGTGCGTGTATCTGGTCTGTGTGCGTCTGTGTATGGTGCTTGTATCTGGTCTGTGTGCGTCTGTGTATAGTGCGTGTATCTGGTCTTGTGCGTCTGTGTATGGTGCATGTATCTGCTGTGTGTATCTGGTCTGTGTGCGTCTGTGTATGGTGCGTGTATCTGGTCTGTGTGCATCTGTGTATGGTGTGTGTATCTGGTCTGTGTGCGTCTGTGTATGGTGTGTGTATCTGGTCTGTGTGCGTCTGTGTATGGTGCGTGTATCTGGTCTGTGTGCGTCTGTGTATTGCGCGTGTATCTGGTCTGTGTGCGTCTGTGTATGGTGTGTGTATCTGGTCTGTGTGCATCTGTGTATGGTGCATGTATCTGCTGTGTGTATCTGGTCTGTGTGCGTCTGTGTATGGTGCATGTATCTGGTCTGTGTGCGTCTGTGTATGGTGTGTGTATCTGGTCTGTGTGCGTCTGTGTATGGTGCATGTATCTGGTCTGTGTGCATCTGTGTATGGTGCATGTATCTGCTGTGTGTATCTGGTCTGTGTGCGTCTGTGTATGGTGCGTGTATCTGGTCTGTGTGCATCTGTGTATGGTGCATGTATCTGCTGTGTGTATCTGGTCTGTGTGCGTCTGTGTATGGTGCGTGTATCTGGTCTGTGTGCATCTGTGTATGGTGTGTGTATCTGGTCTGTGTGCGTCTGTGTATGGTGTGTGTATCTGGTCTGTGTGCGTCTGTGTATGGTGCGTGTATCTGGTCTGTGTGCGTCTGTGTATTGCGCGTGTATCTGGTCTGTGTGCGTCTGTGTATGGTGTGTGTATCTGGTCTGTGTGCATCTGTGTATGGTGCATGTATCTGCTGTGTGTATCTGGTCTGTGTGCGTCTGTGTATGGTGCATGTATCTGGTCTGTGTGCGTCTGTGTATGGTGTGTGTATCTGGTCTGTGTGCGTCTGTGTATGGTGCATGTATCTGGTCTGTGTGCATCTGTGTATGGTGCATGTATCTGCTGTGTGTATCTGGTCTGTGTGCGTCTGTGTATGGTGTGTGTATCTGGTCTGTGTGCATCTGTGTATGGTGTGTGTATCTGGTCTGTGTGCGTCTGTGTATGATGCGTGTATCTGGTCTGTGTGCGTCTGTGTATGGTGCGTGTATCTGGTCTGTGTGCGTCTGTGTATGGTGTGTGTATCTGGTCTGTGTGCATCTGTGTATGGTGTGTGTATCTGGTCTGTGTGCGTCTGTGTATGGTGCATATATCTGGTCTGGGTGCATCTGTGTATGGTGCGTGTATCTGGTCTGTGTGCGTCTGTGTATGGTGCATATATCTGGTCTGGGTGCATCTGTGTATGGTGCGTGTATCTGGTGTGTGTGCGTCTGTGTATGGTGCATGTATCTGGTCTGTGTGCGTCTGTGTATTGCGCGTGTATCTGGTCTGTGTGCGTCTGTGTATGGTGCGTGTATCTGGTCTGTGTGCGTCTGTGTATGGTGCGTGCATCTGGTCTGTGTGCGTCTGTGTATGGTGCGTGTATCTGGTCTGTGTGCGTCTGTGTATGGTGCGTGTATCTGGTCTGTGTGCGTCTGTGTATTGCGCGTGTATCTGGTCTGTGTGCGTCTGTGTATGGTGCGTGTATCTGGTCTGTGTGCATCTGTGTATGGTGCGTGTATCTGGTCTGTGTGCGTCTGTGTATGGTGCGTTTATCTGGTCTGTGAGCGTCTGTGTATGGTGCGTGTATCTGGTCTGTGTGCGTCCGTGTATGGTGCGTGTATCTGGTCTGTGTGTGTCTGTGTATGGTGCGTGTATCTGGTCTGTGTGCGTCTGTGTATGGTGCATGTATCTGGTCTGTGTGCGTCTGTGTATTGCGCGTGTATCTGGTCTGTGTGCGTCTGTGTATGGTGCGTGTATCTGGTCTGTGTGCGTCTGTGTATGGTGCGTGTATCTGGTCTGTGTGCATCTGTGTATGGTGTGTGTATCTGGTCTGTGTGCGTCTGTGTATGGTGCGTGTATCTGGTCTGTGTGCGTCTGTGTATGGTGCGTGTATCTGGTCTGTGTGCGTCTGTGTATTGCGCATGTGTCTGGTGTGTGTGCGTCTGTGTATTGCGCGTGTATCTGGTGTGTGTGCGTCTGTGTATGGTGCGTGTATATGGTCTGTGTGCGTCTGTGTATGGTGCGTGTATCTGGTGTGTGTGCGTCTGTGTATGGTGTGTGTATCTGGTCTGGGTGCGTCTGTGTATGGTGCGTGTATCTGGTCTGTGTGCGTCTGTGTATTGCGCGTGTATCTGCTTTGTGTATCTGGTCTGTGTGCGTCTGTGTATGGTGCTTGTATCTGGTCTGTGTGCGTCTGTGTATAGTGCGTGTATCTGGTCTGGGTGCGTCTGTGTATGGTGCGTGTATCTGGTCTGTGTGAGTCTGTGTATTGCGCGTGTATCTGCTGTGTGTATCTGGTCTGTGTGCGTCTGTGTATGGTGCGTGTATCTGGTCTGTGTGCGTCTGTGTATGGTGCGTGTATCTGGTCTGTGTGCGTCTGTGTATTGCGCGTGTATCTGGTGTGTGTTCGTCTGTGTATGGTGCGTGTATCTGGTCTGTGTGCGTCTGTGTATTGCGCATGTATCTGGTTTGTGTGCGTCTGTGTATTGCGCGTGTATCTGGTGTGTGTGCGTCTGTGTATTGCGCGTGTATCTGGTGTGTGTGCGTCTGTGTATGGTGTGTGTATCTGGTCTGTGTGCGTCTGTGTATGGTGCATGTATCTGGTGTGTGTGCGTCTGTGTATTGCGCATGTATCTGGTGTGTGTGCGTCTGTGTATTGCGCGTGTATCTGGTGTGTGCGTCTGTGTATTGCGCGTGTATCTGGTGTGTGTGCGTCTGTGTATGGGCCGCCTGGTTCTCGGGCAAGTTTGTTGTGCTGGACCCCGAGCTAATATTTGCCAGCCAGCCCCTAATATGAGTAATTTTGATTTAAAATCACATATTTGTGCAAGTTTCTGAGAAAAATATCTAAACAACTATAGTTAGCAGAGATTCCTGGCCACAATATCTTGTGAGGAAATCTCAATTAACAATGTATGAATTCCTAAGGGCATGGTTTCTAAAAATATATATACTTTTGCTGGGGTATTTTTCTTTTATGGATTTGTCTTCCCAAGTAATATGCGATGTGCATGTTATGCATTTACCTCTAGCTAATTTGGGACCAATGTTGGTCCAAAATATGCATTGTGTCTCTAAACTCGGGAGACCCAACGGCCGGGCCGCCGACAGGGGGGGACAGCCGGGACTGCTGTCCTGGGCCTGGCCAGGCAAGAGACCCAGCCTCCCTGCCGGCAACCCCACAGCAATCTCTCTATGCGAAGGAAAGAGGGGCCCTCCCCTTTCCTGGGGCTGCCCCCATTTTTCCCTCCCCTCCCTCCTTGTCTGCAGGACTGGAGGGCTCTCCCCTTGCTCCGGCACCCCCATCTGCCCTATAATACCTTAGGCTCACAGGGCTCTGCCTTGTACTGGCCATGCTGCTCTAGGTAATCCCACGTGTCCCAGGCCCCCCTTATACCACCCTCCCAGGCCCCAAGGTAAGAGTTTATATGTATTATGTACACTGTGTGTGCGTGTGTGCGTGTGTGCGTGTGTGCGTGTGTGCGTGTGTGCGTGTGTATTGGGGCTTTTTTATATGTATTACATTTTTTATATGTATTGTTTTTTTTATATGAATTGTTTTTTTTATATGAATTGTTTTTTTTATATGCATTAGGGCTTTTTTATATGTATTGGAGTGCTTTTTTATATGTATTGGAGTATTTTTTATATGTATTAGAGTCTTTTATATATGTAGTAGAGTCTTTTTTATATGTATTGGAGTATTTTTTTATATGTATTGGAGTCTTTTTTATATGTATTGGAGTATTTTTTATATGTATTGAGCTCTTTTGTTATATGTATTGGAGTCTTTTTCTATATGCATTTATTTTTTTATATGTATGGGGGTTATGCGTATTGGGGTTTTTATATGTATAGGGAGGTGTTTTTTTGTATATATTCATTGGGGTCTTTTTTTAATGCATTGGGGTCTTTTTTATATGTATTTGTTTTTTTTTATATGTATGGGGGGTTATATGTATGGGGGTTATACGTATTGGGGGTTTTATATGTATAGGGAGGTGTTTTTTGTATGTATAGTATTTGGGGGTTTGTATATATTTGGAGGGTGGGGGTTGTATATATTTGTGGGTGGGAAGTTTTTTGCATTGGAGGTGGAGTTTTTTGGTACATATTGTGTGGGGGTATCTGTGTGAGGGGGAGGGAATGAGTGTGAGGAGGGGGATTGAGTGAGAGTGTGGTAATTGATGGAGGGGTGGTGCGGAGTGAGAGGAGAGAGGGCTTGAGTAAAGAAAAGAGGGAGTAAGAGTGAGACGCAGGGGAGAGAAATACATGTGTGGCGGGGGGGGGGGCAGAGATTGAGTGAGAGTGGGGTAATTGATGAAGGGGGAGAGTGAGAGGTGAGACGAGAGGAGAGAGAAATTTGTGTAACAGATCAGGGACTAAATTAATAAACCTAGTAGACTTTCACTAACTTACAATTCGTATCATCATATATTAACCTATGAAAAAATATTGTTAATTGAAATTTCAATACACTGTATATTTCTATATTTGTAAAGCATATCTTAAATGTTAGATTTTTCCAAGCTACTATTAACATTAAAAGTTAAACATTATGTAGTGTACACTCTATGTGGCATATTGAGTGCACACTCTAAAAGGAAGGTTCTCTCTTTGTTGGTAGTATACATATGATATTCCCTCTCTAGCACCTACCCTTATAAAGTCAGGTTGAGGTCATTTCGTGTTATGGTTTATATATCTTAACCATTTAACAACTTATAAAGATCTTATATACTGACTGTTAAATTCTTGTGAAAACACACAACAAATATGTGGTGGTATGCTATCTGCTTTATTTAGGTTTTTGAGTATGCAATACCTCGTTAATTAAAACTGTATCTATTTTTTACTGGAATAAAAATAGTTTTTCTGTTTTTATATAGAACAGGAATATGCAAATGTATTAACATGTTGCTTTTTCTCATATATTATTAGGCAACACTGAAACAATTATATATAGTTTTCATAGGCACATGAAAAGACTTACAAGTGAATTGTAGTTTATCAAATGTAGTGCTTTCATTAGTATTATTTGGCCACGCTGGTGGCAAACACCCTTGGTACCTGCGTTAATTCCAGTCTGATTATCTCTGTGCCCTCACTTGGGAGGGAGAGCCAATAAACAGTGAGGGAGAGACAAGCAGGGGATTCTGGGAGAGGAAATAGCAATAAAAGAATGTTCCTGACACTGTGGCAAGTCCTAAAAAGAAATTGTTTATAATTCTGTAAAAATTGACTTTTTAGGGTTTACTTGCAATTTGTCACTCTTTCATATGATGTGTTTAATAATGCCTGTGGGCCCTTCTGGCAGCAAAGGTGATAATGCACTCAATATTTGAAGATTGGATCACTAACCAGATTTATAAGATTAGCACTAACCATCCAGTGAAATATAGCAAAATTTAGCACTGCTGTTATTATATGTGAGGGCAACAGAGGTGGACCTTTCATGGCACTAGAACAGTGTTTTTCAACCAGGGTTCCTAGGAACCCTTGGGTTCCCTGCAATTTTCTGGTCATTATAAAATTGTATCAAATACATAAGAATGTATGTAAACTCTGATCACATAGTTGCTATTAGAGAGGGTTGGGGTCCCCCAGAATTTCACTTAGGGTTCCTTAACAAAAAAAAGGTTGGAAACCACTGCCCTAGAGAATGGAGTACCATTACATTTTATTTACTAATGTACATGTTCACTTTTTAACCAAAGGGAATTTACTTTAGAAAGACTTCCCTCAGCCACTGCACATTGTTTTTAGAACATACATATTGTGAAACCTTTTCCAAAATGAGGTCCAAAAAGCTCTTACCCCAAGTTTAACATGTTTGTAATTTTTTTGTGACCAGGCACAGGGCAGAGGATACGGGAAAAGGAGTTCAGAGGAATTTCATATAATAACTCTCTGACAGCATAGGAGATAAGAGGACTTTCAGTACCAAGATCAGACTGGGTGGAACAACAGGTAATTCTGCTGGGTTTGCCCTTAATTGCTCTCACAAACAGTCTCCCAGTTTGCGTTGGTTCCACCCTGAATAAATTATAAGAGAGGAGCTACCCCGTTACCATCGCTTCTTCTAAACGTGGGCAGGGAAAGCAGAAGTAAAAAAACGAGCATACTTAAATATACAATAACTCGTTCACTCCCCAAAGGTCTAGCTTAAGTCTTATAAAGTCACCTCCTTGTGTTAAGAATGATCAGTGCTTTTAAAGGCCAGTGTAGGAGAGTGCTTACTATCAACTATAATAATCCTCATGGAAGGCATCATTTGGCTATTACTGAACTTAACTTCTTAAGAACCCTAGGGTGCATGCCATTGGGGCCAGGTGCCTTATTTACTTTAATTGCATCAAGCGGCCTATGAACTTCTTCTTCAGTTAACCAATTGTTTGTTAATATAGTTTGTGGCTTCCTCCTGCTGCACTTCTATTGCAATTGATTATTCCCTGGTAAATACAGAGGCAAATAATTTGTTTAATACCTCTGCTTTTTGCTTATCACCAATAATTTGCCTGTCCTATCTCACACTGAAAAGGGGTCCTCATTTTTTTGTTATTAAGGTACTTAAAGAACTTTTTGATCATACTTTCTATTGCAATCCTTTTTTCATTATCCATGTTTGCTCATTTGATTCCCCTTTTGCAACTTTTGTTACATTCCTTATAATTCTGGTATGATGCCTCGGTCCCTTCTGACTTTAAAAATCTAAATGACTAGCTTTTGTTTTCCATCTCCTCCCCAACCTGTTTATTTAGCCTCATTGGTTTAGACTTGTTTCTTTTATATTTATTACACAAGGGTATACACTGATAAGTGTGCTTTTCTAACGGTGTTTTAAAGACTGCAATTTTTATCTTCCACATTTACCCCTGCAAAAACATCATCCCAAATTGTTCCTTGACGAGTAGTCCTCAGTTTATTAATATCTGCCTTTCTAAAGTTCAAAGGGGGCTATGCACTAAGCTCCGTTAAGTCACTTTTAGAGCGCAAAGTGCTCTTAGAACGTGCTTTTACGCTCAACCCGATGCACTAAGCAACGCAAACAGGCACTTTGCGCTCTAAAAACTTTTTTCAGGAATTTTTTCTAAGTCCAACTTTGCTCGTTCGTAACCTTGTTTGCGTTAAATTCTGCCCTTAAGCGGGATGCACTAAGCAACGCAACCTTAGCGTACGCAAAAGTTGCGTTGATCAGAACACGTCAGGTCAGAGTAGACGCAAAGAAATCTGGACTTAGAAAAAATTATTGCTTTTCATTTTTACATGTGCAAACCCCATACAACAGGCCGGCGGGTGTCCCCGGCTGACCCCGTGGGGGTCCCCGAGGGATGCCGGAGGTCGTGCGGGTGTCCCCGGCTGTGGGCCCTTCTGGCAGCAAGTGGGCCCTTCTGGCAGAAGGGCCCCGGCTGTGGGCCCTTCTGGCTGACCCCGCGGGTGTCCAGGGGTGGGGGTCCCCGCCTGACCCCGCGGGGGTCCCGGGTGTGTTGGGGGGTCCGTGGGTGTTCGGGGTTCCCCATTTGCATTCGTGACCAATCGTGTGCTAGACCCAAATACAAGTAATCATACAAATTAATACAAACCCATAACACATACAATACAGTATTGTAGTGTAATAAAATAATATTATCCACATATGTATAATTCTGCATTTCACCTTTTAACAAGCATTCAGATGGAGAAAGAAAGTACATTTACTCAGAGGGGTACAGGGGTGGTCCTCGAAGCTGTCTGGGGGTCCACAGATGTTGGCGTGAATATATCTGTATCCCCCGGACATGATGGTCAATAATTTAAATTAAAGGTGAACACAAGTTTGATTGTATTTTTATATCAATTTAATTACATGTATCTTCTAAACTTTATAGTGTTCCATCAAACGTTAGCAAGGGGTTAATTTAAAGGGCAATACTCCCGTCATCACCAAATAAACATATTGTCAATAATCCAACCTTCTGACACAGCTTTAGACTAACAAACCATTATTTATAGAGATGTACCACGTTCATGACTCAACATGTTTCAGAGAAATGTAATAAAAGAGTTATTATTTTATGGCAATTACTCATATTGTGTCGCAGCATCGCTTACATTGTTGATTTTCGAATGGTGCGTAATTGATGATGACCTCACATTTCATTATGTGTGTAACACATCAAAATTAAATTACAATGAATTTTAGAATGACTACAATTCATATGTTCACAATACTATCCAACACACGTGTCATCATTTATAATCATGTGACTAATTAGTCTGCCTATTTAAACGATAGAAGGAGGCACTTACCTTCCACAGCGAAATGGATGCGGCACCAGATTGCGCTTTTCTGTTGTTTTGTGCGAGGAGGAGGGAGATTATGTTGGAGAGGAGAGAGAGAGGAGAGAGGGAGATCTGTGTTGTGAGACACATAGCACCCCGCAATTTTAGACAAAGAACCTCCCTAGAGGGCTTGACTGAGGAAGAGGTTATCAGGCGCTACAGATTGAGCTCAGCGGCTATCTTGGAACTCTATGAAGTTTTAAGAGAAGATTTAGAGCCAACAACAGACAGGAGTCATGCAGTGCCTGGCCTTGTTAAAATGCTGAGCTCCTTACATTTTCTTGCTTCGGGCTCATTTCAGACAACTGTGGGCATAGTAGGCGGGGTCTCGCAGTCGGCATTCTTGCGGACGTTTAGCCAGTTTCTATGTGCACTGACTCGACGCGCTAGTGATTATATACATTTTCCTAGCGAGCAGATAGAGTGGCAGGCACTGAAGACTGCATTTTATAATGTAGCTGGGCTACCCAATGTGATGGGTGCTATAGATTGCACACATGTTGCGCTGACCCAGCTACGTGAAGAGGAGAGGGATTTTAGGAACAGGAAACATTACCACTCGCTCAATGTGCAGGTCGTATGTGACGCATACATGAAAATTCTGAGTGTGGTAGCCCACTTCCCAGGTGCCTGCCACGATTCACATATTCTCAAAAACTCCTTAGTGTTCCGAAAATTTGAAGCGGGGGAATTCGAGGATGGTTGGCTATTGGGTCAGTCAATGTTACATAAACTGCACTTACAACTACATTTAATGTACAGTTTTATGTTTCATTGTGTGTTGCTAATATTGTAATTAACTTCAAATACTTCACTTTTGTGAACTTCTATATCTAATCCATGTCATGCATCGTAATGTTAGATAAGGAGGATTTCATTGTTAGGGCATGTGTTGTATATTATTCACTGTCATGTATTATGAAATGGCAATACACAATGTTTTGAATGTAGTTACATATTTTAACCTTTATGTAATTTGACTATCTTATAGGCGACTCAGGATATGGAAGCCGACCCTGGCTTCTGCACCCACTGGGTAATACTCAAACCCCTGCAGAGGAACGATATAATGCCGCACACATATCCACACGCTCGGTGATCGAGAGGACATTTGGAGTGTTGAAAAGTCGTTTTAGGTGTCTTGATAGATCTGGTGGTGCGCTCCAGTATTCGCCAGCGAAGGTTGGTGACATAGTAATTTGTTGTTGCATTCTGCACAACATTGCCCTACATCACAATCTTCAAGGCAACATTCGTGATGATTTAGAGGAGGATCCTCTCGTGCCTCCTGCAGGGGTTTGGGACCATACAGCCAGTGGGGTGGAGACTCGCAGGACGTTGATAGCGAATTTTTCACATGTAAGTTTTTCCAATACACATAATCTAATCTGTAATCATCTCGTTATGTGTGTAACATTGCATTGTGTGTATGTAATCTTAGGATGCTGCTCTCTCCAAAGAACTGCACATTTTGTATTGAATGATCACAACTTCGTCTGGCTACGGTATGTTAAATTTTAACACCTTTATTCTTCATGTTTCAAACTAACTGTACAATGTGTGCATCGTTACATGCAGAATATTGTGTATGAAGTGAAGAAATAATGCTGTATTGACTACTCTGCATATTTTTATCTTACAACTGAACTACTGTAAATGATTATATATTTTTTGGGGCTCATACTTTCAACATCATGATCAACTTAGAAATAATTAATGGTGTTATTAAAGCTTTAGACAATTGTTATGCTTCACATTCCTTACTTAATATTATTATTGTCACATATGTAAGTATTACTACATACATAATTAGAGTGTCTGCATGAGTATGAGCAGATGAGATGTTGATCTCTTCTATCATTAAGCTGGCATGTATCCCTATCATTATTAATATGTTTATTTTAAATCCACACATTTCTATATTCATCTTTCATGTTAATGTTTCGTTAAATTATTCTTGTATAACTTTTAACAATACATTATTTTCAGAAGTACATGTGTGTTTCTTCAGGCGACATATAAAAAAAATTTTGTTGAGTGATGTCAGTGTAATCTGCGTCACATTGTTAAAAATGGAGCACTAAGACAAGATGTAATGTCAAAGTTTATTGGAATGTTTACACACATTTCAACTTAGTATCAAATACCCTAAATTCTATATTAATTCTTTGAAGAAAATTACATAATCTATGATTAGCTATGATATATAAAAGTGTGCATGTTCAGTTTGAGGTATCATAGCATGAGTGGCCATGTGATGTCTTTGGCATGTGGCCATTATGGAAAAGCTCTCAGTTGCTCGGTCTTTGGATACATGCATTCACATAATCTTCTGTCTTCAACGGAGCTGTGAACATCTGTGAAAAAAGTAGATATATAATATTAATGTAATAAAAATATCGGTTACATACAAACTTAATGATTCATCTAAACACACGGTTTGTATACTGTACCTATGTACTACACGTGAATCATTTCGTTAACAACATTTATGCTACATACAGTATAACCATAAAATGCTTACTGCATCAAAAGAATATATATATGTAAATAAACATTCTTAACCATATTTACACACACATATATACATACACTGTATATAATGTGTATGTGTATATATATACATACATACATACATACATACATATACACACACATATACTGTATATAATGTGTATGTGTTGCATATCTTATTGTCCGAGTACAATATTAGGAGTATATAAAAAAAAAAACTAAAGGGACGGAACCTTTACTTTTAACAGTGTTGCTATGAGAAAGCGTGTTTCGCTTTAAGAAGTTTAACTTTACAATGCCATTTGGAGTTACGCATTGTGTCGGATAACCGAGGACTGGCTGTATTACCTAAGGTTTAGTTTGTTCACATGCTATCACCACAAACATGTTAAATACAGAATGATAAACAACATTAACTAGTCTGCATAATGTGACATAATGCCATGTAAACTGCTGCTTTGCCTGCCATTTCTATAACAGAGTAACCAAGATTCATCAGGCACATAACATTATTATGTAGCCATATGCAAACTGCACTAATTAAGATGATATGTACTGCATTTCTGCATATCTAATTATTTTGGTATGTTTACAATTACTGTAGTTTCACAAAGGGGCGTACACGTAGTCGACTGACATTTAAGGGCTGCGCACGAATATCTCTGATTTCAACCGCCATTGCACATCACGGTTCAAAATATTGCCACGTATATCAGTAACTAGATTTTATCTTCTTACAGAACTGTGTTCCGACATATTGAGATCTTCACAGAGCGATCTCTGTAATATTATCAGAAGCAGCCGAAAAGGTAAAAGAGACACGTTAATTTACACAAAGAAAAACTTTTTTTCCCGTATGGTACGCGCATGCGCCATGAATACAATGTATATGCCTGTCATTCGGGAAGAAAAGATTCACACAGTTTATAAAGTATTTACAATATAGTTACCTGCATTATATTGCATTCATATTCGGGGCAGGCATGGAAGTTTTGTTTGCGAAGTAGCCGCTGTAGTCTATCAATTCGTTTTTCTGTGTGTTCAGCTGTGTAGGGTTGTAGCTTACTCCATAACTGTTTGAATCTTGTACAATGTACGGAGGCAGATACACACAGTAACTTTGTGTCATTTCATCTGTTTGAACAAACTCGGTATTCTGCATGTTATCGTAATAACTTGGTCCGTTATGGTTCTGGTATTTTTAGGCCAACTCAGGTTGAAAATAGACATTCTGCTGAACATTTAAGGCACCGCTGCGGGCACCTATATCATGGTAGTTGTGTCTGACAATTGTCTGTCTTTTTACATTTCCATTTGCAGACATACGCATACCGGATTCATGAACTGACCAACAGCCACCCCTGTTTCCGCCAGATGGTGGGTTTCGAATAAAAAAAGCATTGGTTGATAAAGTGCGGCGGATCGAATTTTTCCAGACCTTAGGTTGCGGATGATTTTGATAATAATGGTAGTTATCCGTAAGATATTGATAGATCTGTGAGACCGTAGCTTTTTTGTTCCTTTCATTTTCAATGGCGCTATATATTAGCTTTGCGTAAGAAACCGGAGGCTTTTCCATAGAACACATCTCAAACGGCATGTATTTGAACGGAATGGAGTACAGTAACCAAAACTATTCCTTAATTGAAGGTTCTTACAAAGTATCAAAACTTTCATTATGTGCACAACACTGACAAGGTCATTATACAAAGGAAGAAGTGTCGATGTATTCTTCTCCCACATACAGGTGTTCTGTATCTTATGAAATTTTTGCTTGCATATTATACGATTCAGTAGCAAATCTCAGCAGCACACTTTGGATAGAATAGTTTTGTGAAATAACATGTTCAAATGAACAAATATTATAATGTTGATTTTGCAAATTTAAGACGGTATAAAATATATATATATCTCAGATACATTATTCACACATGAAAAATCATATGCTGTTTCGTTCACATGTATGCACCTTAATTCTGTTACATACACACTTGATTATTGCACATTGTTAAGTATGTTTGGTGAACCTTATTGAATGCTAATAATTGAATGTGAAAACTTACGGGAAGAATTATAAGACATTTAATTTTTGTTTTGGGATAGTCTTTGGGATGAACGTGTGGGAGGTGTTGGTGTGGGATCACGTCCACGGTTACTTGATCGTTGCCTTCTTCTTGCCGTTTGATGCTGGGCCAGTGCGGGGGGTTGTGCCAGTGGTTGAGCCAGTGCCGGGGGTTGGGACAGTGGTTGAGCCAGTGCCGGGGGTTGTGCCAGTGGTTGTGCCAGTGGTTGAGCCAGTGCCGGGTGTTGTGCCAGTGGTTGTGCCAGTGTTTGAGCCACTGCCAATGGTTGTGCCAGTGGTTGAGCCAGTGCCGGGGGTTGGGACAGTGGTTGAGCCAGTGCCGGGGGTTGTGCCAGTGGTTGTGCCAGTGGTTGAGCCAGTGCCGGGTGTTGTGCCAGTGGTTGTGCCAGTGTTTGAGCCACTGCCAATGGTTGTGCCAGTGGTTGAGCCAGTGCCGGGGATTGGGACAGTGGTTGAGCCAGTGCCGGGGGGTTGTGCCAGTGGTTGAGCCAGTGCCGGGTGTTGTGCCAGTGGTTGTGCCAGTGTTTGAGCCACTGCCAATGGTTGTGCCAGTGGTTGAGCCAGTGCTGGGGGTTGGGACAGTGGTTGAGCCAGTGCCGGGGGTTGTGCCAGTGGTTGTGCCAGTGGTTGAGCCAGTGCCGGGTGTTGTGCCAGTGGTTGTGCCAGTGTTTGAGCCACTGCCAATGGTTGGGCCAGTGGTTGAGCCAGTGCCGGGGGTTGGGACAGTGGTTGAGCCAGTGCCGGGGGTTGTGCCAGTGGTTGTGCCAGTGGTTGAGCCAGTGCCGGGTGTTGTGCCAGTGGTTGTGCCAGTGTTTGAGCCACTGCCAATGGTTGGGCCAGTGGTTGAGCCAGTGCTGGGGGTTGGGACAGTGTTTGAGCCACTGCCAATGGTTGGGCCAGTGCCAGTGCTAGGATTTGGGCCAGGGGAAGAGCCTTGGACATAGGATCCTGCGCATTAGAATCCTGATGTAGCATTGGCTGTGTGTCTGGCTCGCTTTGCCTCTCTGGCTCTCTTTGTCTCTCTGGGTCGCTTTGGATCTCTGGCTCGCTTTGGATCTCTGGCTCGCTTTGGATCTCTGGCTCGCTTTGGATCTCTGGCTCGCTTTGGATCTCTGGCTCTATTTGCCTCTCTGCCTTTATTTGCCTCTCTGCCTCTATTTGCCTGTCTGCCTCTATTTGCCTGTCTGCCTCTATTTGCCTCTCTGGCTCTGATATTAGATCAATATCTGATAATAGCTCCAGATCGGATAGTATGTGTATATCCGATTGTGCGTGTGGCTCGCTTTGTGGCTGTGGCGGGGGCTGTGCCTGGACATGTGCCACAAGTTGACCCATACATTTGGCAATGAGAGAGAGGCTATTTGCCATGTTGTCCAGTGTCTCCTGTTGTTTTGTCATAATGTGACTCACATTTCTCATTTCTTCATATATTTTCTCATTGGTTTGAGCCTGTCTGTGTGCCCGATCTTCCTGGTGTTTGATAAACCTGGCCTCTAGGCTGGTTAAATTTGATTATGCTTCAGCACAAACCTGGTCTCCCTGGCCCGCTTGGATCTCCCCATTGTCATCACTTTCGGGATTTGGTTGGGTATCCTGTAATCCAAGAAAATCAGGTCCTGAATCATCCGCATCTGGGACAGTAATATGTGTGGGATCTACTCTCATCTCATCCTCAGTTTGGACAGGTTGTTGTGGTGATGCAGGCACATCAGAATCCATGTCCTCAGCAATCACTATATAATAAATAACAACATTTTAAAATCAACATAATGACTAAGTAATTTTGTGCTCCTCTTTATTTGCATGAACATACTATGTTAATGCACATATGTTTTGGTAATTTTTTTTAGATGTGCATCAGTTCAAGCTGCAATTCAATGTCCTGATTATGTTTTTTTTATGGAAATTTTTTAAAGCCAATAGTTTGTGTGCACGCTCTAATTTAATAAACAACTGCATAGCTGGCGAAATTATAGTTGTCCTTGTATTGATGTGCGGAGTTTGACGACATCTTTAAATATGGGTAATGTCAATGGTTGTTACAGGAACAAGAGGAACAAGCATGCTAGTTCAAATACAATACAATTGTTATTTCAAAGTAGTTTTGTTTAAAACTGAACATGCAAAACACACAAAATCCACGGGGAGCATGGGGAGGAAACAAAAATAAATTTAAGTGCAGCAAAAAAAGGCAACGTGGAAAAAAGCCTTCAAATGACTTGGCTCTAATGAATTGACTACTTACAAGATGTAAGAGTCAAATAGGCAGGGTTGACTCAAACAGTCACAGGTAAGTGGATGATGCAGTTGTCATCAGAGTGGATCGGGTCCCCAGGATCACGTACCCCAATGTTGAGAGAAAAACTGGCATAGCACAGATCACTCGAGATAAAATAGCTTTATAACAATAAAATATTATACTCACATTCTAACAATAAAATATGGGCATATCACACTGCATTAGTGTAGGAAGATTTTAGCCAGCTGGCTCACCGTCCTGCAACGTTCCCCCACTCCTCCGCCTCAGCCCCCGGTCAGCTGTTACACTGCTCCGACTGGCGTCTGACGTCACTTCTGGGTTCGTCGCGCGGTGAGTGCTGGATCTTCCTGCAACTTCTCTGCTGTATGCTCCGATCTGAATGAAAACTCCCACTCTACGCGTTTCAAAAGCAACTGCTTTCTTCCTCAGGAGTGGAAAACACGTCACCAGGGGCGGGTAAAAACACCGAAATCCCTTCTCTTTTAGTGTTACTGCAATCACGCTCTGCAAGTCCTCTGCCTTAATCACAAATCACTCGAAACAAACTTGCAGAGCGTGATTGCAGTAACACTACAAGAGAAGGATTTCGGTGTTTTTACCCGCCCCTGGTGTAGTGTTTCCGGCTGCGGAGTGACAGACAGTTCCTGGAGAGCTCCAGATTTATCCTGAGTGACGCACTTCCGGTTGCGGAGTAAAGGACACCATTCGGAGCAACCCCTGGATGTAACGTGTCTACTAGAAGCTGCAGCCGGCCACTATTCATCTATTATCTCTGCGTATGATCTGTGGCAGTCCTGTAAGTAGGACTCCGGTTTTAACCCACCGGATCCCACATCTGCTATAGTCTTTTATTGTGTATATTAAATTTACTCTTACTATTAGTCAGCCTTGCTTGTCCTGTTTAGTGTTTGTCCTGTCCTGTTTGTCCTGCATGTTTTCTATTTGCATTGTTGCACTATGATGTGTTCTTTTTGTCTTCTCTTTCTCTGCATTATATGCATGGAGTAACGTCTTGCTGTGGAGCTGGAAAGGGAAAATAGCTGATATCCACCTCTTGAGACTGTATTACCATCGGACTATAACCATTCCCTTTGGACTCTTTAGGCGCCGGTTTGTATTGTTTATTTTGTGGTTTTTTTGCTAACTGTGTCTTGGAGTTAGTATCACCTGGCAGCCTAGCCCATTTCATTTTGGTATTGTGTAGGATCACATATTATTATTAATATTATTCTCACTGTATTGTATATTGTTTAGCCTTTTAGCCTTTTAGCGCTATATACACCATCTTTTCTCCCTAAATCATACTGTATGTTAATATTGTAACAATTATAACATGTCCCTCTAATTACAGACACCTATTAGTCTAGGTCATGCGCGCATTCCTGACAAATTACATGTGAACAATCAGCTGCACACGTCCGTTACAGCATACATGTTTAACAACTGTATGTAACGTTAGGCATGTCTTGAATAAACAGTAATGGCATCTTCATACCATTTATTTTAACAATGTGATGAAATTACTGTGAGGGAGTCGGTAAGTAACATAGTCCCACTTTGTGGTGACTATGATAATGGGCCTGTAAAAGGGGTAAGTGAGCACGAAACGTCACGTTCCCCTGCGTCTCATCGAAACCACTTCCTTCCCTGTTAGGGATGTGTTTATCATATCCCTGACTTTTTAATAATGTCACTTTTCACCCTTCCCTCACCATCCCTCACCCTTCTGTTCATTGTATGTGATTAAAGTTTGTAGGCACATTGACAATGAATGACCCTCACTTTTACTCATTCATATATATCAGTATTTAAAGTATCATTGATTGCATTAGGCAGTGAGGCATTTAAAGTGAGGTTTTTAAGTGATACAGTTAGACTACAGTTTGACTAGAGGTGACTGGGGACTGCTTCTTTCTGCAAACTCTTTAACTCAAGACAACAAATGGTAAGCTATTCAGATCACACTATGATCCCATGCTTGTTAGCCTGCATAGTTTAACCCCCCACCCCTTTACAACTTCTTTCACTGCAGCCTCTCCCAAAACTGACTGCACAAAACACTGAAACCCTGACTTGACCCTAGCATTGCAATGCAGCAAAACACATGACAAGGTACAGGTTCACCCCTGCTGTTTAGTCTGCACACACTCACTCTGCTCATAACAGCTCCATGCAACACTGCCTACCTCTGGCATCATGAACCTGCTATGTCTTCTAACTTTTTTCTTTCTCCTGGCCTCATGGAGATGTTACTCCCTCTATCCACTACAAACTCCTCCATCCTGGCCCGCACCCAACATCACCATACACCCTGGACTACTCAAAAGCCTTGCACTATCTACTGAATGTTGGTGGAGAACTCTAAAAACCAGCACACCAACCACTGCTCACTCTAATGGAAAACACCACAAATCTACAACTTGTAAACAACTACCCAAATTTCTTCTCATACTATTACTCTCTCTAGCAGGTGATATTGAAACTAACCCAGGTCCTCCCATTTCAGCTCTGTCCCATGCCCCTGAGAATTCCACCTTTAAATTCCAAAAAGGGCTATCTGTCGCCCATATAAACATCCGGAGCCTGCTGCCCAAACTAGACGAACTAAGGGCATGGTGCCTTATGCATAATCCCAAAGCCATCGTTCTTACAGAAACATGGCTATCCTCTAAAACCCCTGATGCAAATATCGCCATTCAGGGATACTCCATTTTTAGGAGAGATAGGTCAAAGAGAGGAGGAGGGGTGTTATTTTAT
This sequence comes from Ascaphus truei, assembly GCF_040206685.1. Taxonomy (NCBI): domain Eukaryota; kingdom Metazoa; phylum Chordata; class Amphibia; order Anura; family Ascaphidae; genus Ascaphus; species Ascaphus truei. Next base: position 130,758,305 of record NC_134487.1, read on the forward strand.
ATTGCAGACACCTTACAATTTACACTGCTACATTGCCCACCAAGTCCACCCTCTTTTGAAACTCTAGTTGGCAAAATCTGCCTCCCCTTTTCTAAGCCCATCTTGCTTGCTGGCATCTACCGCCCCCCTAAAGCCCCTCTACAATCCCTGACTGATATCACCCAATTTCTTGCCTCCATTTCCTCTCTGAATGAGAAGAGTGAGCTGCTAGTTCTTGGGGATTTCAACTTCAATTGGCTTGACCCTAAAAACCACAAAATCCAGATACAACTCAAGTCACTTAACCTATCGCAACTCATTTCCCAACCCACACGAATAAACCTGAAGTCGCATAACCATTCCTTGCTAGACTGGATTCTCTCCTCAAACCCCAGCAGAATCCAATCCTCTGGCATCCTTCCTGACATTTTCAGTGACCATGCAATAGTGTACTGTGTAAGGAAAATTAAACCGCCCCATTCAAGCCCCAAAGTTCTCCTCACTAGAACATTTAAAAACTTTAACCCACAACAGTTTCTGGATGACCTTACCAACTGCCCATGGCACAGAATCGATTTAATTCCCGACCCTGATTCTGCGCTCGACTATTTCCAATCCGAGTTCTTAAAACTCTGCGATACCCATGCTCCACTACGCAAAATAAGGGTACGGGGGGCCCACCTTCCATGGGTTACACCTGACCTTATAGCACTCTACCAGTTCAGGGATGCCTTGTGGAAAAGCTACAAAGTAACTGGCACTACCAAGGATCTCAATCACTACAGATGCCTGCGGAACGTGTGCACAAGGCAAACAAGGCATGCAAAAGCACAATATTACTCTGACAATCTCCTCCAGAATACATCAAACCCAGCTAATTTCTGGAAGGTTATCAACAATATATTCCAGCCTCCTAACCATCAACAACCAAGTAATATCACTAAGGGGGATATTACTCTGACAAACCCCACTGACATTGCAAATGCATTCAATGATTACTTTGTGGGGTGTGCCACTAACTTATTAGCGAAACGCAGCACAAACCCCAAACCTGAATCTCATCCTGGGAGTACCCCTATAGTCCCACCCCCTCCCAACACTGCCCACAATTTTCAATTTAGCCCAGTATCTGAAGAGGAGATTACACAAGCGCTCCTCAAACTAAAACTAAGCAGCCAATGTGGACCCGACTTACTACAATCTAGGTTCCTACGACTTGGTGCCCCAGCCATTGCCAAACCAATTGCGTCCATAGTCAACTCTATCCTGTCTGCAGGCCATATCCCTAAGACCTGGAAAACTGCCAGAGTTGTCCCAATCTTCAAAAGTAGGGACAAAAACACTGTCTCAAACTACAGGCCAATCTCACTTCTCCCAATTCTATCCAAAGTCATGGAAAAATGTGTCCACTCCCAATTAAGCGAGTTCTACACCAAGACAAATTTCCCTAGCCAATTCCAGTCTGGGTTTCGTCCCAAACACTCCACCGTAACTACCCTGCTAAAAGTTTGCAATGAAATCCAGTGTGGAATGGAACGGGGACAACTCACTGGTGCAGTATTCCTAGATTTTGCAAAGGCTTTTGACACAGTTGATCATGCTATCCTGCTTAACAAACTCCAGAGCTCTGGAATAGGGAAACATGCTTTAAACTGGTTTCAGTCCTACCTATCAGGAAGATCCCAACATGTGTCCATCTCAGGCTCTAACTCCAACCCCCTGGATATCACCTGTGGTGTCCCGCAAGGCTCTGTTCTGGGGCCCCTACTCTTCTCAGTGTTCATTAATGATCTTCCCACAGCTTGTAAGGAAGCCTCAATACACATGTATGCAGATGACACAATCCTGTATGCACACAGCCATAGCCTCTCTGACCTTCAACACATACTTCAGTCTGACTTTTTGAGACTCGAAAACTGGATTTCCCAAAACAAACTGTTTTTAAACACTGACAAGACTGTAACAATGGTATTTGGGACCAAGACTAAATTTGTAAAGCTTCCAGTGACTGAGCTCCTGATTAGAACCAACGCTAAAACCACCCTAACACCTGTCACTAGTTTTAAATACCTGGGCTTATGGTTTGACTCCCACTTAACATTCGGGATGCACATTGATACCCTGACAACCAAGACCTATGCCAAACTAGGGGTACTTTACAGGAACAAATCCTCCCTAAGTCTCCTGGTCAGAAAGCGTATTGCACAGCAGATGCTAATGCCAATTATTGACTATGGAGACATAGTATATGGCTCGGCTCCTCAAACCCACCTTAGCAAACTTGACACCCTCTACAATTCAATTTGTCGTTTTGTTCTCCAATGCAACTACAACACACATCACTGCGAAATGCTCAAAGAACTAGATTGGTCATCACTAGAGTCTAGGCGCAAAGTTCACCTTTCCTGTCTCACCCTCAAATACTTTCTGGGCAAGCTACCCAGCTACCTGAACAAGCTCCTCACCCCTACCACATGCAGTACCTATCACCTGAGATCAGACTCCAAAAGACTATTCATGGTCCCAAGACTCAACAAAGTATCCGGACGTTCCTCCTTCTCCTTCCGTGCACCCCAAAACTGGAACAACCTACCAGAGACTCTCATATCCACCACCAGCTTAAGTTCTTTCAAATCTAAGGCTGTCTCACACTTTAATCTGGTCTGTAACTGTTTCATACGCTCATAATATATATTTTCTTTAACTGTGCATGCAATGTCTTGTATATAAATGTATACCTTGTTCATTTATGTAACTGTATTTGTAACCATGTATTATTTGTTTTACTCTGTGCCCAGGACATACTTGAAAACGAGAGGTAACTCTCAATGTATTACTTCCTGGTAAAATATTTTATAAATAAATAAATAAATAAATTATGAGTGCGGGGAACACTTTTTATGTTCTATATGTACTTAAGAGAGATTAGAGGTCCCTTCATTGTTCCACAGCACCCCACAACTTACACATGTGAAATATAGTTAATACATGAGATAATGCGGCATATACAACCTAATGCATATATTGTTATCGAATAATTAAAATACAAAACTTACATGCTAATGATCCATAGAGTTGTTCATAGGAATCCATGACACTTTAAACCAGAATGTCATTTTCGCGATGGGTAAAGCGGGGGTTTGTTAGGCCCTCCGTCCACGCCTGGCTTGTTTATGGCCCCTCATCACTTCCATCCTCATCACTGTTTGTATGGTGAACAGTGTCCCTCTCTCCCAGTCCAGTACTCCCGCTAACATCATCCACCTACACTCCACCACCTGGAGTCTCATCACGGGACGTACTTGTCCTGGCACGACATCTCACTCCTCTCCCACGCTCCCCCACTAGCCACCGCACCTCCTCCACTCCCACGCTCCCCGACATCACCAGCCACTGCACCTCCTCCTCTCCCATGCTCCACCACTCCCCCACTCCCACCAGCCACCGCACCTCCTCCACTCCCATGCTCCCCCACTCCACCAGCCACCGCACCTCCTCCACTCCCACTCTCCACCACACCACCAGCCACCGCACCACTCACACGTCCACTCCCACGTCCACTCATCCTCTCTATTTCAGTCACTCACAATAAACAAATATAAAGAAAAATGACACACTAACAAAGTTCTATCACACTAACAATACAAAAAAGGAGATAAACAAAATATAATAACTCAAGACAACTCACTCAATATTCGCCAACAAATCACCAACTCTCTCCAACTACTACCACCAACTCAACTCTATCTCTCCTCACAACAACACCCAAACTGACTGAACAAAAAGGACGCTTTATATAGGGTATCCCTCCCAAATAGTTGGCCGCAAGTGTGATTACTATTGTTTTCATGTGATTGCCTAAATTGATGACGTCAGCATTTCAGAATTTAACCACTACACTGCCATGTCCCAACCCAAAAATAATGACACACACAGTAATTGACAAGAAAATTATATTACACTATTCACTCCTTCCATGGTCTCTCCCACATATACCCCAGAAAAATAAGGGGACATACATGAACCTCAGGGGATCATCATTGCCTTAGCGTGTAAATGAACACATATAAAAATTCATGATTACGTTTGCTTTTATAATACTGTCAATGAGCATGGGGTCCTCGGAGCTGAACAGCATTGGTTTCAGGTCCGGGGACCCCCTTCTTTAGGAGATACAGGCCCCTTTATGGGGTGCCGGTATCCCCTGCTGAATGTACATTTCCCGGTCACGTGACGCGGAAGCTTTAAAATTACAGTGGATACCGGCAGCACTAAACAAGGCCTGTACCTCATGAAGTAGGGGTCCCCCAGAGCTGAAAATAATGCGGTTCAACTCCAGAGTTCCCCCGCTCATGTACAATATTAATCAAATGTATTTATTTAGTGTACGATCGCCTGTAACAGCCTTGCAAAGAGATGGCAAATCTCCATGCAAATGTTACATGCGGTTTTTTTTTCTATCAGCTATCGTACGTAAAGGTTAAGAACGCTAGCAGGGGGAAAAAAAGCAACACGTACGCTGTGGGTGTTTTGAGCTATTTTGAGAAGGTACGTAAAAAAATTGGGCTCAAGGCCTTAGTGAATTGCGCCCCCAGCCTCACTTTTTAACGAACCTGTTTTTTGGCCAAATCAGAACGCAAAGCCATTGAGCTTAGTGCATAGCCCCCAATGTCTTTGTTGAACACAAGTAATATGGTGTTTGATCATTTATTTTAAATGAGACAATGTTATTATCACTGTTACCCAAATTCCTCAATAATTTGGGTCATATAATTGACTTTAAGCCCCCCCAAAAACCTGTTTCCTTTTGTTGTAATGCTAATCTCATTGCCCCAGTCTATGTCTGGATAAGGGTGCACAAACTTTTCCCCCTGTGCACCTCTGCCTGCTCTCCTTACCGGCTCAGGCCCCCCTCCTCCTTGTCTTCGTGTAACGGGTTCTCGCCGCAGACTGGACTGATCTGCGAGGGTCCACGAAGTAGCGTCCGGAATGCAGATGCGTGGTCATGGTTAGCCGGGTCGGGGTTGGAGAGGTGAGAGTAGTAGGGGTTACATAGCTGAGGTCAAGGGTAGGAGAAGGCAGCGTAGTGGTATCCGTTGCAGAGTTGGAAGGCAGGAGACAGGCGGGTAGTCGGTATCCATAGCAAGGGTCTTGGTATAACTGCAAGGAAAGAAAGATGAGAAGGCAAGGCAAAGAAATAACAGCGTGCTTGCGACCAGCACACATCAAATGAAACAAGTGCAGGTGCAAGGCTGAGCATATAAAGGGTGATTCAGCCAATCCGGGAACTGCTGGTCAGCAGAGGCTGAAAGTGAAACCAGAGTGCTGATTCGTTGCTGTGCAGACTGCACACAGCAGGAGCTGAAGAGCAAGTCAGAATCAAACTTTGGAGCAGAGCTTGCGTCCGATCCTCAAACTTCGGTGTCAAATGACGGAGCAGGGTCACATCACGTTGACGTCACGTTTTCATTGCAACGTGACGTCACGTGACCCCACGGCGACATTTTACGTCGCATTGCCACGTGTCACCGGAGACATTGCAGAGGCCTCACGCAATCCCCCGGCATTTAATTTAAATGCCGTGGGGAAGAGCGCGGGACCTCTGCAACCGCTGCACCCCCCTTGAAAATTCTTGCACCTCCACTTTGCACACCCCTGGTTTCTAGCATATCTCTACAAACATTTCCTTTGTACTTATACCTCCATTGTTAAAATCTATCCAAAGGTCTCTACATTTTCATCATTCCCTTCATAAACATCATCCCTTATACTGTATTAGGTTTTTGATCCGGTTTAACATATAAGCATACCCCACGTCCTCTTCTGTTTGCTCAATCCTTCTGAAAAAGGGAATAACTCTCTAAATTAACTGCCCAGTCATGAGTTTTATCCCACCATGTTTCAGTAATGCCTATGATATGATACTGCTCCCTTGCAGCTATTAATTCAAGCTCCCCCATTTTATCTCAGGCTTCTTGCATTAGCAAGTCACCTCTCTGAAGTGGTTAACTTTTTTTGCAACTTACATTTTTTCAAGCAATAAATAGCATGTTTGCACATAAGAGATATATTTTTTCCCATTTGTTCCATTACTGGCGTTTGGGAAGTGGGAGTTTTCAAGATGGCAACTTTAGTTTGCAGTTCTTACCCTTGTCTCGTGCGAAATGGACCTTCCCCAGTGATGCAGTATCAAGTTTATTTTTGAGACCTACTGAGTGATTAAGATCCACATGATACTGCCCTGACTCACACTGGGGGGGAGGGCATAGTTGTTCCTTATTTCAGTGAGCTATGGCAACTCAAGTGGTGCAAATGTTTTCACCCCACTGAGAGTTCTGGGGATTGGATAAATCTGGAAACCTTGAATGATAAAGAAGCTAATTTTACTGACTCTGTACTGTATGTCTAATGAAAGTGAACATAACATTAACAGAATACAATGTAAACGCAAATGTGTCCTTAGGCACATTCACTCCTTCACAGTCAATTCTGCAGGATAAAACATATCGTTAGTCCCATAGAACATTTAGATAAAAATTATTGGGTATAACAAATTACTCAGGGGATTTACAAGAGACAGGAAGGGAAATAATCCAAAGGATCAATCGTAACGATCTTTTAATTTAGTCAATAAAGTCTAAAGTCACTTTAAGTACACTCGCGAGTAAGGATAAATTTTCAATAGCACCATACCCGTGTCCATACGTTCGCTTCGTGAGTACGGACACTTATTCTGCCTTACAGACCGCCGTAGGAGTGAAACGCTCATTCCCCTCGCCCAATAGGCAAACAGCAGCTCACGCATGCGCCTGTCAACACGTCCTGAACAGCAATACCGGCTCCTTACCTGTACCGAAGCATCGATAAGTGGGGAAAAAAGGCAGTGCTTCACTTTAAGTATATTTTCGCTTTACATACATGCTCTGGACCCATTGAGTACGTTAATGTGGGGTATGCCTGTAATACACTCAGTCCACAGACAATGAAAATCATTAAAAACACTGCACATATTGCAGTATAATTCTAGCCTAGATGAAATATTTAGAAATCCTCCATTAATGGCATAGAAGAAAGCAACCACTACTGTATATTAGTCAAATTGGTTAGGGCAAATTTGGGCTCTAATAAATCATAGATTTCTGGGGACTCAGCAATTCTTACCTATGCTGTGCTCACTGTCAATGACCAAAAATGACCTACCTTCATGCATCGCCATTCAGGACAACCTTTTAAAATGAAGGCATACAGCACTTGCAATAGCGATTAGGCTATATATATACACCCACTATATATATGCCCAGTAGCACTCCATTTCTGGCATTTATATGCATATATATATTTTGTGGTAATTTTGGGGGCTTAAATATGCGCTTACTGGGTATTTGTGTGTTTGCTCTCTGGTAGTGCCAGCAGTACACAAGCTGCTCTCTGATAGTGAGGTCTCACTAATTACACACACACTGTACCTGGGACTCAATGCTCAGGTGTGTGAGCTGCTGTTACTTGCTTCTCTCCTTGCTCAGACTCCAAGTCTGCTCTGCTGGTCTCCGGGGGCTGTGTTTGGGAGACCCACCCTGTGCAGCAGCTGCTGCTCCATGGGGAGTAGTATCTGACCTTGCGGACACTGCAGGGGTTACGTACTGTGTCATCCTTCCTCTCCTCTCTCAGGTAGAGCTTTGGGCTTCTCTCAAGAGAGCTGCTCAGCCCCTGTGCCTGGGGATTGGGGCTCTCAGGTGCCTCATCTGAAGACATACTGGTGCCTTCCTCTGGCTCACTGCTCATGGTCTCTTCAAGTTTCTTGGCTCCGCTCTCCGCTGACTTTCTCTTTTGTTTCTTTATTTTTGCATCTCTTTCTCTGTAGACAAACTTTTCTTTTGCTGCACCTCTCAGTAGCCTTATGCCCCTCACTCCACTTGAGGCTGTGGCCATGATGGATCTCAGACCCCTCCCACACACAGCTCTGTCACTGCACCTCCATGCTCTCTGTCTCTCCTGCTGTACCCTTTGCTAGTTATAAGGCCTTAGATTTAAAAGCAGGTTCCGTTTTCTTTGACTCTCCTGTAGTATTTGATATACCTATCATTAATGCTAAAACTCCTGCTTTTAAAAGTCAAGTTTCCCTTTCTCTGATTTGTCTGCAATGTCTGAGGTTCCTCTGACTGTTTCTAAGGCTCTTGCCATAAAGCTTCCCATAGTATCTGGTATACCTACTGTGGATTCTCAGACACACACTTCAGAGACAAGCAGACCTTTCACTAATGTCCCACATGGTTAAATATACCTAGTTGTGTTGTTTCCAAGATAAGTACCCCTACTGCGTGGTTCCATGCAATGTTGGATAACCCCATCTTTGTTTCTAAGGTTCTTGCAATAAAATTCCCCACAGGACCTGGTTGTCACGCTGTGCTCACCACAAATAAGGCGGGACCACGATGCTGAGGTGGGAAAGGCTATAACACCACTCAGAGCCACGAGGGCGTGTCTGGATTGTAGATTTGGTCACGGTAGCCGGGTCAGGGTTGGAGAGGTACGGATGGTCGATATACTTGCCAGGGTCAGAGTAGAAGTGTGGAACATTGCAGGTACTATTAGCCGTGTTCGAAAAGAGTAGAGTCGTCGTCCGGTTGCCGAGGTCAGGTTTGGAGAGAGTAGAATGGTCGTTTTTCTGAATGCTGAGGTCAGGTCTGGAGAAGAGCGGATGGACGTGAAAAGCCGGGTCGGTACACAGGAAGGTAAGCAGCAAGACAAGGCAAGACTGTGGAGGCAGAGAAGAGGTGAGTGCAACGCAAATAGAACTATTCTCAGCCAAAGTGCCAGTGGCACCGCTGAGCATATGTAGGTGAGAGCGTCCAATGAGAACCTGCAGCGTGGGGAAGGGGGGTGTCCAGCAGGGGCTGTGGTAGACAGAGTGCAGGTGCAAGGAGGACCTCTGAGAGAAGAGAGGCAGGGCTGCAGGGCTAGAGCATGCCTCCGTGCGCGTGTCCGCATGCACGCCGCGCGCGCCATGATTTGCACTATTAGATTTGATGCGGGTGGGCGCACGTGTAGTAGTGCCGCAGGAGCTGCCTGACATGGCAGGAGATGAAGGCGAGCAGCGCGGAGGAGCCTGCGGCGGCGATGCACATGCGCGCCCAGTGCGGGAGCAGAGCCCAGAGGTGGAGCCGTGGCCAGCGAGCTGCGCGGGAGGTAAGCGGGGAGAGTGCCGAAGGCAGTGTAACTCCCCGATACTCACACTGGTATATCTATTAATTCCCAGACCCCCATTTCTGAGACAAGCGTACCTTTTTCTGATCCATTTGCAGTACCTAGTGTAATCATTGCTGATTCTCAGACAATCATTTCGGAGACAAGCGTATCTTTCACTGACTGCCCTGCAGTGCCTGTTATAACCATTGAGGACTCTGGGACTCCCATTCCAAGGACACGTTTAAGTATCACTGAGTTTTCAGCAGCATCTGAGGTACTTGTTATTGACTCTAAGATTCCTACATCAACGGATAGCTTTCCCCTCACTGGTTTCTCTAGAGTACCTTATTTAACCCTTCATGAGTCTTGGACTCCCACTCCAAAGGCAAGTTTATGTCTCGCTGATTCTTCTGCAGTGTTTGAGGTACCCCTTACTGACTCAAAGACTTCTGCTTCAAGGTCAGGTTTACCTCTCAGTGATTTTCCTGCAGTACCTGATGTCCTTACTGATTCGAGGGCTCCCGTTTTTAAGATGGATTTACGGCTTACTGATCCCTGTGCAGCACCTGACATGTCCTTTCCTGATTTCATGGCGTCCCCTTCAAAGACAAATGCACCCCTCTTGGACTCCCCTGCAGAGCTTGATGTACCTTTTCCTATTTCCTGTGCTCTTGCTGTGGGGACGGGTGTACTTCTTTCTGATTGCCCTTCAGTGACTGGTGCTTCCTCTCTGGATTCTGGGGGCCCCACGGCCGAGACAAGTTTCCTGCACATCGATTCTCTTCCAGAGCCTGTTGTATCTGCGGCAGATTCCAAGGCTCCCACATCAAAGTCAAGTTTACTGCCCACGGATTCCCTGGTCTCTGTATTGATGCATTCCCAAGCCCACCTGCCCGGGGGTGCTGGTCTCCTGCTGATGACCAGTCCCACGGCAGAAAGCTACTTCATCACGTCAACTGTCACAGATAAGTTGCTATGTCTAACTGGACCTCGATAAGGGGATTGTATCTGTGCCTGAGTCGTCTTATGATGCATTCTGCGTATCAAGACTAGCAGTACCGCTGCTTTCTATCCCAGAGAGGCTACTCAATAAACATGGTTTCCTCAAGTCTTGTACCTGTCCAAGATGTTTTCGAAACAATTCAGTCACCAAGATCACCAAGTGAGCCAGGTTCTGATCGCCCGGAGGTCTCTCCTGAAGGGGGGGATACTGTAAGGGTTCCAGTCCAGGCTTTGGCTGAAACTCGAATTCCAAGAAAGGTTGAGACCGCGCTGATCAGGAATCCCCCATTTTTTTCCTGGGTCAGACTGTTCCCGCTGCTTACACTCTGCCGCGATCCACCGGGTCAAAACAGACAAGTACAATAGGTGAAGCACAGTGAAAACGACTTTGTCAGAGAAATATTCCTAATTTATTTCAATGTGGCACTCAGCACCTAGCCAGCAAGGATTCCCCACGTATGCCCCATGCTTTAGTGAGAATAGCTCTGATTTGTGTTTTTGTGTTGTGCTTACTGCCTCCTGCTGGAATAAATATTCTTATTCAACTGCTTTGTCCTGTCTGGTGCCTTGATCCCACTGATAAGTTATTGTCTTCCATGACAGCATGTACATATAGTAATTCGTAGTTTATCTCACTTTTACTCTGCATACAATTTCATGTATCTGTCTTCAGTCACCCTTATGATAAGTGCATGTTCTTTTAGTGTTGACCCATCATCCTGACTGAGTGCTTCTTGCCAATCATCATAAATTGCTGCTTCGTTGTCTTTTGCAATCTTCGATAGTCTCTTCACTATATCAGTTACATTTTGTTACATCTTCAGTTATACACGAACACCTGGAGCACAACTCTCATGGGACATATAAAATACAAAAAACAATCAAATATAGTGCAACCTTGTTTGTGCTAAATAATATTTCTGTTCTGGTTTTGTATTGCACTCACATGTACAGTATGGAATTGGTTTTCAAGGACTTTCAATTATTATCAATATGCTTGAGACCAAAAGATAAAATGAAACACAAACATAGTATAGATCTACAGCTATACAGGGGCCTATGCTATAAGCGCCGAAAAGCCCTTCCTCGCCAGCTTCCCGCCAAAAAATGCCTACTGCTATTCAGTAAGCCCAGAGAAGCTGTCAAGAATTGGAAAACTCGCCATTTTTTTGGGGCAAAAAAAAAAATCCGCCGACCACTTGGCGAGAAGCCTTATCTTGCCGCTCATCGCCAGCTTTTCAAACTCGCTGTATTCTAGTAGCCCCAATCAGCATCTCGCAGCTAATCGCCGCTCTAGAATGGGGAATTTATCGCCAAATGGCCTCGGCAAAAAGAGTTGGCAAGAAGCTGGGGATAAGCAGCGAGATGGCACTTAGAAAAATCAGACCCTATTCCTGCCTGGGATTGATGCCGGGGTCCTGGAGCTGATACCCATTAATACCAGCACCGGAGACCCCCGGCATGCCTCCAGGAAAAATACATTTACAGCCCACTTCATTACCTTAGCGGCAAACCGCTACGGCAATGAAGGGGTTAACCACCCGTGCCAGGCTTATTGTGGGTAGCGGGTGATAGTGGTATTTGGCCCTTGGTGGGTGACTAGGCCTTGCCAATGGGGGGGGGTTGCGGGTGGACTTAACGCCTTAATTTCCTTAGCGGTTAATACCGCTAAGGTAATTAAGGGGTTAACCCCTCCAGCTACCCACCCGCAAGGTCTAAACACCCATCCTTGGGGCTAATACCCCCTTTACCCACCCCCGCTACCCACAATAAAAACAATACACACAACAGCCCCACTACCCACCTCATAGGCCCTCATAAATATAGCAATATCTAATTTACCGCCCCCTGTGCCCCCAACAACCCCTGTACCCCCTTAACATACATAAAATATCTTAATATTTTTGGGATGCACAGGCATTATACTACAGGCCTGAGGTGGCCTTTGGGTAGTCCCCGCTTGCCTGCAGTCCCTATCCTGTGCCCCCAAAAAATACATTAAAAAATACATAAATACTTTCAAATAAATACACACACCCCCCTCCCGCACCCTAACACATACAGTACAATAATGGTGGGCTAAATCACTATTATCCACATATGGATAATAATGCATTTGCCCATTTAAAATACAATAAGCAGCAGAAATAAAATAAATACATCTTGCACTCACCCCTGCCAGGCTGCCACGATGAAGGCCGTCCTCATCCTCACCCCGTCCGTGTCCTCCGGTGCTGCAAAACAAATGAGAAGAATAAAAAAAACACAATATAATGTCCCCTAACCCCTTAATCACCTTAGCGGTTGGTAACCCACCTTCCCCCACTACTCACCCGTGAGGCCTATCCACCCTCCCAATACCCACCCGTAAGGCCTAACCACCCACTAACCACCCTCCTTTGGGGATGATACCCCCTTCACACACCCCCACTTCCCACAATAAAAACACTACACAAAATAGCCCCACTACCCACCTCCTAGGCCCCACAATAAACATTACCATATTTAATAAACAATATATAACCCACCCACCCCCTGTGCTCCCCCATAAAAACCTGATTTATTATTTTATATACAGGTTTAATACCCCAGGCCTATGGTAGTCCCCGGTGGTCCTGACGGGTGTCCGCCGGCCCCACAGTGCACCCCGGGGGGTGCCCACGGGTGTCTGGCGGTCTCCAGGTGGTCCCCGCTAGGTGCCGCAGGCCTCCAGGTGGTCCCTGGGGGTCACCATGGGCCCCAATGGGGTCCATGGATGGACCCGCGGGTGTCTGGGGGTCCCCGGGTCATCCACACAGGTGTCTGAGGCCCTCGGGTGGTTCCCACGGGGGTCTGGGGTCCTCGGGTGGTCCTTGCGGGTCCACGGTGCTTCCCTGCAGATGTTCCCCTTGGGTCCGCAGGTGGTACCCATGGGCTTACGGGGATCCTCGGGTGGTACCCGTGGGCGTCCGGGGGTTCTCAGGTGGTCTCCATAGGTCCCCACAGACCTACCCTACCCTGTATGTAACCAACCCTGTATGTAAAAAAATAAAACATGGCCTACATTTAAATAAATCAACAACCCCCCCCCCCCCCACCACCACCGCCACCACCACCACCACCACCACCACATACAGTTCAGTAATGTGCAAAATAACTATTATCCAGATATGGATAATAGATTATTTGCCCATTATTAAACACATTAACCAGCATAAATAAAGTAAATAAATACAGTTCTACTTACAACAGCCAATATGAAGGGGGTCCTCATCAGAATCTGCAGGTCCCTGTCCTCCATTGCCAGAAAAATACATAGCAAATACATTCTAATGTCCCCTAACCCCTTAATTAACTTATTGGTTAATAACCGCAAAATTAATTAAGGGGTTAACCTGCCCTGCCCCGATACCCACCCACGAGGCCTAAACACCCTCCCCAGGCAACTACCCCCAACCTTCACCCATTCATTTGTACAGTGGCTTCATCATGCCCATATATAATATATATAATAGGGGCATGATTAACCAATATACAAAGAAATGGTAAAGGATTACCAAAACATGCGTAAATAAAAACATCACATCTCAAAATAAAATCATCCCATAGCCAAATATAAAAAACAGCCCATCTCAAAATAAAACACAGCACATAGCCAATTACCTCTATAACAAATGCCAATCAAACAATTGAATGGTACAGTGGGTACATGATGCAAATAATCTGTGCATCATGTAACACTATGCCACTCAATGCTCAAACTAAAAGAAACAATTACAAACAAGATCCAATACCACCCAAACAATGATAAAATATAAACAAAGCAAGAAGTAAACAGACATAAATTACCAACAATCAAGTAATCCAAGCCAAAATAAATTACACAACAACCATTCTGATATAAATGCAAGTTCAAAGTAACCACCATCATCCAAAATCTAACTACCAAAAAGAAGCTACTATTAAAAAGCAAGACCCCCCTGAAATAAATTATTTAAAACAGCACTCAAAATTACATATTACTAAATAAAAAAAAAAACATTACATTGCACCAATATTTCTAAACAAGCCAAACAAGCATTTGCAAAAGAAAACATTGATTTTCCTTGTATGTACAGTACCGACCAAGTTTATTCTAATACGGCTAGAGCCGCAAGCCGCGAGGTTTCCCGGCTTTGATGGAGAATACCCTCGGCGACATAGGGACATACATAAATACAGGGGCAATAAATGGGCATACAAAATAATTCAATTACAAAAAAAATAAAAAACCAAAACAACCATTGATTGTCCCTGTATGTATATCCGTAGGGACATACATAAACACAGAGTCAATAAATGGGCATAAAAAAAAACAATCACATTAAAAAAATGAAAAACTTGTAAAATAAAAATAACATACATTTAATATTTTTACTTACCTTTAGATGACTTCACCCTCCGAATCCAGGGGACACCGCATACTCACAAACCAATCCATGCACAGAAACCATGTTAAAAAAAAATTGTAATCCATACCGTCACTCTTCTAGGGTCTTCGGGGTCTTCATCTGTCTCTTCCTCTTCATCTGTGTCTTCATCCGGCACACCCTTGTCCTCTTCTTCCTTCAGGATGTCCTTCCTCCTTTGCTTCTTGCTCTAAAATGAGGCGTCATATGCTTTTATAGGCCCCTGATATCACATTTCCATCAAATGGTTCCCACGGCCCTGATTCGGCAGCGAAAACCATGATTTTGTGGGGGGGTTTTGGTGATGTCATTTAAAGGGAATGATGCCAGCCAATCAGAATGGCTGTGCTTCATTTCCCTTTAAGATTAAGTCATCAAAAGCAAGATGGCCACCATCACATGGTACTTGAGCCAATCAGATCGTGGGAACTAAATCCCCAATCTGATTGGCTGTAGAGGTTAAATAGCTCATGGTTGTCATGACAGCCTGCGGGGGAGTGTCTACCCCGGGCTGTTAGCTGGATACACTGCCGCACTCTTTGACCTGCGGCATGTGAAGTGTATAAATGAAAGCCTAATATGCTTAGTGATAGACTGCTGTTGTAGCAGATTAAACACATACAGTAGCACCAATCGATGTAAATGCAGGCATACGTGAATGCTGTAGTTGTATGCACAGAGTACATAGAAGAGTGGTAAACAGATAATGCCCCAACCTCCATAAACACATCAGTGGTCTAAATCAATGAGAGGGGGGGGGGCGTAGTAGTGTGGATGGGGAAGGTAGATTGCACTAATTAAGTGCTCAAAAAGTACATAGGTAAGACCAAACGGCAACTAAGACACAGGATACTCGAGCACTTAGGGGATATTCGCAACCATCGCGATACCCCTGTTGCCAACCACGTCCATAATAGACACCAGGGAATGTCTACAGCTCTTAAATTTGTGGGTATTGAGGCAGTGTCTAACCATAGCAGAGGTGGAGATTGGGACAATGAGATCCTGAAACGTGAATCCCGATGGATCTACACCTTGGGTACCCTGGCCCCCAAGGGACTGAACGAGGAATTCCTTTTCTCTCCATTCATCTGAAGTATTGTCACCTCTATTCAGTTATGGATATTCATTCCCTGTTTAAGCTTGAGCACATATTTCCATTAATGTGCAGTTGTAACATCACACCCTTGCACCAGGGAACTACATGCTGGGGACATACTATCCTTCCTATTTCAGTGAGCACTTAATTAGTGCAATCTACCTTCCCCATCCACACTACTACGGCCCCCCCCCCTCTCTCATTGATTTAGACCACTGATGTGTTTATGGAGGTTGGGGCATTATCTGTTTACCACTCTTCTATGTACTCTGTGCATACAACTACAGCATTCACGTATGCCTGCATTTACATCGATTGGTGCTACTGTATGTGTTTAATCTGCTACAACAGCAGTCTATCACTAAGCATATTAGGCTTTCATTTATACACTTCACATGCCGCAGGTCAGAGAGTGCGGCAGTGTATCCAGCTAACAGCCCGGGGTAGACACTCCCCCGCAGGCTGTCATGACAACCATGAGCTATTTAAGTGCTCGTTGACTGCGGGCAGGTACCTTTGAAAAAGCGCGAGCATGCGCGAAACGTACGTCTATTTAAGTGTGCTGATTTTTTGACAATAGATTATCTGTTTATAGAACAGATTATCTAGTCTGAAGTTACACTGTGATTACTACTGGCAGGTCTCTAGCCCACATATCGGCGGTGTAGTGTCATACCTCATTATCTCCCGTGTATTTATTTGGGAAGATTGTTTCTTGGTTTGTCAATAGGGACTGGTCGTGGATTACTTTCTGCCATTTCCCTCTATACAAGATGTTTTACTATATGTGTGATTAAAAGGTTTTTTAATATTATCAACCATATCACGTTGACTTACCTTTCTGAGTGCATTCTAGGAGGATCTTTCCTGTTCGTCTATGTTGTTAACCATATATATCCTCTATTGCACCAGTCTGTGAGTTACCTCATTCACATTGCCATTTTCACTAGCTGATGCGGGAGCCTCCATTCCCCTTTCCCCTTTCCCTACCCTTAAAACTTGGCTGTAGTAGACCATGTGACAGAGTTTTTGGGAGAAAGGATGTGACGTCATCCAAAGGTAGTCACATGGTCTACTACAGCCAATCAGAGGGCCACCGGAGGGCATGGATGGGGGGAGGCCTTCATCGTGGCAGCCTGGCAGGGGTGAGTGCAAGATGTATTTATTTTATTTCTGCTGCTTATTGTATTTTAAATGGGCAAATGCATTATTATCCATATGTGGATAATAGTAATTTTGCTCATTACTGTACTGTATGTGTTAGGGGGTGCCAGGGGGTTGGGTGGGGTGGGGTGGGGGGTGTATTTATTTTAAAGTATTTAGTATTTTTTATTTATTTTTTGGGGGCACAGAATTGGTACTGCAGGCAAGCGGCGACCCCCAGACACTTGTGGGGACCACCCGAGGGCCTCCACCGGCCTGTAATATAATTCCTGTGCATTAAAAAAAATGTGCTTTATGTTTGGGGGGTATAGAGGGGGGTATAGAGGTTGTTGGGGGCACAGGGGGTGGGTGGCGTATTTGATATAGTAATGTTTTTTGAGGGCCTAGGAGGTGGGTGGTGGGGCTGTGTGTGTATTGTTTTTATTGTGGTTAGCGTGGGTGGGTGAAGGGAGTATTATGCCCAACGGTGGGTGTTTCGGCCTTGCGGGTAGGTAGCGGGAGGGGTTAACTCCTTCAGTATCTTAGTAGTATTAACCGCTAAGGTAATGAAGGGGTTAGGTCCACCCGCAGTTCCCCCGCAAGGCCTAAACACCCACCAGGGGCCAAATACCCCCTTCACCCACCCCCGCTACCCACAATAAGCCTGGCACTTGTAGTTAACACCTTCATTCCCTTAGCGCAGGGGTGGGGAACGTTTTTTCTGCCAAGGGCCATTTGGATATTTATAACATCGTTCGCGGGCCATACAGACACAGACAGGCAGGCACACGGCAGGCACACGGCAGGCACACAGCAGGTATGTAGGCACACAGAACCCCGCCCCCCTATCTCTGGTAGTTGCTGCTGCTGGGGGGATCGTGTAGGGCAGATGCTGGGGTAAGTGCGGAGGGAACTGCTGGAGAAGCATGGGGGAAGTGCAGGGAATGCTGCGGGGGGAGTTCGGGGGAAGTATGGTGACTGCTGGGGCTAGTACGGTGGCTGCTGGGGATCGTGTAGGGCTGCCGGCACCTCACACCACCTCCTCCCTCCTCCCGATCGAGCGCGCGGCGGCCATTTAAAAAATAATTAGCGCGACCCCGGTTATAGCAGTTGCCTTAGCAGGGCCAGACCAAATGATTTCGAGGGCCTTATACGGCCCTCGGGCCTGACGTTCCCCACCCTTGCCTTAGCGGTTAGCCGCTAAGGTAATGAAGTGGGCTGTAAATGCATTTTTCCTGCATCGGATGCATGCCGGGGTTCTCCGGTGCTGGTATTAATGGGTATTAGCTCCAGGGACCCCCGCATCAATCCGAGGCAGGAAAATGGCCTGATTTTTTCTAAGTCCCATCTCGCAGCTCATCCGCTGCTTCTCCCCACCTTCTTGCCAACTTTTTGTGGCGGGATGGTTTTGAGAGAAATTCTCAATTCTAGAGCGGCGAGAAGCTGCGAAAAGCTGATCGGGGCTACTAGAATTGAGCTTGTTTGAAAAACTGGCGATCAGCGCGAAAAGTGGCTTTTCGCCAAGCAACTGCCAAATATTTTTTTTCGGCAAAAAAAAAGGCGAGTTTTGCTCTTATCGGCAGCTTCTCGGGGCTTACTGAATCGCTGTATTGGTAGTGTTTTTATAAAAGTAGCTTTATTTTCAATGAGTAAATTAAATTGATACATTGAGATATGTCTAAAATGTAAGGCAGAGATACTGAATCGGCATTTTTTTCGAGAAGCTGGCGAAAAGTGGCTTTTCGGCGCTTACTGCATGAGGCCCGATGTCTCATAAGGGGGAAAAATACATTCCTTCCTGACTCTTTTTATCCACAACCTTCTCATGTTTACATTTGGCATATCCCTGTATATACCACAATTTTTTTTTATTTATAAAATAAAAATGAATCTAACAAATACACAATATTAAAAACAATGTTAATCACCTAAATATACGATTCACTGGGTAAAAAGGATATATACAAATAGGAAAGAATTAATATCCATATAAAATGAATATGAATTTATGGTGTTAATTTAGGTCTTTCAACACAGTAGAATTTATAGCAGACTTACGCTGCGTTTATAGTAGGCGCGACAGTGCATGCGATTTTGTGCGCTGCTCGAACAAAGTGCAGAAGCTCTATTGGGCCGGCCATAGTAAGCGCGAGCGCGCTGCAGAGCGACCGTGCGGCAGATTTTTTTAAATACAAATTATTTTGTTTTTCATGCGACGGCCGCGTCACGTGAGCGGTTCAGCCAATGAGGGCAAACCAGCCTGGTGACGCATCTGCCACGCCTCCCGCCTTAGTTTCCCGCATTGCTCGGGCGACAGGCACGCATGACCCCATGCGCTCTATCACGCGCGCCTAATAGAATCTCTGCCTTACATTTTAGACATGTCTCAATGTATCAATTTAATTTACTCATTGAAAATAAAGCTACATTTATAAAAACACTACCAATTCAAATAGCAACCTATAATAGATCCCTATAATCTGTGCATAGACTCACATGGTCATAAATAGAAAACAAACAGACAACCTATACTATAAAGAAATGCAGGTCAATATCCACATTAATTCCGGCTTGATTCAAAGTACAGTACCCAATTTGAAGAGCCAAAACGTCTCTCTTTGTGATACTCGCTCTCCAATTAGCATGAACAAGATGTATCCCTACAAAGTTTAACCCTGTTGGATGCAAATTGGGCTTTCTTTTTGAAGTGTAATGAAACATTATGGGACTGGTGTATATATCCAAGATTATCGTGCATAGTGGTCTGGTAGTGCAGCCCACATATTGCAGACTGCACGGACATTAGATATGTTACCTAGTCCATTTTACAGTGAAAATTTTATATTTTAAATTTTATTTAAAAATATCAGTTTTACTGGATTTGGAAGCTTTGCATTTTAGACATTTAAAAAAAACAAAAAAAAAAAAACTAATCTATTCCCTAAGCAATTACATGTATTGTCTTCATGTTTATTATTCCTTTTTAGAATGCTCTGAGCCAATTAGATCTTCAAATTAGGTGCTTTGTTTGTCACAGTTGATCAGGTAAAATCTCCTTAAAAATGAGATCCTGCTTCAATATGTTCCAGTGTTTCTTCAGTATATTCTTAATTTGATATGCCTCTTTATTAAACTGAGTTATGAATGGAGTAACATTTTATTGCAGTGTTTTTTTTTTTTTTTTTTTACGGTTGTATTACATACTGTAGTAGATCCACCTACAGTACAGTATATCCACCAAGTTCAACCTATGTTAAATTTAGAAAGCGACTTACCCTCTATTTGTATTAAGGTTTATTACATTGTATCACGTTTTTACTTGAGTGTCATATTGTATTAAGGTTTGCCATAAAGTAACACATCGGGTTGCTTTATATATTCACACTTTTGTTACTGCACTGGTACAGTATTTCACATCGATTAATATGACAACCTTCAGTTATACGCCTGCGGACTGTCTTGCACAGCATATTCAATTCTTGTTCGTGCGTCTTTGGATTGCTTATTTCCTTGTTCTTTCCTCAGTAACTGCTGCTGTGTCTCATCTGATATTTTCTTTTCCTGTTTTTTTTAAATACCAATTCATCTGGGTTTTTTTTTTTCTTCTGTGCTTTCAACTACAATCTTTATAAGTTCTTCATCATTGTTTGTTAAAGTGTCCCCATTAATTTCAAGCCAGCTGAAGTGATTTTTCAGCCCCAGTTGAAACCCTGCCATTATTCTTGAGGTTCTTGATATTGATCGTTTTTGTCTTTTTAATACATTTTTTATTTGTTCATCTTCACATTCAGATGTAATTTGTGGCGAACCAATCAGTGGTCACTCCTGTCAAAATGCTTAAAGACTGTGCAGTCTTCAATCATTATTTGTTTTGTTGGCTAGGATATAGTCAATTTCATTTTTTATTCAATTGCTTCCACTCCATGTCCATTTTCTATTTTTTTTTTTAAAGAATTCATTTATGATGTAGAAGTTTTTAAATTCTGTAAATTCCACCAATTTCACGTTCGTTCCTGTTGCCGTAAATATACTTACCAAAGTGACGCCTCGTTCTTTTTGCAGGGTGCCAATCTTTACATTGACATCTCCCATAATGATCTTGAGGTGACAATGTTATGTTAGTTGATTTCATGGTGGAAGTCTTTCACTTCATTGTCTGTGCAACTTGATGTTGAAAACAAAGTAGAAAAAGACTCTGCAGTATTGCACTGTTAATCAGAGTGAGTAAATTAACTATTAAAACTAGTAGCATTATTAAATAACTATAAAAAATGTATGTGGTGAAATGAGAAAAAAGGCTAAACAACGTACTTTATATATTACAGTATATACAACAAAAATAAAACTAGTCCTAAGCTGGTCCACCAGATCAACAAATGAATAACGAGGCAATAAAGATCTAGGTTTAGGGAGGGAAGGGAGGGAATAAATAAATATATATAGGGAATGGTAATACATTCAATATATAAGGCTCCCAGGATTCTGGACAGCTTTTATCCTGAATAGGCTGGAAAGTGCAGCCACAGAAGGGATGTCCTCCATCCCACCGTTTTGCAGCTGCTGGAACTGAGGGATGAGGGATCCAGATCAGAGTTTGTCTACTGCCTGATTTCTGTCACCTGTCCTGCTAATTAGGAAACAGGTATTTAAAGCTGGTTTCCTGGTTCCTCTCCCCAAGAGCCTGGAGGCAGGACTGCTGCTGGAAGCAGAAAGGGGAATCATTCTGATCCTTTGTTAACTTGTAAAGTTCCTTATGATTATGATTGTTGGAAGTGGGCAAGCCGCCCAACCCTAGTCAGGGTGATCCTGTGTTAAGTTATTGCTCAGTAGAGCACTGTTTTGTTTTGTATTTGTTTTCAATGTGTTGCAGTCTCAGTGCCTGGGACTAAATAATGTTGGGTATCTGTGTGTTCATTGACTGAATAAACTAGGCAGAAGCCTGCTGGAAGGAACAGTATATTATGCCACATTATTTTCTTACCCTAAAAGACAGTGTTCTAGCGGACTCGGACAGACAGAGCCCCTGAGTAAGCCGTTTGTCACATATGGTGGAGAATGCGGGCCGAACACTAAAAGGTCTGCAGGTATAAGAACTTTAAAAAAAAAAAATCATTTTATTGATTTTTTTCAGCATATGAATATTGACAAAATACATCTGCAGTCAGGTACAGTAATTCGGCTACACATTAACAGTGTCCACACATTGAAAACAGAACAGAATAACATGATTTTAGATATAAATCAAAATGTTCCAATTACCGAGTGACACATAGCATGAGTCTAACAATCATCCATCTCGACTAATGCAGAGTATTACATAGCTTTTGAATAACATTTGTACTTGGGGTGACAGACAACAACAACTAAAAAAATGAAGTTAAAACCAACAGTGAAGGTAGGGGGGGTAACCAGGGGGGAGGAGGGGAGACAAGGACAGTAACCCCTATCTACCCAGTCCACTACCCGGCCCAAACAGTAGTCTCGCAGAGTTCTCTTAGCTGATTCTAGTCAATTTTGTTTTGTTCAACCAGAGCTAATAGAAAAGGAAAACCCCTTATCTAGCACTTCTGGGTCTAATCCATCCGGTCAATTCCCAGCCACCAGTATCTGATCACTTGCCTGGGTAAAAATGAAGGCATCTCGCAGTAAATCAAAAAGAACGATTCCTGCGCTCCTACTAATTAGGCCAAAATAAAATAATAATCTCATGAAAAAGGGTTATTTAGTTAAACCCTTTGGCCAAAGCATTTATAAGCCAGCATGCCACGACAAGGCATAACCGTATGCAGGCTTATAAATGCTTTGGCCAAAGGGTTTAACTAAATAACCCTTTTTCATGAGATTATTTTATTTTGGCCTAATTGGTAGGAGCGCAGGAATCATTCTTTTTGTTTTTCTATATGTAAGGCCTATCTTTTTACCTGCAGCAAACTTCTATAGGGAGGAGCGTGGTATTATGTACAGTTTCTCACAAATATTAGGCAATCCTTTTCCTTGCTGTATACTCTCTAAGGGCATTTTAAATATAGTATCTCTGAAACGTCATAGGGGTAGGTTTATTGGCTCATCTGCTTTACATAGCAGTCACTGAGCCCCTACCAATCTTTTGTTTTGCTCCAGATATTCCATGTGCATCTCATCGAGCCCAATATGAACATGTTGATATTAGCCTCCTGCCTCCCGGGGGACCATAGAGTCATTGCTAGTTGGGTATCCCTCGAATAGTGGGATTTGATACCCAGCCAGAAAAACACCATCAGGTCAGCATTCCAAACCACAACATGCATCAAGTGGGCTGCTTGATAATATTTATATATATTCCGGACCCCCATACCCCCTCTTGCTCTAGAAGCTAGCAAAATGATCTTGCCGTCCTAGGTCTTTTGCCCTGCCAAATGAATTAGAATATTTTACTTTGCTGTTTTTTTAACTCCGAGATCAGTATTAAGACCAGAAGGGTCTGAAAATAATATAACAGTCTAGGTAGTATATTCATCTTGACCGATATTATCCTCCCGATCCAGGAGATCTGGTACTTATCCCACACCTGCAGATCTTTCTTGATCTTGTCAAATAAAGGGGGGTTAATTACAGTGACAAAGAGAGCTATAGTATCTGGCAATTTTAACTCCCAGATATTTAATATGGGAGGAACTCCACTTGTATTTGAAGTTCAATTGTTGTAGTTTAATTTCCTGGCATGGGAGGGTCAGATTCACAGCTTCTGATTTATCGTTATTAATGTATTAGTTCTCTTTGAGACATTCTCCCTGTGTTTAACCAACAAAACATTCCCATCCATACCACTCACTTTGTGATGGGAATCTTCAATGAGTTTATCACTAAAGCCTTTGTCAAAAATTTCCCTCAAACTATTTGACTGTCTCTCAAAATCATAACTGTTCTTATGAACAGTTCCACTTGAGTCGACAGAACTGTCCATAGGGGATATTGTTTAAGCACTTGTGACGGTGATTACTCTTTGCATCAAGGTAATTTTTATAGGCAACTGTTTTAAAGTGAACATCCGTTTTGATCCGATGTTCTCCATCCACAAACAAATGTAAAAATTAGACCAAAATCATTGGTATTAAAGTGGGAAAACCGTTTTATGAGTTCCAACTCCTCCCCATCCCAAATGATAAGTATATAATCTATGGAACAACCATAGTTCACCAGACCCAACCCATATGGGTTGCCTGATCAAACCTGTTGGTTCTCCCAGCAACCCATAAATTGGCATAACTGGGGGAAACCCCTGTGCCCATGGCCATTCCACAGAGCTGCAAATAAAAGAGTAATCAAACATAAAATAATGAACCCAATACTATCCAAAATAAATTATTTTTGAATAGGTGGTAGAGCATCATCTTTGTCAAGATTTTACCTCCCACCAATGAGTACCTTGACATGATCAATGCTGGTACCGCTCAACCCAATTGTAACGCTGTGCTTGGGGTCCAAAGAATCACATTTCGGTTTAAGCGGATCGCGTTAGAAATAATGTACAATTGTATGCATTGTACAATAAAGTATTTAAGATGCCAATAATCGTGTTGTAAAGTATTCATAAATACGGAAATTGGGAGCCACGCTTGCATCGCGTTATAAGCGGATTTGCGTTGTAACTGATTGCGTTATAATGGGGTTGAGCTGTATATAGTGCCTGCATGTCACAAGTGGCCCATCTATATGATGCCTTTCACTCTATATCAGAAATCAAATAAATGACGTGCAACGAATCTCGAATATGTGATGAAATTTAACCACATAAGGTTGGAGAAAGTGGTCATGCCTTGAAAGTGGCTCGCAGGTTTGTACGTTTTGGCCAAAGGGTTAACTAAATAACCCTTTTTCAAGAGATATATAGGTATTTCACTGTGTATTTTTGTCACATTGGATGTTGCTCTGGACGTCTTTGTTTCTTGGAAAAAGTGGGCCACTTATTGGGATACATTGGACGTCATTAATATGATTCCTGATATAATAGTTCTTCCTGGTGGATTAATAAGGCTTTTGTGAGCTTTAGGTAGATCATAGAAAATAGCAATATTGTGATGTGTAATGTGGAGAAATGTATACTCATAATCTGTAAGGATGCTAATATCTTTAGCTCTTGCCAAATGTTGATCAAATATGATCTGCTATTAGTCAGTAGGATCCTGATCCAACAGAGTATATCATTTCTCTACTCCCAGTAGTCTAAATGCTTCAGCTACATAATCAGACTTATCTTGAATGATAGTCGAGAGAGGTGAGGCACTGCAATGATGATCGGGTTGGAGGCAGTATATTAAAAAAGAAAATGTAATGGATACACATGGCGATGTACACTCAGGTAAAACAAATATAAACACCAACTCTTCTCTGTATAAGGAGCATGCAGCTAGTGAAGGAATTGGCCATACAAATGTGCAAAACAGAAAGAGAATCCCTGCGCTTCTCCCAAGCGCACGGATTCTCTTTCTGTAATGTACACCCAGGAACAGAACAAAAAATTCCTCTGCCGCGTTTCTCACCATGCAGCGCTTTATCAGAGAATAATGGTATATGGATCTAGTGTCTAATTTATAGCCGTCCCTCAGGTGGGGGGCGGCCCCTGAAATCTGCACCTTGTCACTAATCATCTGAGAAAGGTGAAAATGGAACAAGGAGAATGGGAGGGGGAAATACCAGGGCCGCTTATCCACTGGACAAATGCCCAATATCATATATATACAAGGAGAAAATGATAACAATGCATATACAGTGTATATACTACAACACACAACTGCTATACAACATAGGGAAACTATGCGTACAATCATAAATAGCAGACACGTCCCATGTGCGCTGTTAAAATGTACCGGACTATAAACTGGAACAATAAAAGGCCTATAACTGGAACTGATGCATTGTGAGAAAGCAACACGAATGCAAAATCCCAAAATGTCTGAAATAATATATAATAGTGAATAAAGGTATCCACAAAAAATACCCCATGTACTACTAGGATGCAGAAGCAATGATATTGAGCTTGTTATAAGTCAAAATTGACCATAATAGACCTATAATAATATGTCAAATCAGTTTTAATTATGATTAAATCAAATAACAACAATAATGATAATTTCTATCTTTAATAGAAGGATCTAAAAAGGACAGTAGATTACTCACATTTGGATTGTCATTCATGTTGTGATCAAATGCTCACTTAACTAAATAGTACTAAAATGGATCCCTTTGACAAGATAAACTAAACACTCTTGGTAATATAATGTATAGAAATAATCCATACATAGATAAATAAATGAGTTAATAGTGTTGAACTAATAAATCAATCAAGTCCATCTGAATTAACTCTGAGTTGAATCAATTAGTGCAGAAAAAAACGTACTTGATAAATACACAAAATATGTCAATAAAATAATCAACAGATATATTTGATTCTAAAGATGAAGAATAGAATCAAGACCTGAAATACTAAAATCATGACATAACCTAATGTATATTAAAGCAAATTGATAATATAAATTAAGCTCTTACTTCGAAATAATACAAAAAATCATAATATTAATAATAAGTTACAAAATAGAAATCAATCTGATAATCATCAGAACGGGAGTATGTTATTCAAATGAGAACTGGTTGAAACCCTGTCCAATAATGTACATCCTCCTTAACTCAATCCATATTAACAATTCCATGGATGACCTGATCGTAAATGTTGAATTGCACAATATTGAATGTGGTTCTCTATAAACCCAATTACACAACAAAGGTGATTCTAAAATCACATTAGTATGTGTAATCAAAAGATATCTTTCAAATAAAGAGTACTTATATTGAACCCAAATACATATATAAACAATTATTATTTACCATTGTAGAAAGCAATAAGCGTTAAACAAAACAGACATAAATTCCAAAAGTATGCTCAAAATATCACAAGTGAATCACATTACACAACATGTATATTAATTGTAAAAATTGTTTTAATTCACAGTGAACATTTGTTGTAGGCACCATTCCGTGCTTACCTGTTGTGGGGGGGACTTGCCGAGTGAGTTGGAGAACCCGCCAGAGGTGCTTCGGCTGCGAAGCTTCCTCCCGGTGTGGCTTGTTCCTTCTCTTTCATCTCCGCTCCCTCCTCTACACCAGGAGTTTGGTTGCACAGAGGGTTATTATCCCACATGGAAAAAACAAACAAAAAAAAGCAGAGCACTGCAAAAACCAATAATGAAGCTGGACTAAAAGCCGGGAGAAAAAATATTTATTGAAAATACAAAAGTCATCTCTGATGCATTTCATACCGCTATGACACTTTAGCAAAGAGGGGTCTTGCTGTCGGTTTTTCCCCTCCCTCTGCTCTTCTCTTCCTCTACCTGCTTTGTTGTCCACACTTACACAGGCTACAGAATTCAGTGCTTTTATTGTGCAGCAGTTGTATACATCTCCTGGACTATTACAATTTTATTATTGTCAGTTAATATGGACTTTATTACAGTCACTATGTCTTTACCAATCGTCTAAAGCACCGGCACGGGGGTTTGTCCCCCTTTTTTCCATTATTATCCCACTTGTATTTCGGTCGTTGTTCACTTGCCACGGATATGTTACCCCCAATGTGATATTCATGATGGTTCTATTCCTTTTCACATTCACAGATATATTATTTTGTATATAAACAGACTGCTATCGGCACTTACAGTTTTTGGAACGAACACAAGGGATTGTTTCCTTCAATTCTCCTCTATGTTAAATGATGATGGCTCTGCCTTTATCGGCCGCCTGTTTTATAACAATGTTATTATTACTTTTAAGCTTTTTCAGGGCATTAGTTTCTCCGGATATGAGATTATTCTTGAATCTACTATCAAATTCCTACATGTTAATCAGTTATATTTTTATATATATATATATATATATATATATATAAATATATATATATATATATATATATATATATATATATACAGTGTTCGACAAACCTATACATTTGCTCGCCCCGGGCGAGTGGATTTAACCCCCGGGCGAGTAAATATTGGCCCAAGCAGCACACGTTTGGTACTAGGCGAGTAGATTTTTTTGTGTGGCGAGTAGATTTTTTGGTGATTTGTCAACCACTGACTGTATATATATATATATATATATATATACTTTTTCTATACATTTTAATAAATTTATTTAGACAGATTGATCATAGGGTGTACAACATATTTATGTAACAATCGCACATTAGTTGCATCCCTTGATCTACAGCTTATTTCACATTTCCCATGTGTTTTTAGATTCATCACCATTTTTTATTTATATCTATATAATTTTTGTTATTTTTTATGTTTTTATTGAATATTATGTATCAGCACAATAGTTTTAACACCTCTGTATACTGGTTTGATATAGGATGTAGTTATATACCTTTTTCCCCACCTTTGTCCATCTTGGGATGGTGTTGCTTTAAGAATTAGCTTGATTATTGGTTACCCAAGTAACTGCTGGGGGTTAAATACTCGGTTGATTCAATGCGGTTTATACCCCTGAGGAAGTCTCAGATGCGACGAAACGCGTTGGCCGATTCGGTGACCTGTGTCCCTTGAAGTTTCCAAGTTCTATTGCCGAGACCTCTTCTGGATCCATTTCTATCAGCTGTGCCTACAGATGACTGTTTTGACCAACTGAGCATATATGGGAGAGCAGAGTGGCCGGACTATCCGGGAGTGTGAGACAGAGTTAAAAGATCCTTAGGCTTACTACCGCAGTTGTTTCATACTTATTGCGCAGGATGTTCATCTGGATCTGCTACATGAGGCCTCTACACAGGACACAAGAGATTTTTGCTTGGAGCTAGTGACAGTATACCTATACCGGACACACGCTACATGCAAGGCAATGCACTGTTTGTTACATTTCTATGGCACAGAGTCTGCAGTGTATTCCTACAAGGAATAGGAGATTGATCCTTGTACAAGGCAGGGTAATAGAGAGGCTAACACCCACTTGCATTTTCCTCCAATTAACTCCTTCATTAACTGTGGCAAGAACGCACAAGACTTGGACTCACATTATCTGCACTTACATTTATGCAGTGGGTTCAAGTGTGTATTATACACACTATTAAGTTTACATATAAGCAATATTTGAGTGTACCAATCTGTTATTAATTGCGCCCTTTTAAACACATTATTGCTTAAAAAAAATAATATATCATGTTTATTTATGAATATACTCACATTACATAACTAATGTTTGCTATTTTAGTGTGTTAATAATTGTTCGATTTGTTTATTTCACATCAATCTAGTGAGAATTACAGCGCTGACATGTTGTGTATGTATGTATGTATGTATACACACACACACACACACTATATATATATATATATATATATATATATACCCAAAATGAACTGTGGTAGGTAACAACTTGGTTAATTAAACCCTAATAAAACAAAGATATCTCCACATCTCCTATAAAGATTGGTAATAGAGAGAGGTAGGTCCAGGTAGTTCGTTAAGGATTATAATCCCTTATATATAGCCCTAGAGTTTATTTTGCTATGGTTAATTATTAACCAGTGGCACAGTACCTCTTTTGAATAAAGGCATTAGTAGCACTGGAGGATAGATCTAAATAGAAAAAACCTTGTATGAAATGTTTAGACACCAAAGGGTTTAGCTTGGTTACATAGTGGTTAAATAGGTAGATATACATTAACCCAGGGTAACAGCTGGGTACAATCAGGGGGTTAAGCTATATTCTAGCACAGTGTTGTAGTGGATGAAGTGAATCCACCTCGCCCCTTTTTTAAGGCATTAATTGTCCCAATTACTTTTCCTACTGTTTGGAGCAACTCTATCAATGGCTATGAATTTCAGTGCACATTGATCACCTGCATGCATTTATTCATGTGCAACCGAGGTATCCACCTGGCTGCGTATGCAGGGCCACTGACTGATTTCCCAGGGCTTAGGACTAGATTTACGACTGGGGCCCCTCTCCCCCGTGTCGGCTGTTTTGGCGAGCACCCCCATTTCACATCTCGCGAGTCCCCTCTATTTCCTCCCCTTCTTCCCATGTATTTCTCTCCCCTCCGTCTAACTCCCTCACTCACCCCCCCTCCATCAATTACCCCACTCTCACTCAATTCCTCCCCCTCATGTATTTCTCTCCCGTGTCTTACTTTTACTCCCTCTTTTCCTCACTCCCTCTCTTACACCCCCTCTCCTCTCATTCTCCCTAACCCTCCATCAATTACCCCACTCTCCCTCAATCACCGCATCTCACACTCATTTCCTCCCCTCACACACAATCCCCCCCACAAAATACATACCAAAACAAAACCACCCCCAAATACAAAAAACCTTCCCACCCCCAAATACATACAAAAAAAACTACCCCCCGAATACATATCAAACTCCCCTCCACCTACCCAAATACATTTAAACCCCCCAACCCCCAAATACATATATAAAAAAAAAACTCCCAAATACATAAACCCCCCCCACCAACCAAATACATATATATCAAAAATAAAATAAAATAAACAAATACTTATAAAATACATTTACCATGCGGACGGTCTCAAGTCTCTGGCCGGTGGCTGCGGGGGGCGTGGATGCCAGTCCTCTCGTGGCTGCCCGGCCCCGGCTCCCTGCAGTCCTCCTGACCCTGATTCCTGCTATTATACAATTGTTCCAGGATATTGGATTTGCTTTGAAGAGACTTATGTTCTACTGTGAGCTTACTGTGGTGATGCACCAATATACCACATAACCTATGTCCTCCTGACCCGCCTCCCTCACTGACTGTCCCACACCTAGCTTCTGACGCTGGTGCGCGCTGGGCCCGTTGCATCCGGCGCGCCGACGTCAGACATGCCTGACTCGCTGACGTCAGAAGCTCGGCGTGGGACAGTCAGTGAGGGATGCCTTGTGAAAAAGATTGTTATCCTAAAAGCGCTTAAACCAATTAAGTACAATTCTTATAATAAAAATAACGTGAATATTCCGTGAATTTAATCATTAAAGTGCAAAATAATTTCACAACATGCATAGTGACGAGATCAATTAAATAATAAATATAATGGTAATTTGTAGCTCAAACCCTTTCTGGATTTTTTTCTCAATGGTTCGAATGTTTTGGGGAGCGCAGGTATATGAAATAAAAAACATACAAAATATAGTGTGTAGCTGTGCCTGGTGTGGCTACTAGTCTGCCCTCACTGCCATGCAAGTCCTTGTAAGAACAGGCAGTGCCAGTACCAATTATGGGTTTTCCCCACACAGGCAGCTTCCTTGAGTTTCAGGGGAGGAGGTGGGACTAGGTCTGTGCTCTGCCCAATCATGCGTTCAGACCAAGTACCTTCCCCCTACTGTACTTAAGGGACTTGCAACCCCAAATTCATAAGTGTCTCTACTATTGAGAGAGACAAGGTATCAAGCAGGGCTGCTGTGCACTGGCAGGCCCTGATCCTCTACCCTAGGGGGGAGAGTGAGTGATTACCTTTTCACCTGGTCCTGCTAGAGGGCTGGGGAAGAGCAGGGACTGCTGTGGGAGCCCTCGGACCATAGTGAAGGTCCAGGGACCATCCCAAGTGTAACCAGGTCCCCTCTGGTCCCCCGGTCTTCCGTTCCCCACCCCTTACCTTCTGTGCCAGGGGGATGTTGCGGGGAGGGCGAAGGGCTCACCGGCGGGTCACTCCGCAGGACGTCGCCATGTTTTGTATGCGCGTGGACGCTGCACGCGCGAAGGTTCGCACATGCGCAGAGCGATTGCGGAATGGGAAAAGTGGTGCTCCGTAGTGCAGGGACTGCCCACAATTGCGCATGCTCAGTTGAGAGAAGCGGCCATTAGAAGTTTGCGCATGCGCAGTAGAGATTGTGCACGCAGCCCCAATAGCAAAGAGCTCTGCAAGGGACTACAACTCCCAGCAGCCCCAGGGGCTGGAGCACAGGTGACTCATTACAGCCAATAGGGCTCTAGGATTCCCCTGGCTGACAGGATATAGTCATCAGCCAGAGACCATGCAGGTCAGTAGGAGCTGGGAGTGAGACAGGGGAGGTTGTGTGTGCTAGGGTCAGGGACCCACTGCACTAGGCCCGGTAATTCCCTAGGCCCCAGCTAGGCCCTGAGACATTGTATGAGTTTGTGGCTGCTGTAGGGAAGGCCCATGCATTTAGGTACTTTGCCCTTTAGCAGCGAGTTAAGTTCAGGGACACAGCGGCAGTGCTGCAGGGCCCTGATGGTTGTGGAAGGGGGGGAAAGGAGGGGGGAAAGGAGGGGAGGGGGGGAAGGACAGGGGGGGAAGGACAGGGAAGGGGGGGAAGGAGGGGGAGGGGGAAGGAGGTGGAAGGAGGGGGGGAAGGAGGGGGAGGGGGGGGAAGGAGGGGGGGAAGGGAGGGGGAGGACTGGGGGGGAGCCATTTGCCACACCAGTCCTGTAGTCCACACCTGTCCTGCAGTCCACACAAACATACGTTCCAAGTGACACAGCTTTGCATTTGTCACAAATTATATTTTGATTTTTATCATTTTGCATGAATGAGAGTTTAGAGTGACAAAATGCTAAGAAGTTTTCGCTTCATACACGTGTGCTCTGCACACACCCCTTTTTTGTGGTGGCAACTGGACTAGAGTATAAAATTATTACTGTCTACATCTTTAAAGTGTGTTTTTGTTTAATTTTGTTGTAATCGATGTAGACCGTCAGATCAAGAAAATGTATTTCCGATTCGCTCACAGTTGATGTAAATTTTAAATTCACTGTGTTTGTATCTAGGCCTATCAGGAACCCATCTAAATCTTCTCTGGTCCCGTTGCAGACAATGATGATATCATCTATATACCTTCTCCAGGTCACCAGCTTCGAGCCGAGTCCTGCCCATGACCAAATGTGGTCATCTTCCCATGCACTCATGAAAAGATTCTTGTAACTCGACGCGAACCAGGTCCCCATTGCCGTCCAACATTGTTGGAGGTAAAAAAGTTTGTTAAACCAAAAGAAATTCCTTTTTAATATAAATGCAATGCATTCTATGAGGAATTGTATCTGCTTTTTAGGTAGTTCACCACTCTTTTCTAAGATCCTCATTACTGCTCCACAACCGTCATCGTGGTTTATTGACATAGAAAGAGCAGTAACGTCCGAGGTCATCAAATAGTAACCCTGGTTCCACTCAATTTCATCTAAAAGAAGCAAAACATCACTTGTGTCTTTTAAATATGATCTCTGACTTTTAATATAGCTTTGTAGGAAACTGTCAATTAATTCGGAGAGTTGGAGGTCATAGACCCGATGCCCGATATTATGGGTCTTCCAGGTGCATTTAGTCTATCTTTGTGGATCTTTGGTAAGAAATAGAAAGGAATCTGGAATCCTCAACATTCAAAAAATTTAATTCACTTTCTTCTAAAATGTCCTGTCTCTTACCCTCAGATAACAACAACAAATGTAGTTCCTTTTTTTTTCTGTGGTGTTAGATTCTAATTTCTTATAACTATTTGTGTCCCCAAGGATCCTAGCATCCTCCTTCATATGGCAATACAAAGGACATTATAAGTGGCACACCACTGTTTAAGGGAAAAATTTCTCAAGGTGTTTGCTTTTGGTGCTCACCTTCCGTTGATCCTGGCGTCCCAAAGCTGGATCCAAAAGTAGCTCTGATGCATTAATACATTTGGAAATCATTTGATTCAACTATATTTTGTGTGCCTCTTCTTTTCTCCTACCTATCCTCCTTCATATAATATTTGTCCATAATAACAATTCCTCCGCCCTTATCTGCTTGTTTAATAGCTAGACTAGTGTCTAAGGACCGTTCTTCTAAAGCTTCTTTTTCTATTTTAGACAAATTGTCAAATGTTCTGCCTCTTTTAGTGGTGAGAGCTTCCAAATCTTTATTTACCAACTGAAAAAATACCTCTAAATTATTCCTTTTGGCATGACTATGGTAGAATTTCGATTTCGTCTTGAATTTGAATGTTGATAATTTATCTCTGAATCTACAACATTAGACAATATTTTTCCTGGTTCAATTACTGGGTTTTCCTAATTCCTTATCTCGGTTTCTTTGTTAAGAAAAAAAATCTTTTGATAGTTAAAGTTCTTAGAAATGTTTGTGTGTCTATGAACAGATTCAATTTATTAGGCCCAATAGAAGGGGCAAAAGTAAGGCCTTAAGAAATCACTTTATTCTGTGTTTCTGTTAGAACCTTATTGCTTAGATTAAAAATGTTTCCATATTTTATGGTTTGTATGCTTTTTTTACTTGGTCTCTTTCGTCCCTCTCGTTTTCCTCTGACATGCGTCTTTTTTTTATACTTGGGGACATGTCTTTCTCTGTCAGTGGTAGGAACCTGTTTCTGGTTCCAATTCATGGGAGACCAGAAACAGGTTTCTACCGATGACAGAGAAAGACAGCGTATCGGAAATACATTTTCTTGATCTGACAATCTACATCGATAACAACAAAATTAAAACAAAAATATACTTTAAAGATGTAGACAGTAATAATTTTATACTCCAGTCTCCACCACAAAAAGTGTATTGAAAATATACCATTTGGCCAATATAGAAGGCTAAAAAGAAATTGCACTGACAACAGTGTTTTCCTGAACAATCTGAGACCCTTACACAAAAATTCCTGGAAAGGAATTATAAAAAAATCTGATATAGATAATGCTCTAACTAAAACTTTAACCCTGGAAGGGAAATCCATGTTCAGTTCTACCAGAGCATCTGTAAATAATAATAAAAAAATAGTTACCTTTCATCACCCAATTTAATAGGGAAGCTGGAAAAATGAAAAAAAAAAATGTAAACCAATATTAGCATGTGCTAAAAAACGACCCGGTATTGGGTAATAATATCCCAGAAAGACCTCAAGTCATCTATAGGAAAGTTCAGAATATTACAAATAAACTGTCTCCCAGTGTCCTAAGAAAGCAAGAAACTAGCTCTACGTGGCTAGATCTCCCAAAGTGCTTCTTTAGCTGCAAAAACTGTACAGCATGCAACGATAGCTTGACACTTGGCAACCAGTTTAAATCTAATAAGACAGGCAATATCTTCAAAATTAAAAATCATATAAATTGTAGGTCTAAATTTGTTAACTACCTCCTAGAATGCCCCTGCGGTTTTCAATACATAGGGAAAACCATTCGCCTTCTGTGTGTACACATCGTAGAACCAATGGGAAATATTAAAAGAAAATTATTAACTCATAGTGTGCCTAAGCATTTCCTTACAGCTCATAATGCTGATCCCCAGAGGTTTAGCCTATTTAGGTATTGAAGTGGTCTTACAGCACTGGCGAGGGGGAAATAGAAATATGGATCTGATAAAGAGAAAGCTTTTGGATTCACCAATTGGGTTGCATGACACCACATGGCCTAAACATAGATTTTGAATTGAGTTTATTTTTATGTATACACTGATCATAACTTTGTCTTTAATTAGATCCTTATTTCGTCTTCTTAATATACATCTATGCATATAGTATATGCATTGATTTTGTGTTTCTAACATCATTTTCCTTTTCATTCTAGTAAATCTGCTCTCTAGTATACATTCAGTCATTTTAGTTATTCCAGTTATCACAGTTTTATTTTAATATGTTTATTAAAGCGATTTTTGGACCTCTCTTGCATGTTTTGCTTGGAGGGTTTAATAATATGTAACTCTTACATATGTCTGAGTGTGTCAGCTTATAATTGTATCAGTGCAATTGCCATCTAGCTGTACTACCCTGTCATTGGCCACTTAGTCTCCAATTGACAACCTATGAATACAAGCTTGCTGTAACCAATAGAAAGATGAGAGGGTATTTAACAGCAGCTGAAACATCTAGCACCACTCCTAACTCGGAACTGCGGGACTAGAGACGAGCGACGCGAGCCCTGCTGAGGAGGAGAGTTGAGAGAACCCCCAACACCCCAGCTGATCGCGTTCCTACACTTTTTAATTGCGCATTTTTATGTGACACCATGTGAGTGTATTTGATCTATCTATAGGTGTTTTCAGGTCCACACTATTTGGTTCTCCACCTTATTTTACAAGGGCTGCTGTACCTGGGGACTCAAAAACACAGACAGAAAGATACCTCAAAGACACAGATTTTGCCACAGATTTGGATATGCACAAAAGATTTGAGAGTTTGTGAGTACACACTCTGTTGGATTTTGACCAATCAAGTTCACACTTCTATATAGACATAGATTCTGCACTATATTTTGTATGTTTTTTATTTCATATACCTGCGCTCCCCAAAACATCCGGACCAGTGAGGGAGGACTGCAGCTGGGAAGAGCCAGGTCCCGGCGGGAACAAGAGGACCGGCCGCTGGGCCCGGGACACTTGTTCGGGCTCGCCCCCATTGGTGGCCCTGTGCGTATGGTAACTATGTGTTCTAATATTCTGCGCCTAAATTAGTGACATGTTTTACATTCATAAATATATTGTATGTGTATATATCTCATAATTAAAAAGTTAAACAATTAATATATTAATGGGGATTGTCGGGGGGAAGCCATATTTCAAAGAGTTACTGTATACAGGTAGCACTGCTACAGAAGATGGGGGCGACAGAAGCCTCAGAAGTGCACAAAGTGAACATTAGTCATTGGTTGCCTCTCCAGGGGTTCTGGAAACAGCAATTGGGGAGTTAATGTGGGCTCCTGCAATACCCATCCTTTTCAAGCACCAAGAAATGGAGATTACATGGTAAGTATTATTCAGGTGCAGAAGGTGCAAATGCTGGTCATAATCAGGGCTTCCCAAACAATATCTACAGTTATAGGTAGGAGGGGGAAGGACACAAAATCAATCCACCATCCAGTAAACTTGTCAGTGTCACACTGTTGCCAACAGGGGAAGTCTCTGCTACAGTGGGACCAAACTTAGTTCATGGCACATGTTTTATACAGTGGGTTCCACCCCATGCCCCCCCTCCCCACCCTGATTTAGTGCACTCTGTACAAGGAGTCAGGAAATAAGTCAGAGTTGAGAGAAATCAGCAATAGATTTTATTTAACAATAACGTGCAAACTATTCATAAAGAGTAGTGTATAATATAACTAGAAATTCCGCTTTTAACTGAAAAAAACACCCAAAACATCTTGCACTTTCGATTAAAACCGATAAACACCGGAAATGAAGCATTCTGTCCAATTAAATTCCGCCTTTCGTGGCAGCCTGTCCACAAGTAGGAGACACATCACGGGGAAGGGTGGAATCTAAAAAAAAAAAAAGTGCACTGATAAAACACCAAATTCAAATGCGTCAATTCTTTTCATTGTTAACACAGATTTTTTTTTTAATTAAACGAAAACAATAGGAACCCCCTCCCCCCACCCCGATTTTTTTTATTTTTTTTAACAAGGGACCTACTGTACTACCTCCCAGTCATAGGCATTCATAGCAAAAAAATCAAAGTGTCCTTTATCTAAGTCCTGTTGTGTGATGTATATGAAGGTTCTTTTGAAAGATTGTCTTATTTTTTTTCTAAATGTCCTATCTAGAGATGGACGAATCCGCCCAAATCCGTTTCTCCCAAATCTCACATTTTCTGCCCCAAATCTATTTCACGATGTAAAATCCCTAAACCATTTGGTTGGTTTTAATCCATGCGGATTCATCAAAAACCGCCATTGGATACAACATGTGGATGAATTTGTAGAATTCAATTGTCAGGAATATCCTGACACAGTTTAGGTGTTCTCCCTTTCTTTTCATTGTTTGTCCACCGGATGTGCTGTTGTTTCTGTCTGCTCTGGGTTTTCCTCTGTCGGTCTCCTCTTAGGTGCTCCTGTCTTCTGTCTCTGCCGGCTTTATAGTTTCCTGTTTCCTGCACCTGCTTGCCTTTGTTTTGTAATCTTGACTCCTGCTCTGACTTGACCTGATCTTTCTATGTTTTGTCCTGATTCCATATTAAAGGCCCTTGCCTAATTTTTTTTTAAACATATTTTTATTGAGCTTTTTCAGATATAAATGGGGTGGAAGTGTTTTCTTCCACGCTGCTGCTACAGTGCATCTAGCCGCCGTTAAAATATGCATAATCAATTTGTCTGTATAGTGGTTCACATCATCCATGGGTCTAGCCAGGATAATTAAGACTGGGTCTAGCGGCATCTTAATCCTACGTCACATCTTCTATCAATTTCAGAACTGTCCTCCAATATGTCAGCATAGGTGGACTGAACCACCAAATATGCGCTAGATCCCTTATCTGCCCACAACCCCCGTAGCATCTTTTAGTAGCCTCTGGGAACATTTGCTTTAACCTCTTGGGGGTGTAATACCAATACAGCAACATTTTGTTAATATTCTGCTTCGTTACTGTACATATAGAGGTTTTGCCTGCATTGTCCCAAATATCCTCCCAGTTCTCTCTTGTTTTTTCAGTCTGGAAGTCCAGAGCCCACTCATCCATATATTTATGATCCGGGGTATCCTTTTGAGGGGTTAGACCCTGGAAGTGAGATGAGATCAGACCCTTTTGGTATTTTTTTGTTTTGCACAAATCTTCGACTTGTGTGTAACCGGGGAATTCATCCCCATAAAAACCCTGCCGAACAAAATGTTGGACCTGCATATATTTGAACACCTCAGTTGGGAGTAGACCATATTTTCTAGTCAATTCTTCAAAAGACATCAGCTTGTCTTTTTCTAATAGATCTCCCATCTCTAGGATCCCTCTCTGTCTCCAGGATTCAAAACCCTGAACCTGGAATCCAGACAGTAACCCATGGTTACCAAACAGGGGAGTAAGTCTGGATGGGGTTGACATAACTTTATATTTCTTTTTTTGCAAGCTGCCCAATTTGTAGGGAGAATACGATTACCAGCGGGTCTAAGTGACTCCTAGTACCAACCCTGGGGCTCGACCATAGCAAAGAAGGCAGACCAACTGGGCTTTTTAGTGAGCTCTCCAAGTCTACCAAAGCATAAGTCCCTCCCGAGGAGTGCCAGTACACCATCTATCTCAAATGAGAGGCTATATAATATTTTAAAATATTTGGTTCTGCCATACTGCCTCCTTCCTTAGACTCCAACATAATTGAT
The DNA here is from genome assembly GCF_040206685.1 of Ascaphus truei. Taxonomy (NCBI): domain Eukaryota; kingdom Metazoa; phylum Chordata; class Amphibia; order Anura; family Ascaphidae; genus Ascaphus; species Ascaphus truei. Next base: position 130,797,182 of record NC_134487.1, read on the forward strand.
CTGGCTACTCTTGGTTGTTTATGATTCCAGATAAATTGCATAATTCAATTTTGAATCTCTTTTATAGTTGTATGCGGCACAGGTATTGGTAATGTCTGCAACTACTGTAGTACAGAAGTCTGGGGAGGATATTCATCTTAACCGCAGCAACACGCCATAACCAGGAGATGCAATGGGAATTCCAGACTTGAAGATCCTTCTTAGAAAAAAGCTTGGGGTAGTTATATTTATATAGTGAGTTGTAGTCTCTAGTGAGATGAATCCCCAGATATTTTAAATGGGTCTTTTTCCACTTGTAGTCAAAGTGGCCTTTGAGAACCTCAACATCCCTTTCCGTTAGCGTTAGATTTAACGCTTCCGACTTTCCTACATTAACTTTATATCCTGATAGATCTCTGAATCAACGGAGGCTGGATTGTAAATTCGGAAGGGACACAAGAGGGTTAGAAATGGTAAGAATGATATCATCCACAAAGAGTGATATTTTATAGCCCTCATCTTTTATTTTAATCCCCTGTATATTTGGGGAGGTTCTGATTGTTAACGCAAGAGGCTCGACCTAATCCCTGTGAGTTTATTTGCCAGCAGACGGTCCGCCTTTTCTCCTTTATCATAATACATCTGTTTAGTCCACTTCAGGGCCTTCACTACCTCTTCTAATTGTAAACTCTTGAGTTCTACTCTTGCCTGACTTCAAATTTTATAGACTTTCCTTGATGGATTTTTCTTGTGTGATTGCTCTAACTGTACTATTTTTTTAAATTTCAATTTTTTGTTTCTCTATTTTTATCCTCTTTCTATACATTGCTATTGAAATGAGCTGTCCTCTAATCGTGGCCTTATGCGCCTCCCTTAATACTGTTGATTCTACAGATCCGTTATTAATAGGCAAGTAATTTTAAGCGACTCTCCAATTTGAGTACTAATCTCTGGATAGTTTAATAGTGAGTCATTCATCCTCCAATGGAAAGATCAAATCCTAATAAATAGTTGGATCAAACAAGATCACCACCGGGGCGTGGTCTGACCACGTAATAGGTCCTATATCTGACTGAACAAATACTTCCAAGATACTTGGGGATACAAATATATTATCAATTTTAGAATACGAGTCATGTGGAGGCGAGTAAAAAGAATAATCCCGCTGTCCTTTATTTGTGCCACGCCAGGCATCCCATCGTACAAATTCTTTGAGTAACAGTCTAAATTTTTTTTGCAACACTGTAGGCCATTGCGGAGTGTGGGTGTTCTGAGTGAATGGACTTGTCCATGGCTGGATCTGGTACCATATTAAAATCACCTCCCAGGATCAGATGCTGATCTCTACTTTCCCACATTGATTTCAATGTTTCCTTTAAAAAATCAATTTGACCCTCGTTGGGAGCGTAAATATTTACTAACGTAATCTGTTGGCCTGAGACGAGCCCGCGGACCACCAGGGACCTCCCTCCTTTATTCCTCTTGATTTCCAGTGGCTGGAACTGAATACCCTGTTTTATCAGTATCGCAACCCCCCTTTTTTTACTGGTAAAAGACAAGTAGAATACTATAGAGTAAGCCCCACTGAAAGTATTTGGGGGGTCCTGGGTGTCAAAATGTCTCTCTTGTAGAAAGACAAAATCTGCATTCAGATTCCTAAATTCTTTTAGAGCTATAATCTGCGCTTACCATTGCTATTAAGGCCTTTAACATTCATGGATATTAACTTCAATGGCGCTTGTCTAGTCATTCCCAATGTCGTGTCTCTCTCTCATATGAAAGTTGTGAACAGAAAAGACTGATGGTTGTGGGGAACAGGTGGGAGTAGGAAAAAAAATAGGGGAACATTCCCCCTCCGGGAACTTGGATACAAACAAAAGAAAAAACACCAAAAACAAAATTAAACTATAAAGAAAGATGAGTGTAACCAGCCACTCATCCGTAATTTGCGGCCAGGCCCTTCTTGGGGCGACCTGACGTCGGGCATACAGGGCTTCTTCCTACCCCACACACCCCGCCTTCCTGTATTCTCAGTCCTTTGATCGCACCTGCATCCTAGCCGAAGCCAGTGCTCACAAACAGCACCATCCTCGTTTTTATTCCACCGATCAGCAGACCAGCTTCCAAGATGTAGACGGTAAACTCCAAGACTCTGATGAAACAGTACCTACAAAGGTTATAAGGAATAAAATACAGGGAAAAACAAGAAGAAAAAAACGAGGGGGAGCAAACAGTTTTAGGACCGGTGAAGGCATCTCACAATCATCCTATGTAGACGGATCGAGGATTGGAGAAAACAGCCGTTGATGCCAGTTAAATCTTCCAAAGTCCAAGAGAATCACAGGAGAGTTATTCGACAAGAGTCTCTCAAAGGCACAGACGGACTTGGGTCATTAATCTCCGTGCAACTGCACACTCAGTTGATCGATCATCATCTGTGTCATCCCGAGGTCTTTGTCGTTGGCCCTCTCCATTCCTCTGTTTCTGCAGCCTTTTATAATCATTTCCTTTGTTTGCATATTGGTGGAGCCTTAGGACCACATCTCTGCTTCTTTTGGGGTCATCAAATCTTGATCCCAAGGCTCTGTGAGCCCGATCAATCATAAGATCACCATCTTGTAGCTGAGGGTCAATTGATGTAAACAGTCTTTTTTATGATAGGGCTTCCGCAGACACCGACTCAGGGACATGCCGGATTCGTAAATTCTGCCTTCGCTCCCTGTTCTCCATATCGTCCATTCCATCCCTCATAGTTCTTATCTCAGCATTGAGACGCAGGACCTCATCGTCGGTATTTACTTGGTTTTGTAGGGAAATGTCCATCTTATTTTCAAGCTCCGTAGTTCTTTTAGCTAGCACAGAGACTCCTGTTTTAAATTCCCTTACAGCCCTATCCAGAGCTGACTGAAAACGTGCTTGCATTTCTTTAAGCATGTTCTGGAGGTCCTGTTTAGTAATCACTGTATCTCCCTCTGTCGTAGTCAGTTCTCTGCCAGAAGCAGCTCCCCCCACTGCCTCCTCACCTGAAGTGGCCCCCTCTGCTTGATTTCTTAATGTGGCCTTTCTGTTAGGGATATTTCCCTCAAAATCCATAACTTGCCTCTCTCCCCTGTTGTTGCCTGCAGGTGCGTGCTCCCGTGTGCCCAGCTCAGTGGCGCCATCTTTGTTTTTCGTCCTCTCTGGTGCCGCTTGTTTTCCACGGCTGAAATGGGAGAGATTCGGGGTCCCCGGCCTCGACGACTTCCTGGAGGACATCCCCGCTAGTTCCCACGGCTTATCGGATGTCACGCGGGACTAAACGAAGTGACGACTGGCCACTGACAGTGGCGCCAATATGCCCACCCCTGGAAGAAAGCGTGTCCCACACCGAAGCGTATGTCGGATACAGCGTTCACACAAGCCGGCTTGCAGCAGGGAGCTCTGAGATGCCTGATCGAGCTAAAGCACCGTCACATTAGTAAATGATTCAAAGTAGGGCTTTAACTACTGATCTAATGTACTGATCGGGTACTAATGAGCTGCTGCTCTACTGACTTGAGGAGCTAAGAACTCCATTTTTATTCTTACTACAGCTAAGGGTTGTTTTCACTGAATAATGGGGTGATACTTTTCCTGCAATACACAAAATAGGTGTTGAATTTGCCACAATATAGCTACAGTACATGGTCATCTGTCTACACTATCACTGTAACGTATTATGATATGCCTTGAACGTGGCATTGATAGATTGATTCACTAGGACTATATGATGCCATAATTCCCCCATTTGTATGTATGTCTGCCCTGAGGTTACTCTGAAGGGAGATAGCTTAATAAGTAATACAGTTGGCTAGCTAATATTTAATGTGGTATATATCTATACACCAGTGTATGTGGATTGAATTCATAATATTATGTTTGATTAAGCAATAGGTTTTACACACAATGTATGGGGCATGATTTAAATCATATATTATTCATCCCCTACTGTTGATTTTTTAAAACCTTCTCTGCAGTTTTTGATCTCTGTGATTATGATTCCCCACACAAAAGTTTTTTTCTGATGGATAATATTGGGTTTGCTATGTGTTTTACATCTTGCAAGTATCATAAATACTATTACATTATCATCATAATACTGTTACATTTTCACCTACATGTCAGTAGTTTAAAGCTGCAGTTCAGTCTTTTTTTTTTTTTTTTTACTTCAATAGTTTCATGTGTGCAATCTCTAATTACCTAAAGAACTGTATAGCTGCAGGTCAATTCGTTCTCCATGTATTGATCGGCAAAATTTGGTGACATCATTAGTGAAGGGATCTGTTTTTCTTCTGCGTCTTTCTCTCAGTGGAAACTCATGAATATTCATGAGCACTCCTGCACTGACATGTGCTAGAGGGAGGGCAGGGCTGACAAAGGGGTGTGCCAGGGCTTGTGACAGGACATGAAGGGGCAGTGCCTTAGCAAATGGTTGTTAAAATAGAATACAAGAAAATTGGTCTTTCAAAGTTGTTTTTTTAAAAACAGAAAATGCTAAAAGTATTTTTTCTTACTACAGAACTCATTTATTAAAAAAAACACACATGCAGGATATTGACTGAACTGCAGCTTTAAACTATGATGTGTCTTAAATGTGGTACTTTCTAGCTACTTAAATTGACACATTATTTTGTAGCAAGGGTGAATACGGTCACACTCAAGGCAGCCCTTTGAAAAGGAGTTTGGAACAGAGACATCCTATTTAAACCTTCTGTGGGATTAATTAAGCCCTCACAGGTACCCTTAATGTAAAATAGATTGAGATCAACTTGTGTTATTATAGTATCACCATTAAGTGAGGTGTGTTAGGAATTATTTGCATACGTAACACCCTTATCACTACAATAGGATGCATCATATGCATGCAATTATATCATTTACCCTTTATGATGTTTACTTGGCCAGACAGGTCTATTAATTGCAACACCTAGATCTGAGTTATTAATTTGTTATATCTTCTAGTGCCAATTCTTTTAAGATTAATTCAAATCAAATATTAAGTTTTAATACATCATACAATACATCTTCATTTGGATTTTGGTGCGCATATAGGGATCTTTTTCTCAAGTGCCTAGTGCACTTACCCTTCTTAGTACATTTCCTCCCAGGCAGCACATTCTCCTTCCCAGGAAAGATTAGAGCGAGGCCACCATACTCTACTGCACTACAAAAGTGTCTGTCCACAACACTTGCTAAATGCGTATTACAGGGGAAAGAACAGCACCAGTTGGAGAGTGACCTGGTTATCATGTCAAGTAAGCTGGAGAAGGCATACACTGATGTGTAACAGAGTGCTCACCACAAACAAGGCGTGACCACAGGGCCGAGGTGGGGATTTGATATAACACCAACCTCCAGCCAGCCGCGAGGACGCGTCTGGAGTGTAGATTGGTCTCCCTCGTGGCACCAATCTGCGGATTCAGCAATCCATTGGCGGATCATTAAGGATCCACCAACGGATTGCTGAATCCACGGATCCACCAACGGATTGTGAATCCACAAATTGGATTCTACAAATCCATTGACGGGTTGTGGAATCCGGGAAGTTTATTGCTAATAATAATAATAAATCTGAAAAACGTGAATCGCTCTTTTGAGGTAGATCTGCTGTAATCCACAGAGTAAGGGAATCTGCCAATCCGCTGCGGATACACATTTGCCAAAAAAATTGTCCATCTCTAGTCCCATCCCATCTTTATTCTCTTATTGATTTAATTCTGGATGTTCCCATCTTGTAGCAGCCCTCAACTCTCCTTCTGATAAGTGTACGGTCTTTTATTGTTCATTCATTGTTTTGTGTGAGTGTGATGACTTGCTTCTTCCCAATCAGAAGTAGCCACTTCATCTTCCTTAAACCTTTGTGAGCTTTAATAGTTTACTTCACCATTTCACAGTTACATTTTCTTACATCTTCAGTGTGCGCGAGCGTATCATCTTGTCCGGCTCTGTATATTCCATTTCTGTTCTTACATCTTGGGTTTGCTGCATTTTTTTGTCATTACCTTAGTAATGGCCTTGTCTTAGAAGATTCCTCCATTTGTTTCTGTGCTTTCAGCTACAATCTTTACACATTTTTTATAGGTGTTTGTTGAAGTTTCCCCATGCATCTTGTGCACGCTGAATACATTTGTCAGCTCGAGTTTAAATTCTCTGCTGTTCTCAAGGTTTTTGATGTTTTGTTTTTGATCAGTTTTCTTCTTTCCATCTTTGCTTTAAGATTTAATTTGCAGCAAACTAATATGTGATCACTTCTTGAGTCAAAACGATTAAGTGAATTTAATTTTTTATTCCATTGGGCCTATTCCATGTCTATTTTCTATTTGGAGTCTTCTTGAATAATAAATTTATGGTAAACTAGCTGATATACCCGGCGTTGCCCGGGATGTAAATCCGTAATAGGTATTATTATTTATAAATAGTTGAAAAGAAACATGGAAGAAAATGTAATACGATATTGTTGTTTAAAAATGGTTTATTGTAAACACACCACAGTACAATGTATATTTTGGTGACATAAGTGATGTAAAAATGTGAGGGGTGTGTCCCGCTACGGTGTGAGTGGGTGTGAGGCATCGGGTTGGTGTTCAGTACGGGTGGCGGGTGGGTAGTGGAGTGCTGGCTGTGGGTGGGAGTCGCGCTAGGGCAGGCCTGCCCAACTCGTAAAGTGAGAAGGGCCGAAGTGCTCCAAGGAAAAAAAATTTGGGCCGCACGGGTTAAATCATCATCATCATCATCTCTCCTCCAGCACCTTTCATCATCATCATCATCATCATCATCATATCTCACCAGAACCCCTCACTATCAATCTTTACGATACTCCCCATCTATCTCTCATACCCCCATCTCTCCCCCTCACCCACACAATACCCCCCTCCACATCAAACACACAATACCCCCTCCACATCCCCCCATCCCATTCCATGTCAGCATCCCCCCCACAAGTCAGCATCCCCCCCATGTCTCTCTTCCCTCAATATGACACTCTCTCCCCCTCCCCTTAATGACACTCTCTCCCCCTCCCCTCAATATGACACACTCTCCCCCTCCCCTGAATATGACACTCTTTCCCCCTTCCCTCAATATGACACTCTTTCCCCCTCCCCTCAATATGACACTCTTTCCCCCTCCCCTCAATATGACACTCTCTCCCTCCCTGCAACTCACATCACACCCTCCCCCTGCAACTCACATCACTCTCTCCCCCCCCTGCAACTCACACCCACCCCCCCACCAGCCTGTTTTTCACACCCACCCCCCACCAGCCCGTTTTTCTCACACACACACCACACACCACGCACCACACACCTCTCTTAGATTCAGCTCAGCACATCCTCTCTCCCCGGTACTAAGCCCCGCCCCCGGCATGCTCTGACCTCCCCCGCAGCCTGCTATTGAAGAAAAAAAAACACACGGCTGCCGCATCGTCCTCATGCTGCTGCTGCCCCCGCGCATCGCAAAACCTGGGGGCTGGGAGGGACAGGGAGGGGGCTGGGAGGGAGAGGGAGGGGGCTGGGAGGGAGAGGAAGGGAGGAGGGATGAATTGCTGCCATTTTTTTAAACTTTTTTATTTATTTATTTAATTAATTAACTGGCGCCTGGCCAGAGTCATCGCGGGCCGCACAGAGAGGCCAGGAGGGCCGCATGCGGCCCGCGGGCCGTATGTTGTGCAGGCCTGCGCTAGGGTGTGAGGCGGCGGGTGTCTGGTGAGTGCGTGCGGCGGCTAGTCAGTGATGTCGGTGCGTAGGGGCGAGAGGCGGCGGGTGTGTGTCGAGTGTGGCAGGTGGGTGAGAGGCGGCAGGTGTCTGTTGAGTGAGGGCGGCGGCTGTGGGGCGCAGGGGTGTGAGGCGGTGGGTGGCTGAAAGGCAGAGGCGGGAGGCGGCGGGAGTGCGGGTGGGTGAAAGGCGGGAGGGCGGCGGGCGGCAAGTGGGTGAAAGGCAGAGGCGGGGGTCAAAAACGGAGCTGGGAGGGGTCAAAAACGGAGCTGGGGGAGGGGTCAAAAACGGAGCTGGGGAGGGGTCAAAAACAGAGCTGGGGGAGGGGTCAAAAACAGAGCTGGGGGAGGGGTCAAAAACGGAGCTGGGGAGGGGTCAAAAACGGAGCTGGGGGGGGTCAAAAACGAACCTCAGGCAGCAGCAGCAGTGTGACAAGGGGTTGGGGACCCCTGGGTTAGAGCGCACAGGCCAATGAGAGCCGTAGGGGGGCGAGCAATCCGGAGGGGTGAGACATATGTGTGTGTATATACTGTTAGACCACACCGGCCAATGAGAGGTGTGTGGGGGCGGGTGGGCCAAGGGAGCCATCTCATTGGCCTGAGGCGGAGTGACGGGACAAAGGTCCAATGTGATTGCCCCTAGACACAGGGACATACAATGTTTTCAAAAATATAGATATAGATAGGTGAAAATCTATCTCCTATTGGTTTAAAACTATTACTTAAATGGACCCCAACAACCTATCCAAGAGGACTTCAAGAACAGGAACTATTTCTAGGCCTCCGAGGCAAACTTTATCCGATTTGAACCCAACAACCGGAACGGTAAGAGCTCTCCTGTCAGATCCTTCACTCTTGTCCAACCTAATACTGTACAAATAAAAGCGCATCTAAATACTAAGCTGGTAAGCTGCTTTACATGGAGAAAGGGTCTCTCCTCTAAGGTGTCCCATGTACTGGGACTTTAGCTGGCTAGGATTTCAGTCAGGGTCTGGATGCTGTGGTTGGTCACTGCTCAAATTGGTGTAGTCCCCCAAAATCAGAAGTGCTGTCTGAGGTAACATTTCTCACAGGCCCCTCTAAGGCTAGGGGGCCTGGCTTCTGAAGTAGTCTGCTCTTCTCTGGTGTTCACTTGGATGGTTTAGTAAAACCAACATTCCTCCCAGTCAGGGCCACTGTTGATCGGTCCTCGACCTCTGGGTGCGCAGGCTGTGGCTTGGTTCTGGGAGTGGGGATTTTTGCCAAGCCCTCTGTCTAAGAAGAGGATTGGGTGAATGCCTCTCCCAGATCTCAAGGATGGATCGTTTCAGCATATGGTGTGCTAGTGCAGTGGGGCCTTGTCTCAGGAGGCTGAGGTTCCTCCGTCCAGCCTCACCCGGTTGGCGATTCCGGCCTCAGTGGTTGGTGATTCTGGCAACTGTGCCCCTGGGTTCTCAGTGGACCACACCTTGTTCCAACACAGTTGGTGGTTAGCTTGCAAATGTTCAACCGTTTTGCAGGCGGTGATCTCAAGGCGGAAAACCTTTGCAGGCAGTTTACAGTAGCTTGGTGGGAAAGTTCTTGCAGCCACCAAAACAGCCCAAAGAATAATGCAAAAATGAATAAAGTAGGGGAAATGGGAAAACTACCACATTACTTTTCAATCTCAGTCCTTCTTTTCCAATTTGCTCACCTAGATCCTGGTATTTAGCATCAATTATAACCTAATTGTGGACACTATGGTGCCAGTACTGCCACTTGTTCAGGATTCAGACCCGGAATTACTGTACTCCAACGTAACCATATGAGGGTATATTCTTGAGCAATAAATAGGGTAGGACCAGAGAGCTCAATAAAGGAAGGCTAAAAATCAGATTTAAGGCAAAAGTAGAGAGGATGAAGTATGGCATGGGAAGGAACTCATATCACTGACAGGTATGGTTTCTCCTGTCTCCCTATCAGAAACTGGATAAGTGGTAGCAAAAAAAAGGTTACCATAGGACAACCCCTCTGGTTAAATGACAGAATGAGAGCCAAGATTCCACTAAAGCAAAGAGCGAGAGCAGAAGAGGTTCAGGTATTAAATGGAGGGCGAAAGAAGGCGAGTCTCCTGTACTGCCTACTTAATTTCCCAGTCCCTCATCCAGGGCTACCGACGGTGCATATCTGGTGTGGGCCTAGTGGGTTTAGGGGCTCTGCCTCCTTCCAGCACATCAGTTATCTGCAGGGACCCCCTTAAGCTGCAGGAAGCACAGATAGGGGACATCGGTCAGTGGGCGGAGCGTCGGTCAGTGGGTGTCGCCTCAGGGAGAGTGGAGGAGAGCAGTGCAGGGCTGGAGCATGGGGCAGAGACAGCCCGAGGTGAAAGAAAGGACCAGATCAGGAAGAGAAACAGACATGAAAGTGGAAAAATAGATTTAGAAAGGAAGAGAGAAAATAAAGGAGAAAAGGGGTGGGGGAGGAAGGAGAGCAATGAGGGGGAATAGATGCGAAGGGGGAAGCAAAAGAGGAAGAGATACTGGGAGGAGAGATAGAAACATCTGGGATTAAATATAGAGGATATTAGGAATGGGGAAAAAAGCATCATGGGTTTTTTTTTTTTCAAACGTTTTTATTAGGCATTTGCAGTTTACATGCATAAAAATACAGTTTTTCAAGGTATATAGGGGCTAGAGAAAAACTTCGCCAAGGGAGGCGGGGCTCCAAGACCACTGGGCGGTCTTATGAGCTAGAAGCTGGAAAAAGAGAGGGAGAAGGGAAGAGAGGGTAGAGGGGGGGGAGGGGGGAGGGAGGGGAGAGGGAGGGAGGGGAGAGGGAGGGAGGGGAGGACCTCCCTACCCCCAGCCACCGGGGTTCGTCCACCGAGATTCGGAATCTACTCTTTTGTGCGAATATCAGAATTAGACGAGTTTTGGTCGAGGTTACTGTGTCAGCCAAGGCTCCCAAACTTTGTAGAAACCTTCCGTCGATCGCTTAAGAAAAGCAGTTTGCCTCTCCATAAGCATTCCCTCGTTTATTCTTTTTTTTTACATTCTGTTTGGAGAGGAGTAACACCTTCTTCCAAGAGGCCGCTACTGCACATCTCGCCGCTGTGAGAATGAAGGAGATTAATTTCCCAATTGGTCGGTCAATTTCCTCTATTGGCCGAGCCAGTAGGTAGGTCAGTGGATCGATGAGTATCGTGAGGTCAGTTACCTCTTTTATTAAAGATTGTATAGTTAGCCAATATTTCTGAATTTCTGAACATGACCACCAAATGTGGGCCATGTCCCCCCTTTGTTCACAGCCTCTCCAGCATAGATCAGAGGCCAGGGGGTAGATTTGTTTTAGCATCATCGTGCATCATGGGGTTTTTTAAAGAATAGAAAGAAAGCGTGTGTGTGAAAGGCGACATGGGGAGGGAGGGGAAAAAAGAGATGGGGGAGGGAGGGGAAAAAAGAGATGGGGGAGGGGGAAATACATGAGGGGAGAACAGAGAGTAAGAATTATATGAGGGGTATAAAAAAAAAAGAGGGACATGGCAATCCCCCCAACAATATATATCAACTGGCTTTTGAGCGAAGGGTATTATGGGCTGTTTCTTGTTCACATTGGAGATGTCAAATAAATGGAAATTGGTGGTTCTGGACCAAACTATTGCATTTTAATGGATTTAATTATATCTAGGAGAAAGGCGATACGGTTTTTCTCAGTGGCTTTCTTGTAGCAGCTAAATGCCCTTGCGTTTAATATAATCTTTTGTTGGGGTTTCCCTTGCCGCAATTTAGGTTTCATTATCTGCAGCCCGAGCCCAATCGCCATGCTCCTAAACCTTTGGGAGGCACAGTACTTCCCCAGTGGGAACTTGACTCAACAGGCAGCTGCTATAGCTTAGGTTGGCAACTAGGATTCTCTCCTGTACATGATGTCAGAGGGTGCATCGGTTACCATCTATTTCCCATCAAGGCCCTGAGCAGTGTGTTTTATACTTTTGACACCCTTGCAAGCTAGAATGCACTGTATACTTAACACCTTGGGTGGCTGCAGTGCATGGAAGAACAACTAATTGCAGATCTCTTTAGAGGGGAAGGAGCCAATCACTGCAAAATGTTATTTCTCTCTTCAAATCAAGCGTCTTGACATACTGTTAAGGAGGGTAGTGCTTTTTGAACAGTTTTGCCATTTAATGGTGTAAGTGTATAGCAATGCATTAAGGGGGCATGGAGGAGAAAGAAGGTGGTTACAATATTTTGGTCTGAAAGCACAAAGGTATGTCTTGTCAATTTAAAAATATTTAATTTGCACACAACGCATAGCATTAATTCATATAAATATGACAAGTTAATTCCAATCTGGGACATTACTAGTCATTTTGCATTCCACGAGACCCAATACAATTCATCTTTCCAAATCAACATTATTTTGCCATAATCCCAATTGACCTGTTGGCTGCAGAGGGTGAAGCAGAGATTAGGCTGCACGTTGCTCAGCACCAGCGATACGACAAGCGACAGCAGTGATCAAAGCTGCTCCCTTCCCAGAGCCATCATCTGACCGGAGAAAGGTGATATCACACAGAGGAGCCAACATCTTCACGGTCTTGTGAACGACTCCTGCAAAGCTGCAGAGGAGAAAAATGTTTGAGCACCATGTTCAGAACAGCAGCACTATATATAGTTTGACCCCTATCCCTTCAAAGGGAAGAAAAATCAATTTTATTGATTGATTTTAGAAATTATTTTTGTTTAGATGAAGAAAAATTGGGTAGCATCTTAATGTGGTACTACAGCTAGCATCCAGAAACTGTACAACTGTGTGGGGGCAAAGATTCCTTGACCCTATTTTAGAGAGGTTTACATACTGTATCATATTTGTGCTCTAAAACAGCAAGGGAGATGGTCTTTGTATGGCAAATCCCTTCTTAAAATAGAAGCTAATTTGTAAACCCAAATTGTAGCGGTCCTCAGTGTTTGTACATAAAAGAAAATAAACCTCACAGCACTGTCAGAATTATAGGATGATCTATAGAACCAGTTTTGTAAACTATTTCTTAACTACTGTATATCAATCTCAAGCAGACCAAGTCTCAAATTGAGCATCTGCACAATGTATTTACTGAACATGAGGCTAAATGGAGACGTCTTAAACTCCATGGTACCCGATGGAGTACTAACACATTGAAGTCAACTTGAGAATCGAGCTCTGGGTTGTTACAAGCACAGTAATATGATGGATAATTGCACTCCACTGTAAATAATGTGGCAGAAATAAATGTGTTACACTGTGTATAGTTTGGAGCAAACACAAACAAATAAGGGGATGTTAGAAAAAAATGGAGGGATGTATTTCTACCATGTATTAAAAACAGACCGTTGTAGAAGAACTGCAGTAGTGGTTGAGCCCTTTCGGTTCCTTTTGAACCTGTGCAAGTCACTAAATCAGGTGCTCCAGGTACAGGCAGATTGATTGTTAACTCTTAAAGAAGTTATTAAAGACGTTTTTTTCTCTCGTTTTTTAATTTTTTAATACAGGATTGAAGCAGTGGGATCTCCTGAGCTGAACCCCATTAATTTCAGCTCTGGGAATCCCCTGCTTCCAGAGATACCGTCACCCACTACGGGGGTATGTATCTCCTGCAGTTTAAAGCTCCCACGTCACATAGGCCAATAGGAAGCTGTACCCGATGTCATGGCTTCATATAGGCCCGCGGGGCGCGAGCTTTGAAAAATCAGCCATAATGTTAACCCTGGAGTGGCTACCGGCACTTACCTCCAGGTGTAGGGGGTCCCCAGAGCTAAAATTAATGGGATTCAGCTCCGGAGACCGCAGGCTTCAATCCTGTATTTGAATAAAAAGATATGGGGTTAGGGGAGGGGGGAAACCGGCTTGGATTGCCTCTTTAAGGGAAAGTGGTCGTATAATTCTGTATAATCTCTTTTCTGACAGAGCCAGCAATGCAATACGAGGCCCCTCTGTCACCAAAAAAGATTTCATAATGTACAGGTACAAGAAACTGTCTTCATTATAATAAAAATGAGATATTTCTTAACCAAAGTACTTGATTTTATTTCAGTGCATTTTACCCATAGAAATTCACTGAATTACGAAGATTTCCATAGGTTTTCCTAAAGATGAAAATGAAAATATTTAAAAACAGAAACAACTTGCTTTAAAATATCAATATTTCACAATCAAAGGTGAGAAATTAGGTAAGTGTCAAATCGTTGTTCAGTGATGTGCAGAAGTGAGTCATCCTTAATTTCATGCCAACATTTGTTATATAGTGACAGCGATATATCAAACATTGGCAGTGATACAGTACGTTGTGGCTGAATCAAAAGGAAAGAAGAAAAAACATTGGAGAATAATTGGACTCACTGAACCAGAAATGAGACTCAACCCCTCATTTGTTTAGACTGATTCACGATGAAATTGTAGCATTGGGAATGAGAATTCATGCTAAAGTCTAAGAGAGGATGCAATTGCAAGACCAGTAAGAAAGCATGCATTATATGCAGTTTCAGTATTTAACTTGTGATGTTCAGTAGGTGCAATGGTTAGGGTGACTCAGATTGCAGTACTTCTAAAATGTGTTAATCATGCAATAAAAAAACCAGTTACAATCTCTATAGATCGTTCTAGAACGGCACATATTATTATTATTAATAATAATAATAAATTATACAACATGTATGGTATTCGAACAGAAATTGATTACATTTATAAAATAAAGCCCATTTATTTAGAAAAAATAAAGTGGAAATGTACTTAAATAAAAACAGTATTTACTTACCTCTATTCTTTTTATTTTTTTTCCTGTGAGCTAACTAGGCATAAACATGTTACTGTATTGGAAGACACTCCTTACTAATGCAGGAACCAAGCTACATCATTCAGGGGCGAGTCTATCCAGCCTCAGGCACCCCTTACCTGAAGTCTTAGATACTTCTATAGCCAAAGCAATAGACCTTGGCCTTAAAACATTGTGCCACAACCAAGAAAAGAGAGAGGAAATAAGGGAAAGAACCACGTTTGCCTTCACTGGACAGAATAGCAGTAAATGAATTCTCCGTTTCCTGGGCATTTTCCCATGGCAGCACATGCTATTGGATTTACCATAGCCATGTACATATCGGGCTGCATGAAATCCCATGGGAGCAAGTACAGAGAAAATAATATCTTATAATGCAGCAAAAATGTATGCAGTAAAGCCCAAGTTGCCACAGTACAAATACCAATCAAAAAACCTTGAAAATGTTCTGCCCAGGACAAGTTTGCCACCCTTGTTAATTGTGCTTTCAGAGATGGGTTCGAAGTCCTTGGTAGTATGCTTTATTCATCACTGCTGTTTTCCATCTCGAAAGAGTTAGCTTCAAGGCCAACATGCCCTTCTTTGGTCTTCGAGTCTGAACTTACAGCTTGTCAAACTTTCTGAAGTCTTGTGTCCTGCATATTTTTATTCACTCAGCATGTCCTTAAGTATGACGTTTCGTATTTATCATTTTTAGGGTGCAGACAAAATAATGGAAGTATGTCCCACATTAAATGGACTACCAGAACCATCTTGGGGATGAAATGTTGTGGCATCCTTAGTGTTTGTGTCTTGTGCAAAGATGGTTCCTTGCACACAGCACTGCCCGCATCTCCAATATATTTTTTAGCAATTGGCGTTCTAGTTTGACCAAACTAGTAATAAAACAGCTCTGAATAAACCTCCCCATCCGTTGTCACTGTCAGCCAAACATAACCAGCGAGGCATACACCATAGATTGCGTACATCCTCCCATCATAGTAGTTTTATAACATTTGTCAGCAAGACCTTCTGTCGGGCCTTTTTTTTGTGTTCCTGGACTAAAGAAAGCATTCTGTAGCAGCCTAATTTGGAACCTTGCCCATCCTACTGTGCCCATTGTAGCAAACATCAAGCCCAGCAAGCTGAAGCACACATACTGTATGTTTCATAGGGTGCAGACCTTAATGCTCCTGCATAGTGCAGTACAGTGGAAGTTCTTCCCTCTGGTGGGATTCTTCCTTCTAGATTTTTTAAGTGAACTCCCGAAAACCCTAAAGGACCCTGGGATGAATGTAGAAGGCTTTCGAACCAATTATACAGCCATGTGTTTACAGTTCCGAAGTTACCTATGTGCGTGTGTGTGTACATATGTTGGCCATCTTCAACAACCTTGCCCTAGCCAGACAGTTGTCAAGGTATGGGTAAACGTATATATGCCCGCTGTCTCAGTTTCCCTACCACCATCATCACTTTTGGGCAAGTTCAAGGCAAGGTTGCCAGTGTAAATGATAGAGCCCTATATTGAAAATGTTTTGCACCTACTGTACTACAAAATGTATAAAAATGTACTAGACAGCACTCGTAAACAGTGAAAAATCTAATAGGGTGGTGCACAAGGGAACCAGGAGGAACCTACTTCCTCCCAAATAACATAAATAACAAACAAATGTTCCCGGCACTCAAAATGAAATAGCATAAGCAAATGGATCAGCCAAAAAGAATTTAATGATTAATAGAGGATGCACAACAAGAGTTAGATAAAGACGAGAAAGTCAAAATGCACTGAAATCATATTTACAGCCATCTTCAGTACTCCAACTAATTTATCAATGGCATCGACATTGAAAAAAAAGGTATCTTGATGCATTTCTACTTTGGTAACTGCAGCTCCCCTCCAGCGACTGACTAATAGAAAGTCTGAATCTTATTTTTCTTGCATTCTGCAAAATTTCTCTCTAATGAAAGGCTCCCACAGCCTCATCCTTTACCACTGCGGATCTTTCTTATAATAAAGTTCTAAATCATGATCAAGATGAAGCCATGTTACAATCTTTGGTCTGAATTTTCTGACGACAGGCTGATCCTACTATGTCTCCTGGGATAGTGACCCCCCATAATGTTTACATAGAGGCTTTTAACTTATCGGCATCTTAGAACACTCACTAGTCCTTCTTAGTTCTCTAAGGCTTTAAAAGTAAACATTATACGGAGTCAGCCTGTCGTGACAAAAAAAAGTGAAAACAACGTCCTACCCCAGAAACCCCATGTCAGATAGAGGGAGCAAAACTGACAAAAATTAATATTTCACTGAGTTAAGAACACCCAGGAGTCACTAGGCCAAACCTATAGGTGCAGCTATATAACCTCAATCCTAGAATTTTACAGGACTCAAATACTCCTGAAGAAGGTGCCTAAAGTGAGACCACTCAAGAGTGAACATTTAAAATGAAAAAAATTAATTAAAAAATCTATCCAACCTGGGGTCATTCCCACAACAGCCTCCCTAGAATCTGCATGAGTACAGGCACAATCCCACAGCAGTTCATGGGAGTGTAAGAAAGAGCCTTCATCCCCTCTCCTCTAGCGCCATCTATCCCATACAGTTCAAAGTGCAGCATCTTCACAAGTACCACGCCAAAAGTTTGCCGTAGCTCCTCTGTAGTCCAGCAGATCACTGGATGCCGGGCCCGGGCTACTGCCACATTCCAAGAGAAAAAAGGTATCCCGGGAGTGGAGGGAAAAAAAAGGAAGATTGCAGGTAAGAGGTGAATGGATCAGATTACCTCTCTCCTGAATGATGCCGCCAGGTCACTATCTGTAGGAAGTGGGGCATCTTCCCACTGCTCTAATAAAAGGCCACTGCTGTAAAAATGCCCTAGAAAAGCATAAGAGAATAAAAGGACTAATAAAAAACAACACGTTTCTCTTACAAAAAGGGACCTACATTTGGGAAGTATGGGGCCATAGTATGGCCCAAGTACCAAATTTACCGTTACACTTTTCCCAAAATTGTGTACAAATGCAGATCAGCCGGCGAGCCCATGATGACCCCAGTGTGATTGTCCTGACAGTAGTCATACCATAAAAATTCCTGGAGAGTTTGTGTTTCTACTTACTGGGGATGCAGCTTATATAAGGTTCCATCCACCCCCACCGTGACTTTTAGATGGCCCAGCCTCCGATTCTCTCTCATCTTCTCCACCACAGCAGCGATGCCGGCAGCACACAGCTCAGCCGCTCTCTGTGACACAGTGCGGCACACCTCTTTCACCAATACTGTGTCATCACATGTACTGCGCAGGCCAAGCTGTATCAGAATGGATCTCACTTGCACCAGGCCCAGCGTATCACTGCAAGAGAAAAAGAAATAAATACAAAGAATAGCTCTTTAACCGTTATACATGGTCACAAGTTAGAATTTTTTGTAGGTAAGAATCAGCCATATTTAGCATACACAGGAATAAATAAATAATGATCTATGCCAAGGTACCAAATGTAGGAGATACAAAGTCGAGCACTATTCACAGCATTCTTAATGCAGTAACTTCCATCCATTTGAAGGAACAGTGGATGGTGCAACGTTTCAGGTTCCGTATGATCAGGTCTGATGAAACGTCCATATGGGACCCGAAACGAAGAGCTCTACGTTGTATATCCCATTTAGAATTTCTGTTTCTACTAATGTTTTTGTCAATTTCTGTTGGTCACACATACAGACTTGTCCTCACTGAAGCTTTTTTCCCTATGTTACCAAATGTTAAATAATTTGCAACTGGGGTGTGCATCGACTCCAAACAATTCAGTTCTACTTTCACTTCTTCATTGAGGAAAAAATATATTAAATGACAGAATAACCTGCGACACCTATAACTTTCAGCATGGGGGGGGGTGGCGGGAATCGTGTTGGAACACCATAAAAACATTCATAGCGAAAACTGCATCTGAATGAGTGGAGTACAAGTTCCCAAGGTGCTGTATGGCTCATGACCTAAATGTTCCCTGCAGTTCATCCTACATTCATGTCGAAGGCTGATTGCAACTGCAGCTTTGAGAGCTACAATTCCAACAGGAACAGAAGCGGGATTTCTTCTTGCTCTCCTGATTTTGGGAGTTTCAGGGCCATGTGATCAATGCACTATCAATCCCATGACTCTTGAGCCAGTATATACAGGGCACTGTTGTAAAAGATATTCAAGTAGCAAAGTGATTCAAAATTCACTTAACAAAAACAAACAAAAACTTTATTTACTACAAAAATGCAGTCTAATCCTGTCGTGTGACTACACCCCCTCCCAGCCTTACCAACTGCCTGCATTCGGGAAATCATAGCACTTACCTCTCAATAAGCGAAAGGAACTTGGTAGGGAATAAATCTCTGGTCTGCAATCGCTGGGAGATTTTGCCTCCAAATAGGATTCCGTGCTTAGTCAGGACAATGAGAATCTGGCGCACAATTTCTCCTAGGTACATCCCACTGATCATCTTCTCATACCTGAAAGAGGGGTTATGTGAGAGACTCCACCAGTGCCTGAAGTGGAATCGTCTCAAACTGCAGAATAAAACCTAGTTTCATGGAAATACCTCATATTTAATACAATAAGACACCTTTTGTGTCTGCAGGGAATATGTGGTATGGGAAAAACTATCTGATGGCAAACCCAGAGAGTATATTAACAGCAGCAACACTTACAGAATCATGCACATTTTTTATTAAGGTGTCACAGAATGTAACTGTATGCAAAAGTACATAGTGTGGAATTCTGTTAACCTCTCCCACGCACGGTTTACTATAAAATGATGCTGATTCGTGAGGAATGTGCACCTACAAAGATTTGGGTGCCCTAAGGGAAATGACTAAATGGACATGGTACTAAAATGACAGCTGTATGATATGAACTATGGATGGGATTTAAGATAATTAATGCTTACAATTTTTTCTATTGAATTTATTCCAGCCCTCGGGATTAGGCCATTCTGCAAAGATCAGAGAAGAAACAAACCCTCTTGTCCCCATTACTAACCTCTGCTTTCCAGGATTGATTGAGAACTCATCTACATCCTGGTCAAATGAAGTCATGATGTCTTTCAAACAGCCATTGTCCCCAAAGGCTCCCCACTCCATATTTATACACATCTGTCCCTCATCTCCATCCACCAGCTCCACATTCCTCATCTCCTCCATGTAACAAGCATTGGTTCCTGTACCTACAAGGTGTTAGCAAAAAGAAGAACATCTCTATGCACACTCAAACAAGATAAAACAATAAAGGAGATGAGAAGGGGGTCAAAAGTTTACCTCAAGAGGCCAAATAAGTAGCAAAAATAGATGTAGAACCAGATAGAACACCATATGAGAGTAGATGATGAAAATGTAAATTATTTAATTAGCAATAGCATATAGCAAATGACATGGGGTGCTACCAAAACTCCACAGCATGTTGTAATGTATATGCTGTTGCTAATTAAATTATGGTGGCATGCCATTAATTCCTAAATCTGAGAGATTAGGACATGTATTTTATGGCAACGGAATATTGATACATAGCTACAGTAGGACTGTCATACAGGAGAAAGAGAGGAAGAGGATGAAGTCAACCCAATTGTATTCATTCTTTTATAAAAGCACCAACATATACCATAGTGCAGTGACTGAATAGCAATATGTAAAAATATTTTCAATCTATAGAAAGTAGGTGGGGAGGGGACAAACAAGGTTATGGGAAGACAAATCTATATATATATATATAAAAGTCAAAAATTGTTTGTTGGTTTGTGGGTATGTCACCGGCTGGGCGGTTACATTGCAACACACTAACCCCGCCCCCTCTGACATCACACGATGGCAAAGAACTACATTTCCCATAATGCTAGGCACCTCGTGAGGTATGGGAGTGTAAAAATGGCAGCTCACAACTTTGAAATCTGCATTAAGAGACTGCAGACAGGTGTGTGTTGTGTGTGACTGTGCTGTGTGTCACAGTTGTGTGCGCGCTGAAGGTGAAGCCAGGTATTATTCCACAAGTTTCAAAATTGTTGCTATATAAAGACGTGCAACAGGCATTTCTGTTACTCTCTTACGAATACTGCTAAAGTGTTATTAGAGCCTCTGTTGAAAATGTAAATAGTGCTTTGAGATTCAGTGTGGAGTATACTGTAGCACTGCTTACTGATTCAGGCTGGTGCATTTGTAGTAGTGCTTTTTATTCAGTCTGCTCTTTATAGTTGTAGTGTTTCTTTCATCAAGTCTACTGGATTCAAACTGCCTCCAAAAAAACGCAAACACATTGGACAACTTAATCCGAAAGCAAACAAATCAAAATTACTGCGCCCCACTGAGACAACCGAACAGCGCGAGACCCCACTTCAAAACACATTTACTGAATTTTTCTTTTCACCTTTCTTTTGGAGTCTTTCTGAAAACCGTAAAGCTACCTTAAGATATTTCTAACAAATAGTACCTATGAGAAAATGAAATCCCGCAACGCCGGGTATATAAGCTAGTGGCTTATAAAGGTCAAGATTTGGTGGCTGATCGTTATGAGCCCAGCAGAAAGTATGAGCTTCTCTCATGGCATTGGGTCAGGACCGACAGGCAAATGTTTTGTTGGGGAACATTACCCCTACTGGCTCAGGTATCAAGTTGCCTTGACACACACAGCCACTACTTGCACCATATTCCCAAACATCTCTCCCCCTCATCTCTTTATACAGTATATGTAAGTTTAACATCTAGGCTTATTACTTTAGTCCACTTGACTTCAAAGGAAACTTGTTAGTGTTAGAACAGGATTTTATTTTATAAGTGAACCTCACACTGTTGTGCCAATTTAATTTTAATGACGCGCTTTAATTTCCTTTGAGTAAAATGTGGAAGGTAGCACCAGGTATTTTTTTGTTACTTTGATATCAAATAGTTGATCAAGGCAATTCAGATATATGTCTGCCCGAGCATGTCATGTATGCAAAAGAAAACATTTGGAGGTGATTATCCGGAGCACAGTAAGTAAGCATTGCAGGCTCTCTGCCCATCATTTAGTCCTAAGGACAACAGCAGAGGGTGTTTTAAGTGGGGATTAGAGGACTTTAACTGTTTTTCTTCCCCACCACACCTCCTTGGTTTAGACTCTGTGGATATTCAGTGCTTACTCCCTCCATTTGAGCCCCTTCTCCAATTGTGGGACCCCACGTTTTATATATATTATTTTCCTATACCCTGGAGTGCATGGCAGTTTCTCTTTTCATTCTCTCTGGCAGCCAAAGGATTAACGGAGCTCAGATTGCAGCGCGTCAGATACGTTTTGATCCTTGGGATAAAGCCTCAAACACTTTTACGTATAAAGGACAAGAACAAACATTTATACATACACACATCTAAATACTGCAATGGGACATTTGGTCGCGGCCGTTTCGGCGCGACCAAATGACTGCCGGTGTTCGGGCCGCAGACGGGCGCTCCGCTGCAGCCGATCCACCACCGCAACCTCCACCGATGGCCGCTTCTACAATAAGGTAAGTTTTAGGGATTTTTAGGGTTCTTTGCGGTTAGGGTAGGGGGTTAATATGAGGGTTTTTTTAGGGTAAGGGGTTAAGGTTTTAAGAGCAGGAGGTAGCGTTAATATTATCAGGTTTTAGGGTAAGGAGTAAGGTCAGGGACTTACTTTAGCAGCAAAGTGGCCGGCGGTCGAGTATCCCGATAGCGAGGTGATTTGCAGCCAAGCGCTGGTGGTCATTTGGTCACAGCGAAACGGCCACGTCCAAATGTCCTAGACTGTCTAAATACACACACACCCCCACAGGGGCGAAACTAGTCCCCGGTGGGCCCTGGTACAGTAAAAAAAAAAAAAAGGCCCCCCCTCCTCTTCCCACCGGGGCCCTACCTGAAGAGCAGGTACTTACACAGTGGCGGGAGCCCACCCAGGTGGTGGTTTTGGAAATTGGTCCTAACTTCAGTGTTAGGACCACCTGGGAGGGCTTCCGCCACATCCAAGTAAGGTCCTGCACCACAGGTCGTGTCCAGGGAGGGTTCCTTTAGAAATGACAAAACGCTGTTACGGCACTCTGCCCCCTTCACCCATGCCAGCCTGCCCCTGCATTGGTAAAGTGTACTGGTCACACAAAAGGAGAGTGAGAAGTGTGTGCAGCAGGAATGGAAGGAAGTCACGACAGCAGCAATTAAGGCAACAATTACTGTTAAGAGCAGAGGTTAAGGTTAAGAGAATATAGCCCCCTCTTGGTTGCCTACTAAGTGGTTAAAGGGTAAATTGATACACAGGGTTAAACTGTGTGGGATCACCAGGTTCTGCCTTGCCACCAGTAATATCATTACAGGGGTAATTGGTATCAATAGCCACGCTCGTATTGTAGAAGCAGTTCTTCAGAGTTCGAATGTGAAGTTCTCATGCACAGTAAGTCCTGTATATAGGTTTGCGTGTTACTAGTATGAATCTAGCTGTGTCATGTCACCCTTTATTATTTTGACAATTAGTAACAAGCCCCTGTTCTTATGCAAGTGCCTGTAGAGAGGATGAGGACGTTTATGTCTATAGGAGAAGTATGCAGCATAGTTCCCATAGGGTTGCCAAATCAGGAACCTGAACATATGTCGGACTGGCCAAATCGGAAGGTTCCAATTGCATTACTGACTTCGTGCAAGATACTTCCATTCCAGTCTTTTTCTTGGTAACCATGATAATTACTTCCCTTCCAGAGGATGATTCTCCAAAGCTTCTATTTTTTGCCATTTGTATTGTATCATCTCATCATGTATATTTTGAAGTGTGTCTGGACTGTGTTCAATAAACACGCTTTTGTTTTATAAAACTTTCTGGTGCCTATTTCTATCCCTACTTTCATCAAAGCCCAGCCTGCCGGATATACTTGGCCTGAGAGACTGAGCATATACATTATATGGAGATATGAGATGTGACACCCTTCAGAGCCGGGAAAAGAGGGTTACATGAATATTGAAAATTGCTATTGGAATGAGCAGAACAGCCCTAAGATTGTGTATGACAATTTTTAGCTAGGTTGCCACCATCATGAATTCACCAGAAAATAAGATACAGACATACCTCGGTTTAAGGACACTCACTTTAAGTACACTCGCAAGTAAGGACATATCACCCAATAGGCAAACAGCAGCTCACGCATGCACCTGTCAGCACGTCCTGAACAGTAATACCGGCTCCCTACCTGTACCGAAGCTGTGCGCAATCGGTGAGACTATAGAGCCTGTTACAAATGCATTATTTAAGTCATGCATGTATATGACGATTGCAGTACAGTACATGCATCGATAAGTGGAAAAAAGGTAGTGCTTCACTTTAAGTACATTTTCGCTTTACATACATACTCCGGTCCCTTTGCGTACGTTAATGCGGGGTATGCCTGTATTGTGAAGTAATTTGAAAATCAGTGACATAAATGGGGATTAGCTAAATACGGCTGTGTACCTACGTTTCTGTGTTTACATCTGATCTTGTCCATTTTATTTTAGCTTGTGTGACTAACATAACTAAAATTGTTTGTAGAACTTAAATGTTCCATGCTTTAAACAATGCTTCTTATCTCTCTACAACGGAAGGTGCTCTAAAATGGTATCCAACGCAAGTTTATTAAATAGATAGAGAAGGTTTCAGTTATGTGGTTCCTCACCTACAATCAGCCCAATCTCACATGCTGGGTCATCATAGCCACAGGACATCATCGTCCCCACAGTATCATTCACTAGGGCAATCACGAGCAGATCAGAGTTCTACAAGATAAACTCCATTACTAAATGGTCACATGGCAGATAACATAGATATCTTTAAGAAAAGGTTAAACATCTTTGAGAGGGGAAAGGTATATAGGGATATATCTAAATAAGTTAAATAAACTTAGAAAGTATGTTGATCCAGGAAGAAATTGGATTGCAATTATTAGAGTAAGGAAGGAATTTACTTTACCCAATTATAGTAGGTCTCACAAGGGGAAAATGTGGGTTATTTTACCTTCTTCTGGATCAATACATACACACATATATAGGTTGAGAACCTATCAACAAAATGTAACAAAGATTGAACTCTATGGACATGTGTCTTTTCTCAACCTCATCTAGTATGTAACCTTAGAGAATGAAGCAAAGACAGCTATCACAGGACAGAGACATGCGTTTCATTCTTCATGCTGGAACATACACACCCCTTTCCTGATGGTGGCCTCTCGAAGAAGTCTGACCACATCTTGTCCTACACACCCGGATGCACTGAAACCTTTTGTCCAGGTAATCAGGATGCCCTGTGTAGAAACAGATGGGTCAAGTTGGTAATAGGAAAGCATATAACTTTTTTCCAAATAGAATGATGCAAAATCTTTACCTGGTCAAGGCTGGTCTGTCTACAGGGAAAGGAGAAGGTGAAACCCAGGGGCAGCTTTTTCCCTTGCAGATTGTTTGCAAGTTGAAAGTCCGAAATGCAGTCCACAATATGATCAAAGAGCTGAGGAGACAGTGGTAGTGCTTAAATGAACAACAAAGCTCATCCATAAGCTCTGCCTCGTCTTATAACCAGAAAAGAAGTGTACATGCAGTATTTACTGAAGCATTGCAGGTCTAGCCCATCAAAAGTGGAGAAATACAAATAATTGTATGTATTGCTCCTAAACATCTCACCTGGATAAAGTGCAAAGTTACTATCAAGTCTCACTTACTACAGGATTTGTGTATTGCTTCTATATCAGAGTGATATAAACTGACCCTTTCCTACCATGACATCTGTCAATTGAGGTCAAACAAAGTGGCGATTTCAGCCAAGACAAGCAGCCCAAACACCATCTGGTCCCTCTTTATTTATACCTTGTGTTCCTGTTTCCCTTTATATGGTGAGCTCCTTTATGCAGGGATCTCAACTTATTGTATTGCAATGTGGTAAAATTGAAGTTAAATGAATGTCTCCAGCTAAAGGGGCTATTAAATTGAATTAATGCTAATTGGGTACCCACGTTGATGTGAATTAGCACTAGCACACTATTGTGAATAGCCCCCTTAGTCTATACATTTTTAATGAAATGCTCAAACTATTAACAGATAGAAATAAAACAGAGAGGGAACCGTATGAAGAATGAAAGGAAACTTGCTAGTAACCTCTAGAGATGTGTGAGATTTTCACTGAAGTTCAAACAAGGCATAAATTTGTTTTTTAAGTTATACTAAAGCATGAAATGAAATGCATAGTTCATTTTGTCTATACAGTAATTCAAATTCTTCTGACATGAAATATATTTCATTATGATACTGTCTTAATGAAGTATATTTAAGGTCAGAAGAATTTACATAACTGTTTTTTTTTCTATATGGAAAGCTTAAAAAAAAATATTTTGCCAAACATTAAAGTCAATGTGCAACTAACATGGCCTTTTATATACAGTCGTTTTAAATGGACAAGATCAAGGGTCACCAGGAAAGCCAAGACTAATAACATATGTACAGTAAGCCACAGTACAAGGATTCATTATGTATGGATTGACAAAATTCCATGTACAGTATGTAGAAAAGGGTTACGGCTCAGGAGTGACCACACATACCTTTTCTCCTGTTCCTTGTATCACTTCCTGAGGCAAGGAGAAAGTCTTGCTCGTTATTTGCACCCCTCTCTCCTCTTTACTGTCCACCTGGACATACAAGACCCTGAAGTTGGTTCCTCCCAGATCTAATGCAATGAAGTCCCCTCGCTCTGTAGGACAAATGGAGCACTGTTAAGACAACCTATTCATGTGAGACAGTGGTTATCCCTCCATTGTCCCACCTACAGTATCTTACCTGTTCCATCAGGTGTAGCACGCACATAGGTGGGCAGCATCTTCACAGTGGCAGTGGGCTGTGTACTCTTCTGCAGGCCAATGTCCATCTCCTTACGCATACAGCCTTGCACCTCCTTCAACTTCGTCTGAGACAGATGAAACGGGGCTAACACTTTGTTAATCCGATTTCGCTGGGCTGCAAGTCGCTGAGCTACAGCAGTCACTATGGCAGTGCCCTTCCCACTTCCATCTTCTGACACCAAAAACTTCACCTGGCATCTAGGGGCCAAGCTCTGTAGAGCAGAACAGAGACGTCCACTGAATCTAGAAGGTGAATGCAGAAATCGTTATCCTGTACACCATCCAAAACCAATAACCCTCAAATCAGGGAGGCAACCTCGGGTAACAGCCGTCACAGCAGGGTTGCCTAGTCACACTCAGAATGTGCAGCTTTATAGACTGATTAATATAGTACATGAATATGCATAAAAGAAAATATATTACACACCCCATTATTTGGGCTAAAATGTTGTGTACAGTGTCTAACACTACTAAAAATGTTCTTGTCCATTAAGATACTGAGTGTCCGATTAAACAAGGCCCTTCAACATTGATCAAGTGCAATGATTAGCAGTCCCTGGATCATTTACAAATCACAAGCTAGTAAGTTTTACAAAAATATGCATCTAGGGTGTCCCATAATTCCTTACAATCTAGGTATGCAGACTCTTAAAGCCCCTGGGGGGTCAGGCTAATTTAGATGCAATGCATTAAGGAGACTTGCGTACACATGCAGCACAAGACCAAGGTACAGTAAATAGCAAAACAGTCCAATATCTCACTTGGGGTGCATCTTATACACAGAGCCATCAACTCCAACAGTGACACTGTCCTGTGGGCTCTGGTGGTTGCATTGGATACGGGTAACAACTGCAGCAAGTCCAGCAGCACACAGATTGGCAGAGCGAGAAGACACAGCGCTGCACACTCGTTGCACCTTCACAAGGTCCTGCTCACTTGGATTCAGTCCCAGGAGAGTCAAGAAATTACGAGCTGCAGCCAGACCTAAACTGTCACTACAAGGGAGAGACAACAGTGATGGCATCAGGCCTCCACAAAGCATCGTCATGTCAATTACATACTGTACAAAAATATACGACACTCAGACATAATACTTACTCCTCAATGGCCGACACATGTTTGGTTACAAAGCATCCTTTGGTAAGAAGTGCTGGAGTTGTGACACCATCAAACAGAAGTCCCCGACTGGCCAGTGTGACCAAGATGTGACGCACAATTTCTCCCATGTACATTCCACTGACCATCTTGTCAAAGCTGTATGAGAAAGATGAGTAACTAGGAAATATTTTTTACATCTATGGACAGTGGTGTTTTTTGTAGGGGAAAGGCCTCATAGAAAATGATCATCTAAATTACAATAGATACAGTAATTCAGCTTTAGATGCAGAAATATGTATCCACTCCCAGTTACTATACCACCCCCATTAATAATTATTTCAAGGTTACTATAAGGAGTTTTTTGTTGATCCAGAAAAGGTGGTCCTGGAACTCCGCTCTACTGAGGTTATTCCAAAAAAAATAGCTCTTGTTATTGTTATTCTTAACCACCCTAGGCCACTATTAAATAATATAATGCAACTGGAGTGCTGGAGAAGAGGTTAGATCAATTCAAAAGAATCTGAATACCATGTTCTCCAGAAGCAGGAAGCAGCTTCAGAGTATATTGAATTAGGGTTTTCCTCTAGCTGGGCTTGACCTTTGTTTATTCAGAATGGGTAAGACTACAAGCTTTCACCCCAATAGAAGAGTTGCAAGGAAGATTGTGAAATTGTTCATAGAGCAAGGTTGGAGTATGAAAGTATGGAGTATGAAAAAGAAGCCCTGCTTGTTCCTCTAAAAAAATAGGAGTAAAAAAAAAAAAAAGAGTAACGCAGAAGGTCTCACTCACGACTGCTTGCCGGGGGGGTCCAAGGAGTTCTGGTCTACCTGCCGGTCATACTCTGTCTGGATGCAACTTAGCTCTCCATCCTCCCCAAAAGCGCCCCACTCCATGTTCACACACATTTTTCCTTCATCCCCCTCTACTGACTCTACATTCCCCATCTCCTCCATGTAACAGACATTGGTACCGGTGCCTGAGAATGATACAGATCACCACATCAGAATGCCTTACCCTCTGCCTTTAAGCCTTCCTATACCCTTTAAAGGAACCATAGCACTCACCTGCGATGAAACCGACTTCACAGCTGTGGTCATGGTATCCACAACTCATCATTGTTCCAACAGTGTCATTGACAATGGCAATCACATCAACATCATAATCCTGACAAACAAAAAAGATAACGGCTACAAAGCAATACATTTTAAGGACTGTGCTGGCTGTGTCCAAAGCTACAAATCCCTCCATGCCACACTAAAAACATAATAGCTGCCTAAATTTAATAAAGAGACTTCAGATTAAAAGCATCCTACACACCTCCATTTTTCCTCCCCACTTTCTGGCACTCACCCCATGCCTGTGGATGGCATCACGCAAAAGTTGTACCACATCCTTGCCTTCTACTCCAGAGCTGCGAAATACTTTTGTCCATGAGATCAGGACACTCTGTGGATGGGAATGATATTAGGATTCACAATATGACCCCAACAGCACATTGATCCTATGCACAGAATAAAGTAAAGTGCATATAGGTAGACCTGTAATCAGGATTACAAAAGTAAATCCAAGCATTTGAAGACACTAGCACACTAGTGCCACCTATCATTACCAATGGTAAAACTGTATTTTACCCGGCTGCGACGCACTCGCAAGTCAACTGCGAGCAACTGACAAAACATCGGGAGATCAGATGCAATATCTGCGAGACCCCGGTGAAAGTAAATGATGCTGTATCTGTATATCATGTGTTGAACAGCAACATGTAAATAATACCTGGGCAAAGTTAGCCACTTCATTATACCTTGCCCCTTGCAGGGAAAGGAGATAAAATTGGAATTATGTTCTGAGATCATAATCATGGTGGTGTAAACTAGACACAACATCTCGAAGATGACATAAATATTCCAACAACTACCCTCAAATCTCAATAGTGTCATGGAAGGTTGGTAGGTTTCTAAATAGACAAAAATCGGTTACTATGACACTGGTTTAATGGGGAGGAGCAGCTTATAATGATATCATGCCCCCCTCTCCCAAATTTGTCTCTACTGCTTATATTCTGTGGGATGGTCGAGGGTGGTGAATGTGATGTAAAGGTGGGCGGCCCTGGGTGATAAGGAAGACTGTCTGGCACTGGCAGCGACACCTAACCTAACCCTACGGGACACAGTACATGTCTGCTGCTACTACTGGGTGGTAGTGGCAAACATATGGCCACTACACCTCTTCGCACTCTGTCAGCTTAGAGGAGGACGTCTGCTGCTGACAGTGACCTACACAGGTTTCCCTGTGATTAACTTGCAGATGGTTGTGCAGGGTAGATGTACCTTTGCAAGGTGGAACTACACAAGTTGCAGTGGACCACTGCTCAGCCATGCACTGGTTCTTGGGGTGTGCAAACTAAAATATGACTGTTCCAAAAATTATGTAGGCCAGTGTGTCCTTCTCTTATGCTAAAATGTGGTGCTACTAGTAGTGGCATGTTTATTCAGCATCCTTCTTTCACTCACCATCATAATCATCCTACTCACTCAGGTCCATGACCACTACTTTGGACAGTAAGAGTGGCCTGTCCCAGTCCCTCCTCCTGAAACATCCCCATGTGTGCCTTCCTCCTTCTAAATAGCAGCAGCTTTCACCAAAAAAGTGTTGAACACGCTATAGATTTCGAGCAAACTTTCATGAACACCTTCGCAAATGTGACGCTTTTAAAAAGTTGCAAACATTTTGACAAAGTGTACAGCAAGGCATTCACGCATCTTTAGTGTTGACCAATCAGGGTGCAAATCATTTTATCATTGCACGGTGCAGTTGGTTGCCAACGCTCTAAATGTGTTCATAAATACACACAAGTATAAAAGACATTGCTTATGCACAAAAGCTTCTCTATAATGGCCACATGTCAATAACTGGAGAGCCAAGAAGAGCTGTGATATTGTCATGTGAAGGGCTGCTTCTGGATGACAAAGGGTGATTAAACTTACTGATAGAAAGGGATATTAGTTTGTGTGCGTCTTACCTTGTCCAATTGACTCTGCACACAGGGGAATGAGAACGTGAAGCCAAGGGGCAAGACTTTTTGGTGGAGCTTTCGTTGATGAAGGAAACGCGAAAGGCACCCAGCAACGTGATCAAAGAGCTACAGAGACATTACAAATAGTATTTAGAAAAAACTTAACCAACCGTTAAATAAGTACCATCTTCTATCATAGGGCATCACCTGACCTCTCTCCCATTATACTGAACTGACAAAGTCTATGGTCAATACATGTCTCCAGATAAGGACCATATTGACCAGTGTTGCTGGGGGAGATGTCCGAGGATGCCAGGAAACGCCACTGAAGGTAAAGCGCTACATTTATTTAAAAAAAAAAAATTTGTGTTGGCCTTCTGTAGAAGGTGGGAACCCTGACAGTATATTGGGTGAATAACGTGTTTTTTTTAGGTCATCTAGTGTTTTAACTAGGTTTTAAATAGAGGTCTTAACATGTGGTTTGAATTTCCTAAATTTATTTAAAACAACCCAGTTTAGGTTAACGTCCATGGTCACAATTATATAACCGCACGACATACAGTAGCTAATCTTCTGATTCCAGTTTGAGGTCCTTCACTACTAAAAGGAGTGTTCAGTGGATTGTCCACTTTCTTCGCCTCTACTAGCAGTCACCTGTTGTCCCGTCCCCAGCATTGCTTCCTCAGGCATGGCGAAGACTTCACTGTCCATTTCCACCTTATGCGAGCCGCCCAGCTTCACCTGTAGAATTCGAAAGTTGGCCCCTCCTAGGTCCAATACCAAGAAGTGGCCCCTCTCTGCAGATAGAGACACCATGGTCAAAAAGAGGCACAAAGCAATAACTAGGTGCACAGCATGAGCACAGAGCTTTAATCTTCATTCCTGTGTCTGCCATTGAAAGAGATTTCAGTCTAGAAGTTATATTAATCTATTATTAGTGTACATCACTAGAGATTTTCTAGCATCCTATGATACATGTTATGGGACGAATATGAAAACTATTGTTAAAGGATGCTCTACAATATTAGAAATCTAAAAAGATATGAAGAGTTAATGTTAAGGTTTTATGGTTTTGCAGCCTGTATTTGTGAAAGCAATTTAAATCGAACAAGAGAGGCTTGCAACTAATTTCAGAGAGAATGTAAGTGGCACAAAACTGACAAATGTATAAACCACTCTTCAGAATACTGCACTACAAAAATGAAAGGAGCAAGAAGGCTGTTTAAAAGACAGCTCAAAATACATACATAGAATGAAAGATGTGTTCCCAGAGCTCTTAGAATGTTTAAAGAAGAAAAAAAAAAGAGAACAGGAAGATGTCTGGGAAATACAATATTTAATTCCTCCAACAGCTGAAATGTTGTCTGGGATTATACTACGTGTATATTGCATTGCAGATATACTTTATGGTATGTCAATAGGTAGGTCAAATATTCTACGGGCAGATATTTCAAACCATACACTTGTAACCCATATGAGAAAGCCTGTGGCTCCCAAGTAGATTAATACATTGAGAGAAACCAGTACTTTAGGCCATAGTTACATTTTTAACAAGAGAAATTACTAAATACAGCTCAACCCCATTATAGCGCGATCCGTTACAACGCGAATCCGCTTATATCGCGATGCAAACATGGCTCCCAATTTTCGTATTTATGAATACTTTACAACACGATTATTGGTATCTTAAATACTTTATTGTACAATGCATACAATTGTACATTATTTCTAACGCGATCCGCTTATAACGCAATGTGATTCTTTGGACCCCAAGCACAGCGTTATAAGGGGGTTGAGCTGTAGTCATTTCATTAGTAAATAAATTTATAAACAATTAGTGCATTTTTTATGCCCTTATCTGTATTCCAATCTAACACTGAAGCCAGATATAAATGGAGACAAAGGGGACTTACTCAATATCACGAGGAGCGGACCCTAGAATTCAAACTGGGTTTAAGCTCTTCAAAACGTCTCTGATCCAAGACAGAAAAAGAGATGTGCGGAACGGAAAGAGTAAAAAGAATAGAGGCATGTGCAATCAATCTGCAGCAATCAGGATAATTAATTCCCAACAAACGCATGCCTCTCATTGGGGTCTCTGGATCACAGTATTGCTGCAGTAAAGGTCCACAGCTAAAAACCCGCAAATGCAAGAACTCAACTTTTAGTACATACTACTGTACAGTACATTTCCTCTGACAGATATACAAGACATTATATATTGCAAATGTAACAGTTCCTACTTTACACTCCATCTCGGAGATATAAACATGTTGCACTGACCTAAGACATATGAGATATCCTTATAGTTCCCTCTTCACCGTATAAACATTGTGACATAGTGAGGGGTTTATTCTAAGCACACTCTCTCTGGAATATAAACTTTATACAGATCATTTATCACAGTTTATCACCAGTGTATCCACATAGCATGGGAAAAAATAAAGTCTATAAGTCTCACAGCCACTTCTAGGCAAAAGCTGGGAGATGACAAAACGACTCGGTATCTAGAAAACACAAGATTACTTTGCCTCAAATGGAAATGAGGAATTCGGCTGGCAAATACAGAAAGGGAACAATGGTCGGCACAGTTTTACTTCCAATTTTCTATCCCATCCCACACCAAAAAATAATAATAATATTTGCAGAATAATGGGACATACTGTAGAAACAGCTACATGTTCTTCGATCGTACCCCCAACTACTACTCACACTAAAAGAGCTATGCCACAGGGAAGTAAACTACTATAACACTTAAATTCCTGACCCCTTTCTCTTAATTGTTGCATCTGATGCACTCTGGGGGGTTTTAACCCTTCCCTTGCCAACACATAACATTATCAGCCCCTTCCTGGGAGGAGCTAGGGGTGATAAAGGGGAACCCCTTCTTTCCTCATCCAATCATCTCTTTATATAACTGTTGCATATCTGTGTATGTTGAAAAGGAGGCATTACTTGTGACCCCGAAGAATGTTTTAACTGCCTACTGAAAGTACCCCAAGACCAGAGAAGAAAGTTCGAGTTACATTAGTTAGTGTGGAGTTGCAAAGGGAGGAGGGGAAAGCCATGAGGCCTGATATAGTTTCCACACACACAAAAAAAGACAAAACGATTCTTATGCAATATTCTTATTCAGTTGATTACACAAGCTCAGCTGATAGCAAATGACAGGGCATTTTTGAGGAAGAGTGAATACTCTTTAGACTGCACAGAGCTCTGGGGAGCTCCCGGACACTTTATATTTCTGGAACAACATATTGGATTTTGAAAAATGAAACTAAGTAAAAAAATAAAATGCAAAAAGATAATAATATGCCGGTCAGTGGGGACTGCTGTTTTAAGACGTTCTAATGGTCTGTGTAACAAGCAAGTGGTCTTCTGGCAGTAGCCAGTGTAAGAGTACCCACCTCTACTACAGAATATATACAGAAATAAGAGAGGGGCCAAGACCACTCATAGTGTAGTATGTATAAAAATAGTATTTATATATAAAGGGTAAGTATTGCCAATACAAAAAGATAACACATTAACACATGTTACCCCCACAGTTCCCGGTTAGCCTCTCCGTCGGCTTACACTGAGGAGAGCGAATATCGTGAAGAGCTGCAGTCCTGGGCGAGTGCCGTCCATCCACCCCCCCACTTAAACACTACTGGCAGGCTGCATTAAAGTGTTATCTTTTTGTATGTAGCCATGCATAACAATGTCTACAGTCATCTCTCCTGCTGGCAGTAAAAACCTGGTAAGTTACAGGAATGCCAGCAGTAATCATGGAGGTTTGCCCTCACACCCTGGTGAGGTGCCCTATGTATGGATGGGACTGGCTACATGATCTGAGTCCCTAGTTAGTGACATCAGAGATGTGCCTGTTTCCTGAGGTATATAAGGCACTGCACTGCCTAAAGTTAGTGTGTGGTTGCTGCGGGTTGATGTTACAAGGTGAAGGTGAAGCAGCAAGTTCAAGGTGCCTACTAGTGCAGTAACTAGTGGCACCAATCTATCTCCAGCCAGAGAAGGCCAACTGTGTCCAGGGACCTGGCACAGGGGTGATCTCCCTGCGGGGAGAGGGAATCCCACTCCATTGTGAGGGCGTACCTTTTAAAGGGGATCACGGAGCAATGTGCGGCTGAGGCACTGATTGTGAGGGGCAGCTGGCCCTTATCACCACGCACAATAAATATGGCTTGTTCAACGAGAACCCCATGGTGTGAGTCTGCAATTACTCTCCAGGGGCCCTCACCACCAAGAAGGAGTTCCTCATCAGGACCATCTACCTGCATACGCATAGATCCTGATGAGGTGGAGGCGCTGCACGTGATGTAAGTAGGACTCGCACACACTACCTCAGCTACCTGTCTGGATTGACATCCCCCAATACCATCAAGCGGGAGACTCAGGAGTCCTGTTGCCTACAGGTGCACCACCATACACAGACATGTAACGGGGCTGGATAGACCATAGGGGCCAATGTGAGATTGGGTGGGTCAGACCAGACACGAACACCCGTTACATGTACATGCAATACTTAACTTTTCATGTATAAATACTATTTTTATACATTACTACCCACGCTCTCTTTTTCTTTTATTTCTGTCTTTTAGATCTCTGTTTTTTAGATCTCTGTTGTGGAGTCAACACCTATGAGGAGCTGCAGCCCAGGAGAGATGATTTGGGCTTTATGGCGAGTTGCAAGAACATTGTCTGGACTAATCTAATCTGTGATCTTTACACCTTTTTCTGTGTTGTTATAGTTATCTCACGTATATTTGTCACTTCTGTTTACCTTTGGTGTTCACTCGCCATTCGGGATTTATGGATAGTTTATCATTATATATTTTAATTTGGGTTTATTAGCCTTTATAAGGTTACTTATATCACGTTTAACACAAATGAAAAAGATGTTTCACAATAGAACATAGACGTGTACATGTCTGTTCAATATTGCCTTTCACTACAGAATATAATATATACACTGCACTGAGGTGGAGAGCAGGCCTAAAATACTTTTCTTACTGTAGCTCAGATGAATGTCTTTTTCAGAACTAATCTGTCATCATTTTTACAGCATGATACATTTACATATACACTATACCTTCAAAATGATTTTATCAAAAGAGATGTGTCAACTCTCATTTCTCATTTCTCACCAATATAGATACACAGATATGTTAACTGTAATGCAAGCCTGCCAGCCAAAGCAATGGGAGTTATCCAACCGTAGCTGGTATTTATCAACAGCTCCCAGATGAAAACTACACAAATATATATATCAAAGGAAATATCCCGCAATTGCTACCAATGGGGCCGGTACTGTTTTTAACCCTGGTTTGATAGCCACCTCCACAGATTCCTGCTCCCCTCCCAGTGCCTTAAAAACAGCAGTGATACTGTGTCTGATTGAAAGAAATCCTAAACGTATTAAACGTTAGGGCTGAGCATGATGGGCTTTATTACTGCAGTAATGATAATAGAATATTCACATTCTGAAAACAAAAAGTCACAGAACTAAGGGGCACCTCCTATTTTGCAGGAAAGCGCTGCTCTTGGTATATAAAAGGTAGTGGTACCCGAGGTTTGTAAACAACAACAAAAAAGCAGTAGTACTCTCTCCCCAATTACCCTTAGGCCACGATTATAGTGGTGGCGTGCGCACGACGGAGAAGATGATGTCACGCGTCACACTGAGGCTGGAGGCGATTGGGAGGCGTAGCAGACGCGTCACCAGGCAGGTTCGCCCTCATTGGCCGAGCCGCTCACGTAACGCGGCCGTCGCATTGAAAAAACTATTTCATTTGTCTCCTCTGTTACCTGTAGCGTTTGATCGCACGCACTATGTGCACCGCCACTATAATCGCGGCCTTACACTTTGACCTTTGCTTCTCGAGCAGGTGGTTTCATTAATGAGTGAGTACCACCTGGGGTCTAAAGAGGACTAATGGCAGTGACATGTTTAACCCTTTGTTGCTAGCAATGTTCAAGCCACAATAATGATAACATTTGAAGTATATACATACACAAAACATGTTTTTGGGGGGGCCAGAACCTATAGACTATGATGCTATCCATGGTTAGATGTCATTTTCACACATAATGCAGAGATTTTTCTAAAAATGCATTAAAAAAAAAAGTTTAATAAAGTCAAGTAGATATAAACTTTCAATATTTTAGTAGATGCTCTTAAAGAGTCCTCCAATAACGTACAGTAACCGTTACATTGTGCAGCACCACTGCGTGACTTTTAGGGTTGTAAGTACTAAATCAGCCTACCCTCCAACTATCCCCCATATGTGAGAGGTAGGACCCGGTACGGAATAGGATAAGTTCATCGACCTAGGGCGAAATTCTGTCCCAAAGTTGATGTTCCAGTTAGGGTTCCTGTTGGCAGTAAGATGAAGTATAGGCCACAGTCCAGGAACCTTGTCTGGAAACAGAAGGGCCACAAGGCCTAGTAGTCAGGGATTGACCCAGTTGTGTATAGTGCAAGTGGCCACGGCTTGCGTTCCAGTTAGGGTTCACTCTTGTCGGCTAGTTACCTGCCCCTTCTCCCTTCCTTGCCAGCAGTACTGCGGCGAGGCTCGTTCAGGTCTACTCCACTGCGAAGGGCTGCGGAGACTACTCTTTCAATAGAGCATCCCTCTTCAGAGTTCACCTTGTACCTACCTTCAGGGCAACGTTGCACTAGGGCAACGTGGGAGTACAGGTACGTTGATGTTCACCAGTTAGTAAATTAAATCTTAGGGCTGAGTGAAGGGACACAAATAAAGGAAGAAAAGGGATGCACCCTAAGGACAAGGACTTACGATTTGTTTGTTAAAGTTATAGCATTCAAGATTACTAGACCGGACCCAGTAAAGAATGTTATTTTTTTTGTGTATTTCACCATACAATAGTATAAGCTCTGTGGTTAGTGTTCTGTATGTATCTATACATTAGAGTGTAAGCCCTGTGCCTGTTTACATACATACATATATATATATATACACACACATCAAAAAACAGAGATGTACTGTAGGACAGCGCATAATTGTTGACCATATACATGTTGTAATTGATGTACAAAATAAAACTATGATTAGACGCCGCGCCAAGGCGGAACTACAACCATTACCATTGGTTGCCGGAGGACTGCATTGTGAGGAGGCATAGCCTGCCTAGGTCCCTGACAACGATCAGCGGCTGGAGTTGCGGGATACTTGCCCTGTCTGCTCACGGAGCATAGCTCATAACATGCCTTTACACAACAGATGTTTGTGAGTTTGTTTCTTTTACCTTGTTCAGGATATTCAATTGTGTAGCTGATTTTACACATGGAGTGGGCGCATGAGAGAGAGAAGAGAGAGAGAAGAGAGAGAAGAGAGAGAAGAGAGAGAAGAGAGAGAAGAGAGAGACGAGAGAGACGAGAGAGACGAGAGAGACGAGAGAGACGAGAGAGACGAGAGAGACGAGAGAGAGGAGAGAGAGGAGAGGAGAGAGAGGAGAGAGAGGAGAGAGAGGAGAGAGAGGAGAGAGAGGAGAGAGAGGAGAGGAGAGGAGACAAGAGAGACGAGACAAGAGAGACAAGAGAGACAAGAGAGAGAGAGATAATCTACTCCAGCAGGAGCAGACACAAGACAGCACTCAAAGGTAAGTAAGAAAACTTGTATTCAAAAATAAACATAGCACAAACATGACCAACGTTTCGGTCCTCGTGGGACCTTCCTCAGGGTGGTGCTTGAGACTAATGGCCAGTGGATCCCTTAAATACCCCCATACCCCACCAAAATGACTCAACCAGAGTAGCTGAGTGGCCGTGCATCAAGTCCCATGATCAGACCCAAAGTCGCTGATGTCGCACAATGCCCGTCATCAGCGGTGACGTCACTGGAGAGGCCGGTCGGCAGTGAATCGGAGGATTCAGCGCCGTGCGACCTACCAGCTAGATGCGAGGACCATCGACAGATCCGACACCACAGTGCAGTGTGATACACATTCTAAGGCTCATGTGCTAGTTACGTCCTGTAAGTAGGATTCCAATTTTTCTATCCGACGGAGGAGTAGAATCGTCAATTCACATGTACTGTACCATACTTACTTACTGCATTGGTCATTAATGTTGACAAAGTGCTAGGTGCATGTTGTGGATTTGTTTTATAGTAGACTATAATATACGGCCTTTTTTTTATATATATTTTTCTCATATATGAGTACAGGCATACCCCGGTTTAAGGACACTCACTTTAAGTACACTCGCGAGTAAGTACATATCGCTCAATAGGCAAACGGCAGCTCATGCATGCGCCTGTCAGCATGTCCTGAACAGCAATACCGGCTACCTACCTGTACCGAAGCTGTGCGCAAGCGGGGAGACTATAGAGCCTGTTACAAATGCGTTATTTACATCAGTTATGCACGTATATGATGTTTGCAGTACAGTACATGCATTGATAAGTGGGAAAAAGGTAGTGCTTCACTTTAAGTACATTTTCGCTTTACATACATGCTGCGGTCCCAATGCGTACGTTAATGCGGGGTATGCCTGTATTACATTTGTAGTTTTTATACATTTACTCTGTCATCATCCCTGATCTTAGCTTAATGTTGCCACTTATTATTTACATTTGAAAGGATAATGCACTATGTTGGCATGTTTTGTTTTCTTGTCTTCCACATTCTGAGGTTTCCAGTGCATTACGGATCCACAAGAATCTCAGCAGTTTTCACATTGGAAAAGAACTTTTCGAGACTTTCTTTTTCTCTACCACCAAGGGCCAGAAAGGTCTGTCTTTTCTAGTTCATCCAACTAGTTGTGAGACAGCCAGCAGGACATTTCAGGCAGCTATATTGGACCTTATTGTACGGGACAGTTCACTTTGTATCACATTATTATTATTATTATTATTATTATTTTGGTGGTATATTAATGTATGTTTAGTGGTATTAGCGCTTTTTTCACTAATTTAGCACACATCTGTGAGTGTGTATATTCCTACAAAGTGAGAAGTTACTGGATTAGCCTATTTCTGATATGTATCCAAGAGAATGTCGAAGTGACAGTGAAATAACCTACTGCTGACATACCGGTGCCATCTGGGGTTGAGCGAACATATGTGGGCAGCATTTTAAGTGTAGATGGTTTCTGGTGGTTGTTACGCAGCCCTCGCTCCATGTTATCCAACATCATGTCCCTCACTTTCTCCAGCTGTGCCTGGGACAGCATGAATGGCTGCAGATAGCGCCCGAGCTGCAGAGGGAACAAAAGGTGCGTGAAACAATTTCTGCTGTTTCCCATCCTAAAGTATAAACGTACTAATTCTAATATATGCACATCTGGTATTTTTATTTATTACATATCGTACATCGAATAAAGCAAGCACAATGACTCCTTACCCAAAAAGAGTTTTCTCCACTAACTGTAGTTTACGTCAAATGTGTGTGTGTGTGTGTGTGTGTGTGTGTGTGTGTGTGTGTGTGTGTGTGTGTGTGTGTGTGTGTGTGTGTGTGTGTGTGTGTGTGTGTGTGTGTGTGTGTGTGTGTGTGTGTGTGTGTGTGTGTGTGTGTGTGTGTGTGTGTGTGTGTGTGTGTGTGCACATGCATTATCCCCTTCACTACCACTGTGCCCTGATCCAGATTACATTGTACTACATAACCCTGCAGCAAAATGCACTTGCAGATGCAAGAACCTAATAAACATTGATAAGGTTACACTTAAAAAGACCTGGAAGAGTTTTCATCCATAATGCCCTGTTTGGAAGCTCCATGTACATTCATCTCTGGCTTTATAGTCTCTATACTGTAAGTGATTTTTGTGGTGTGATCCTGTATGCATGAGTAAGAGAACAATGTACATTTTTATAGTGTTCTGTTAAGAGACCGTCTGTGGTTACAAAGTGTTGCTGAAATGCCATTTGTAAACTTCCCGTCAGCGGTGCGAGATTGACAAAAACAGAAGTGAGTGGGGGGATAGGAAGAGCCCTCTTGACCGGTCATGGAAAAAAAATGTACTTATTTCCTGCTGTTATTTTAAAAAACAAAATAACTGGCTTTTACGAGAAGCTTTGTAAAAAGCACTTGTGAATTGTAGCAATAGCCCGTCAAAAATATGACATTTTACCTGTAAAGTTTTCTATACATACCCATTCATTTTTAAATCTATGTTCGTTACAGTACAGTTTCAACTCTTAGTACACTTTAGTCAAAAAGTGAATAAAACATATACAGAAGTGTATAGGGATTTTCAGCTGAAAATGTCCCAAACGGCTGCTTTGGAAGATATATACCAGGGATGTCCAAAGTAAGGCCCCCGGGCCAAATATGGCCCGCCACCTGGATCAATCAGGCCCGGGACTGTTCTTAAAATGTCCTGGTTTGGGCCAGGTGGAGGAGGAGAGCAAGACTGCCGGCTGCATCAACACTACAACTTCCAGAGAGCAGATGGCGCTGGAGAGCCCACCATAGCCGCTCATCCCTAGATTGTGTGTGTTGCATATGTGTTAATAATGCATCTGTGTGTTCCATTCATTATGTGCACGTTTATGTTGTATATTTTGAGTTTGTAAATGTTCAATATAAATGTGTATTTGTATATGGTATGTGTGTATATGGTGTGTCTGTGTGTGTGTATATGGGGCATACATGAGGTGTCTGTGTGAGTATATGGGGTATTGTCTGACTTTGTTGTGCTTATTGTATTATAATTTCCTGTACGGTATTGTCTGTTGGAACTGTGGGACCCACAGGTTACTTCCTAGGTCTATCTCTGTCCTCTGCTCTCAATAGAGCACCAAACGGCCACCTTGCCAAAGGCAGCCTGACTAAAATCCCCAAAGTGCACCGCGGGTCGTGTGAATATCGCGAGAGCTGCTGCCTACTGTAGCTAGAGCAGCAGTTTCACAAATTCACAGCGAACGGAGGAAGAATCACAGTGTCCCGACGGGTGATCTCACCACATCCTGCACTTGGACACTGAAACAGCCTTATTTCCTCTACGCGTTTCACGTTACTACACATAGAAGTATTTGGCACACTATCTATATAAACAAAATACACCATCCACTGCACAACATCAATTTATTATTGATAATATTATGTTTATTTGAGATTATGATTATTTTCTGTTTGAGGGAGAGTACTATATCCAGACCAATGGGATGACCATGGGTACATGATTTTCTCCAAATTCTGCAGATCTCTTTATGGGTCTATAGGAGGAGGATTTTGTATGGGTCAACAACAAATTCTGCCAACATATTGTTTACTATGGAAGATATATTGACGATATTCTGATTATTTGGTCTGGGTTGGGTGAAGACCTGATGGAGTTTGTCTCCTTTTTGAGCAGTAATGATCAGAATATCATCCTTAGTGGTGAGATTAGTACCATAGGGATTCACTTCTTAGATCTCCGTTTGGAGGCAGTGGATCATCGCATTGTAACCAAACCCCATTTTAAACAGATAGATGTGAATTCCTACCTTGATTACACAAGTAATAATTCTCTGCAATGGCTCAATAACATACCGTATGGACAATTCCTGAGGGTACGCAGGAATTGTTTGGAGCCATTGGACTGTGAGGAACAAACACAGGTCCTTTAAACAGAGATAAGGGTTACAGTGCGGATGTAATACATAACTCCATGAGCAATAGTAGTTTAAGGCCTAGGGATACATTGTTAATTCCAAAGGATAAAAATAAAATCTCAGACTTTAATAAAATCCCAACGTTTATTGCAGATTATTGTAAGCAGGAAACCAATATAAAGAAAATGATCTCTAAACATTGGGAGGTTCTCCAAATGGACCCGATTCTATGACATACCCTACCACCTAAACCTAAGGTAGTCTTCAGAAAAACTAGGAACCTTAAAAAGTGTACTAGCACCTAGTGCCCTGAAACCACCCAATAAGATCACTTCCATTGATAATTTCCTAGGGAAGCCGATTGGGAACTATCGGTGTGGGAAATATGTGTTATGTGCAAATACTTGACACAAGAGAAAACCTTTAAAGATGGCAGAATAGGGAAAGAATACAAAATTGGTGAATTTATCACCTGTTCTACCAATTTTGTAGTTTATGTCATTAACTGTCCCTGCAATAAATATTATGTTGGGATAACTATTAGACCGATAAAGGTAACAATGAGGAACATGTCAATGGCATTAAGAATGCGAGACACCTTTTAGATAAAGAGGAAAAGGTTCGTAATTTATCTCAGCACTTCCTTGACCATCATGGTGGGTCAGCAGAAGGTTTGCATTTTAGAGGTTTAGAATTGGTTAAGAGAGATGTTAGGAAGGGAGATAGAGATCTAAAACTTCTCCAGCGAGAACAGTTTTGGATATACACATTATGTAGTAGGACCCCTTTGGGACTGAATGAACAACTGGAGCTCCACCCGTTTCTGAAATAGAATGGGGGGTGGGGGTGGGGGGGGTTTGTGGGATCCTCTACTATTCTCTCTCTCTTTTAGGTCTCTGTCGGGCATTTTTAGTTTATGATCTTAGATATATGAAGTGTTTTTAATTCTTTTATAGTTTTTTTTAGAATTTTAAGGGATTTTTAAAAATTTAATAGTTAGATAATGGGATCACTATAATTTTTTTTTTTTTAATAATTTTTTTTATTAGGCAGACATATTATTACAGGATGTTGACAATACAGAGGTGCAGAGTATGAGCCTAATACATCTTTTTTCTCTTTTTTAACTGAGGGGAAAAGAAGAAAGGCTCAACGTCCCCCCTGGCCTTAGTTGGCCCATCGGGGTGGCGTGAGTGTAGAAAAAGAAGAAGGGGTGGGGAGGGGAGGAGGGGGGGGCAGGGGGTGAAGGGGTACGACCGAGATGGGTCGTGCTCCCCTACTCCTTGTCGGCTCCTGGTTGTGTCGTGGCATTTTATGTGCTTCTGAGTTGTTATGGGTGAGTTCGGCGCAAAAGAGCCATATGGGTTTCCCATGGGTCCCAGGTTTTCAGAAAGGCTGACAGCCTTTCCATGTCCTTTACTGTTTGTATTCTTTGTATTATTATTTGTTTTGAGGGAGGAGACACCTTCTTCCAGGCCGCAGCCACCGCACATCTAGCCGCCGTTAGGATGAAGGAGACTAATTTTCTCGTTGGCCGGTCCAGGTAGTCTAAGGGCCTGGCCAACAAGTAGGTCAGCGGGTCAATGGGTATTGTGAGGTCTGTGACCTCTTCTATTAGTTTTTGTGTTGTTTCCCAGAATTTCTGAATTTCCGGACATGACCACCATATGTGGGCCATGTCCCCCTTTTGACCGCAGCCTCTCCAACATAGGTCGGATGCCAGTGGGTAGATTTGATTTATTCTAACTGGAGTAAGATACCAGCGGAACAGTATTTTATATATATTTTCTTTGATTGTAGTACATATGGAAGTTCCTGGAGCATTTTCCCAAATACTTTCCCAGTCCTCTCGGTCTATAACTATATCCAATTCTGCAGCCCAATGCTGCATGTAATCATGTAGAGGGGGGTCTGTGGCCCTTTCCAGCTCTAAGCAAATTTGTGTTATTAGACCTCGTTGGTGGCCTGCTTCTCTACATAGCCGCTCGAATCCGGTGAGAGGGGGAAATTTCAACGTTGGGGACAATGTTTGGATAAAGTGCCGAATTTGTAGGTATTTAAAGACATTTAATCCTACCATTTCATATTTAGCTTGCAGATTTTGATAGCTCAGGAACTTCCCAAAGCTCAGGAGGTCGGCTATCGTCCTGATGTTTTTGGTTTTGAATTGGTCGAATTGTCTGGGCTCACATCCAGGAGGAAATTTTGGATTTTTGTGAATTTGTATTAGTTGAGATTGGGGTGTGGTGAGCTTGAATTTAAGTTTGCATTTCGCCCAGGTCTCCCAGGTGTGTCTCATAGGGCCTAATTTGAATTTGCTATTCTGCATGTCCTCTCTACTCAGTGACCAAAGGCAGGCCGGCAGTGAAGGCGTCCCGGCATATTGTATAATTTTTTTTAAAGTGGACCTAAATTAGAGAATATTTAGTTAGGTATAGGTTATTTATGGGGTATAGTAGTTGGTCCTTTCCCCCCCTTTTCTTCCCTCTCCCCCTTCCCCTCTTCCCCCTCCCCTTTTCCCTCCATTCCACTTGTCCTTTTTCTTTCCCCCCTCCCCTTCCCCCACATTTCAAGTCCATCTTTCTTTTCCCCCCTACCCCCTCCACTTTCTCCCCTCCCCCCCCCCCCTTTCCTTTTGTCCTTCTTCTATTTGGTCCCCAAATAGACCAATACCATCAAGGGGGAAATGTGTGAACACAGATATTGAATGTGGCTTTGTAGTGTATTCACAATTTCCATTTTTAATCTAGGGTAGGAATTTTTATGGTATAGTCTAGGTGCTGATGTGATTGATAAAACAATTAATAGGAAATAGTGTTCCCAACAGGATTTCATTTTCCTATCACTTTTTCTGGGTACGTAGCTTTTTTTTTATTTTTCT
This sequence comes from Ascaphus truei, assembly GCF_040206685.1. Lineage (NCBI taxonomy): Eukaryota > Metazoa > Chordata > Amphibia > Anura > Ascaphidae > Ascaphus > Ascaphus truei. The sequence goes on from NC_134487.1 coordinate 130,842,051, forward strand.
TTTTTAACATTTTCTGCCTTTCATATTTTATTGTTTTAATGTGTTTATAATGTGTAATATGTTCTTTGTGAATGTAAGTAAATGTTGCCAATTAATGTTGTGTGTGTACACAGGAGTAACTGTCCAATGGCTGCACTGTCCGTTTCAATGCCTGGGCCAATAGAACGATATCTGTCCGTATAAAGGGGACAGTTCCCAGCATGCAAAAAATACCTCCTGCCGAAGCGTGGAAAAACGTGAAACGCGTAGGAGAAAAGGCTGTTTCAGTGTCCAAGTGCAGGACGTGGTGAGATCACCCGTCGGGACATTGTGATTCTTCCTCCGTTCGCTATGAATTTCTGGGAGCGCTGCTCTAGCTACAGTAAGCAGCAGCTCTCGCGATATTCACACGACACGCGGTGCACTCTGGGGATTGTAGTCAGGCGGCCTTTGGCAAGGTGGCCGTTTGGTGCTCTTGTGAGAGCAGAGTACAGAGAGCAGACCTAGGAAGTGACCCATGGGTCCCACAGTTCCAACAGACTGTGATGCGAGGGAGGGATGCCAGCAATGCCATTTTATTATATGTACGTTTTTGATGTACTACATATAATCATATAAAGGAATTTTCTTCTAATAGAGTTTTTTCTCTGCACTCCTCTTTTTGTATAAGCATGTTTGTTTTTGCCCCAGTAGATCACAGAGAGGCTTGGAGCAGCGGGAAATACTGTGACCAGCAAGAAACAGGAAGCTTCTTATCAGAGCATCTTCAAAAAAAATTCTTCTGTACTGTAGCTTTAATCCAGTTAATTAAAGGAGCAGTTCCTCCTGCTAGATTTATTTTTTCTTCCTTTTTTTACATGTATAGGAAGCAGGGGGTCTCTGGAGCTGGGCTGCGTTCATTTCAGCGCCAGGTACCCCTGGTTCCCGAGATAGTTACCAGGGCAAATGCTGCAGTTTGTCTCCTCCAGGGGAAAGAAAAATGGAGGTTTTAATCTCACGTGATTGCGGCATCCCTGAACGCCTATTCTCTCCCAGACCCTCTACAATCTGGCTTCCGCACTGCTCACTCCACTGAAACAGCCCTCACTAAAATAACTAACTAATGACCTCAATGCTGCCAAAGGCTGAGGTCATTACACTCTGCTCATATTACTCGACCTCTCTGCAGCATTTGATACTGTGGACCACCCTCTTCTCCTTCACATTCTCCATACTCTTGGCATTCGTAACAAAGAGCTATCCTGGATCTCATCCTACCTCTCCCATCGTACTTTCAGTGTCTCATTTGCTAACACCTCCTCTATCGATCTCTCTATTGGGGTCCCAGGGCTCTGTCCTGGGACCCCTTCACTTTTCTCTTTCCACACTCCCTCTTTGTGATCTAATCACATCTCTTGGGTTCAAATATCACCTCTTTTCTGATGACACACACATTTACTTTTCTACCCCTGACCTTACACCTGCTGTACAGACTAAAGTTTCGGAATGTCTCTCGGCTACATCATCCTGGATGGCCCTACGACGACTTAAACTTAACATGGCAAAAACAGAGCTCCTCATATTTCCTCCCAAACCTGGCCTTACTACCTTCTTTCACATTACTGTTTGAAGTGCTATAATCCATCCAGTAGCCAAAGCACTCTGACTAGCGGTCACACTCGACTCCTTTCTCATATTCAAAAGGTAGCAAAAAAACTGTAGTTTTTTCCTCCGCAATATCACTAAGATACACCCTTTCCTGTGGTGCTCGACAGCAAAAACTCTGGCTCAGGCCCTCATTCTCTCCCATCTCGATTACTGTAACATTCTGCTGTCCGGCCTTCCTGCCTCTCACCTGTCTCCCCTACAATATATCCTAAAATGCTGCTGCCAGAATCACTCTACTATTTCAGAAACTTGTCTCAGCGTTTCCCCTGCTGAAATCCCTCTACTGGCTTCCTATCAAATCCTGTATCACACACTAAATTCTCCTCCTCACTTTTAAAGCTTTACACTCTTCTGCTCCTACTTACATCTCAGCCCTAATTTCCCGCTATACACAATCCCGACTCTTGCGTTCTGCTCAAGGAGGTCTTCTCTCTAGCCCTTTTGTAGCTAAAGCCCTCTCGCCGCCTTAAACCTCTCACTGACTGCCCCACACCTCTGGAATGCCCTTCCTCTCAATATCCGACTAGCACTCTCTCTATCCACATTTAAGACCCACCTCAAAACACAACTGCTTAAGGAAGCATATGAGTAGCTCCATGGCTGATAATTAACACCTCATACATAAACCTTGGCCCCTTGCAGACACACTAACCAGAACGCCATCCTACTGTCTCTATATGTTCTTCCTACCAATGAATTAGATTGTAAGCTCCTCGGAGCAGGGACTCCTCTTCCTAAATGTTACTTTTTTATGTCTGAAGCACTTCTCCCCATTATGTGTTATTTATATTATTTGTTATTTATATGATTGTCACGTATATTACTGCTGTGAAGCGCTATTTACATTAATGGCGCTATATAAATAAAGACATACAATACATACATACAAGAGGAAGGAATCCTCCAACCTATATGGAGCACAGCACACAAGCCATGACATAGACACTGCAGTCGTGACGTAGCCACGATCTCATGGGGCCCCTGGAGTGCCAGACCCAATGACGTAAGGGCTACGTCTTGGGGCACCCAAAGGGTTAAATGGATACCTTCAGTGCCAGACAAGCCTGTACCATACAGGTTAGTAATGTGTGGCAGATCTCTCTGACACTGACGGGGTTAAAGTGCAGTTCAATAAAACATATTGCCATGTGCCTATGTGACTAAGTCCCCCCCCTTTTTTTTTTTTTTACTCCTCAGGGGGTAAAGATTTTCAGGCATGAAATTACATTCTATACTTTATCCCCATTGCAATATTATTGTACTTTGTATAATGCAGCGGGGCACAATACATCCTCTCTACCCCATACACACCATGATCTTGTGCTTACCTCATCATCAGTGAAGGGTTGCAGAGTCGCAAAGGCTCCTGGGAGTGCCATCGCTTGATGTATCTGGCGCAGCAAACAGCAGAAGGCGAGCAGGAATGGATAATGGAGAAAACAGAAAGACAGCAGATACTGTACGATCGTGCCAAGGGGACAAAAATTATAATTCAATGCAATGGAATAAATAATGTGAAAGGAGCAGTGTCAGTATCGCAGAGAGAAAAACTTCAAAGAACATGCGATGTGCAACCCCTGAGGTGGGACTTCTCACCACCACATCATAAGACTAATGCTATCCCTGTCCACCCCAAAATGTCAAGGGGAAGTTACCAACCACTAGTTTACTAGAGCGCTACAAAAATAGATGCCTTGTATCAGACAGATACTGTGTGACGATGGGTTGATAGTCTGACCTGCCCTTACAGTAAGCTGTTGGAACCGGGAAGGTTTAATATGTAATTATTTCAAAATAAGCATTCAGTTACGTCCCACGACACAAAAAAAACAGGATGTGAAACTGAAAACCCTGATTGAGTAAGAGCATACAAAGGAATAGAAAACTGTGCATGTTTCTGAGGAGTGAAAACTAGGTCTAACACAGCTGCCCTTCCAAGTCGCATCTATGACGGTGAGGGGGTAACCAGGCACTTAATAAAGGTCAAGTCCTGTTTTGGTTACCCCTGATCCGAAATAAGGGCTCAAGAAGAGTCAGCTCTTGAGCTCAGTAACGTTATATGCATAACCTGTCATTTGCGTTAATAAAGAATGTTTGTGTTTTTACCTTTCCAGGCATGCCAGTGAGCAGGGATTGCTGAGGCATGAGTTTCAAGGGTGGGTTTGCGGCGGAATTGCTGTCAGAATGTGCCTAGGTAATTCGGGTCCAGAGTTGTCGGTTCCCCTAAAAATGTACCCGGGAATCATACCTGATTCTCGGATACTTGTAGGCACATTGTCCGGGCAATATCTCCCTTTGAAAACGCTTGCGCGACTCACCACTAGGGTTCCCTGCTTCAGCATAGCTCAGAAAGGTAAATGGGGCAAAGGGTTGAAAAGTGTCCCTATAACTAAAGGGGTCCCTAGGTTAAGGGGGATACCCCAGTTAATGCCCAGGTAGCCCAGAACCTATATAGGGGTTCATGGGTGCTCCAAGAATTCATAAGGTTGTGAGGGGACACTCAGAGTCCAGTCTAAGTCTAAAAGATAGTGTGTGGGGAATAAAGGCTAGTAGAAATAAAAGTGCAGCTTTCTATTCTCTTCCCCATACTCAGAGACTTGGAATGGTATTAAGGTATATTTTTATTAATACTGTAATCATGCTGTAATGTACTGTTGTGCACTGTTTATGAGCTTGGACTTTTGGAACCAATGCCCACACAGACTGTCAGGGCTACCAAGTTGGTGCCAGTAAGTCTAGTCGACATCTGAGTACAAAGTAGCCAGAACCTGCCAGAGGTGTGAAAGCCATTCGGGTGGCAGGAAAGGGCTCAAGTACCCACGTCCTGGGAACAATGGTAGTCGTCCGGGCTGCCATTTGTCCTGCCAGACCTGGAGGAGCCTGACCCAGCGGGTGGCATGAGATAGCCAGGGACAGAGGTGGCAAACTTGCGCATGCCCCTTGACAGATTCAGATTCCCCACTAACCCAGCTTTCTGTACCGGTTTCGCTCTGATTGGCTACTGAGAAAGTTCCCACGCGCTGATTGGCTGTAGTATTTTGTGAATGGAGCTCCAAATACTATAAGAAACCCTGAGCCAATCAGGTTAGAGATTTCTAGCGGTAGAAGTGCGAGCAGGCTTTTCAAAGATGGTCTTGTGCGAAAAGCAGAGCTACCGGCTTCGTTTTGAAGCTGAAAAGTCTGCCCGCCAGAGACTAAGTCCGTCTTTTTGGGACCAAGTTCTCAAAATAGAATGCACAGTAGCAGTCGCGGCTGGGATTGCAAGCTGATTTTAGTTCCAGCAGTTTTGTACTAACACCCGATCAAGAGAAAGTCCAAGTTCTCAGAAGAGAAGGGAGCGGTGGTGTGTGGAACTTCACGCCAATTTGGGAACCAGGAGATTCCGGGCTAAGCCCCGGTCAGGGTAAAACTCTTATTTAGAGTTCCCTGCACCAAGACAAGTCTAGTTTTCGACCCCCAGTTCCCCAGTGTTCCACTGTGTGTATGCCTATTTCTGTGAACAAATTACAATTTATTTCACTATCTTGTTTTGCTCAATGAATGATCCTGGTAAAGGTGTACAATAAACCTGGTCTCCCGTGACAGCATCCCACATCAATAACTAACTTGTATGTGTAGCCAGGTCCCCAGGTCTGTCCTTACCTCCGCTGCAGTGGGAGCGTTAGGCAGGTTGCCAGCGAGTGCAGGGAGCGCTCTGGTACTTAGGAGGCTCTGCGGCGGCCCGAACGTTCAGGGCGTCGCCATTTTGAGGTTTGCGCAGGGAGTTAGCGCTGTAGCGCGCGAAGCCCGGACCTATCAGAAGAGGGCTAGAGCAGGGGACTACAAGTCCCATGAGTGCCAGGACCGACTACATGGTGCCAGGGAGCTAATAGGGCACTAGGATCCTTCCAGGAAGGATATAGGAGGTTGCGCAGGGGAGCACGTTGTCAGTCGAGACCAGGAAGGGAAGGGGGTAGGAGCTGTATGTGTAGAGAGGCAAGTAGCCTCTACACTAGGCCAGAGACGCCTCTAGGCCCCAAGTAGGCCATGAGTCACATACAGCTTGTGGTTGCTGTAGGGATAGGCCCTAGAATAGGGAACCTGCCCCATTAGTGTGCATAGTCTGGGACACAGCGGTCGCTGCATTTCCCTAACAGAGGTTTGGGAACAGGTCTCTTCAGAGACAGACATAATATATCTGGGTGGGATCGCCTGAAAGGACGTCGCGGAAGGTATCGCGTGTCTGCGGATCCTTTTCGAAGATGTCTGCTGGCCCGAGCGCAGGAGCGCTCGGCAGGTAATCACATACACCAACTGCACCAACTATATACTCTCTACATAGTGGCAGCGCGGTCACCACACATTGGGGTTTGGGTGTGGGACATTGGACACCGTGTGGGAAACACGGTGGAGGGTTGCGTCCTGCGAGACGCTTTGGGTAGTTGTGTCTCTAGTGGGAAGGAGTATGTGATGTGTACGCATATAAGGTCACAGTGTATCGCTAGTAAAGGTATTTGTTATTGTACATCCAGTGTGTATCTCATTATATTGGTGTCCTGTGAGGAACAACTCCCACTCTGTTGGGATCCCTCCCAGGTAGAGGCGCTGCATCTAGTAAGAGGTAATATATATCACCCCAGGCTCTCCGTGGCAGAGGCTCAGGCCCTGTGAGCCAACAGGTTAACCATTAGTAGCCTTGCTGTGTTCTAGGGGAAACAGGGCTACATATGGAAAATGACAGGACCCAACGCAAATAAACTATAGAGAAACCCCCGCTACTGCTTGCAATAGTTACTTAATAATGATGGGTGTAGGTGCTGATGGGGCAATATAAGAATAATAAACAATGGAGGAAAGAACCCCAGTAGAGCACTCATACACTGTGTTGAGATGAGTGTAAATTTTAAATTAAACTTTATTAGAAACATAGTAAAACAATGGGGATTAAAATAGGATTAAACTCTGTATCACTACGCTTAATTACCTAACCGATATGATAGTCCCCAGGTAGGTAGTCGTTATTGAAGTGTTGCTTGAGTACACTAGCCCCCAGCCACCTTAATTAGGGAAGCCTGGGGGAAAGCTAGATTGAGGGATTATAAATACTATTCTTATATGGAATGCCAATTATATACTTGTAGTGCATTGGTGCAATATTGTTGAAATGACACTGCTAATGGTGGGTTGATTGCACAGCCTGTAGTTAGCAATAGAGTGTCATTTAAATCTTGATAAGATAATGCACCTATGTTCCCTTAGGGTTAAATGAACAGTGTAAATTACTGCCCCAAGGATACACAGCAGCTATAGCTCTAGGTCATATTGTTAAGACATCTCGCTCTAGCTGATATTACACAGTGTAGTTATAATAAAGTGTGCTGCACTTCTAAAACCTGTTGCTAACTGCAGTAGGTGATAGATTAAATAGAGCACCGTATAGACAAATGGTGGCAGTTGCTATATAATCTGCCCCAGACCTGAAGGGTGTGCTATTTAACCATATAAGATTGTGAACTGACTTAATCAGTAGATTGAAATAAACCTAATCTCTGATAAAGAGCACCATGTGTATACTGATTGCTATACCTGGAAATCCCTGTATGGGAGTTACTGTGCAGAGTAGTTGGTGTATAAGTGTAAAAAATAATTCAGCTCAGCAAGTGTAGAACATGAACAGTATCTTAACAGCCCTGATTAGAGTGCAGGCACTGAGCCCTCACACAGACGCTGCTATCTATGCTTAATGACAGAGCAGGCAGCGCAGAGACTCAGCTCCTGCACAGTTTACACTCCTGTATTACCCGATGGTCTAAGGCAGGGAAGCGCAAACTTTTTGTGCTGCGCCCCCCTGTCTCTCTGCCCCGGCTCTCGCGCCCCCCTGCCTTCCTTCAGCCGCGTCAGATGACGCTGCGTGGGCGTGTGACGTCAGGTCACATGATGCCGCGGCGTCTATTGACGCCGCGTTGCCATGGTGACGCAACACAGACGGCTGAATCCCGGTAAGTAAACAGTTGCAGGGGCCTCACGCGATCCCCCGGCATTTAATTTAAATGCCTGGGGGAAGAGCGCGGGGCCTCTGCAACTGCCCGCGCCCCCCCAGCACAATCTCCCGCCCCCCCTGGGGGTCGCGCCCCCCACTTTGCGCACCGCTGATCTAAGGGAGCCTCCTTTTCTAGGGATTATATATATATATATATATATACTGACAAGCTATACAGCAGCTGTAGAGTATACTTACCTGTGCTGTTGCTCACTACCATTCACTGTTACAGCAGAGTAGCTCTAATCAGGGCTGTTAAGATACTGTTCATGTTCTACACTTGCTGAGCTGAATTGTTTTTACACTTATACACCAACTACTCTGCACAGTAACTCCCATACAGGGATTTCCAGGTATAGCAATCAGTATACACATGGTGCTCTTTATCAGAGATTATGTTTATTTCAATCTACTGATTAAATCAGTTCACAATCTTATATGGTTAAATAGCACACCCTTCAGGTCTGGGGCAGATTATATAGCAACTGCCACCATTTGTCTATACGGTGCTCTATTTAATCTATCACCTACTGCAGTTAGCAACAGGTTTTAGAAGTGCAGCACACTTTATTATAACTACACTGTGTAATATCAGCTAGAGCCGAGGTCTTAACAATATGATCTAGAGCTATAGCTGTTGTGTATCCTTGGGGCAGTCATTTACACTGTTCATTTAACCCTAAGGGAACATAGGTGCATTATCTTATCAAGATTTAAATGACACTCTATTGCTAACTACAGGCTGTGCAATCAACCCACCATTAGCAGTGTCATTTCAACAATATTGCACCAATGCACTACAAGTATATAATTGGCATTCCATATAAGAATAGTATTTATAATCCCTCAATCTAGCTTTCCCCCAGGCTTCCCTAATTAAGGTGGCCGGGGGCTAGTGTACTCAAGCAACACTTCAATAACGACTACCTACCTGGGGACTATCATATCGGTTAGGTAATTAAGCGTAGTGATACAGAGTTTAATCCTATTTTAATCCCCATTGTTTTACTATATTTCTAATAAAGTTTAGTTTTAAATGTACACCATCATCTCAACACAGTGTATGAGTGCTCTACTGGGGTTCTTTCCTCCATTGTTTAGGACCCAACGCAAAGAAACAATTATTGAAATCCCAACTACAAGATATAATTGAGCTTCAAACAAGGAAATATGGTAGGAAATATTTAGTTCTATTTAGAATTCAAGACCCATTCCAAGTGCATCATAAACACGTTTCTTGTTAATCCCTAAAAAAAATGTGTCAGAACTATATTCCTGCAAACGATTCCACTCCCATCTGCAATATGTTGCTGGCCCTTCCCCACACTAAAGAGGTTAATCGAGCCTGTAGGACCCTCTGTTTTTGAGTGCTGACTCATTCACTTACAGATCTGCTGCTACTGCTCAACCCTGCTATGTGTAACGTGTAACACACCCTGCTGTTGTAGTTCTAACTTCAAATATAGAGCTCTGTAACAGCATCTCAATTATAATGAAACCCCAGCTAAACTAGTAACACAGCCACATGTACTGTATGCTCTGCTACTGCACTTCAACTTCCTGCTACTTTCTTGTAGACACAGATCTGCCTTGATTTAGAACCTGCGAGTCGATTATTAACTCTACATGAGCAGCATTGTTACAGCACTTAAAACTGTCCCGCTACACACTCTACGTTCACAGAACTGAGCCCAAATACTGGTACGGACACTGCCCTGGGCTCAGTCTCGTTTGATCTACTATTACCCCCTATGCCAAGTACATTAAACCTGGAGCACACCCTGCTATTTAAATCCTAAAACGTCAGATTCCATTAACTCTCCTACTGTTCTGCCCATAAATAAGACATTGTGCTGGCTGTGGATTAATAAATACATATTGAGGCATTGTAATCAGCAGACAGAAGGCTGCCGAAGATGTGAACACAATGCCGTGTACTTCAACTGCCTCCAGCACTGGAGCATAAAGCATGGTATACTGTACATACCTAGGCTGTAATCCAGAAGTACCAACAGACCAGGATCAGACTCCTTTCTTTAACAAACAGTTTATTCATATCTCTATCCTGTACCCTCCCTCCGTGGTACCCTGTGCCCTCCTCCCTTTCTGCTACAATATAAGTTAAATAACTCCACCTCTCTTGGCACCAAAAAGGAACCACACAAAGAGTTAGGAAAACTGTGCCTCCAAAAACTCTCTGGGAACTTGGGGGTCCAGGACACACAGCACCCTGCTCCTGGGAGCACAGGACACACACACACACACACACACACACTCCACCTTAGTGTTAGTGCAACTTCACGCATTAATATTAGCATGAATTACAAGCAATGGTAAACAGCAAAACCGGTGCAAGTCAATGTAAACACTTGTACAAACAGATGTAACAGGTTTCCCCCACCCTCTGGGAGATTACGCTATTACAGGGTGTCATGTGCTGATTACCTGCTGGCTCACAGAAGCTCTGAGATTCCGCCAATGTTATTGGGGAAGACAGGAAAGGCTTTGGGGTGATGGTGGGTTCTCTCTCACTTGTGCGGCGTCTCCATCTCTTGCAGGCTCCAGGGATGCTGGAGGCAATCCCTGCAGAAGAACACTCTTCTTAACCCCCCTCCCCTTATTGATTGCTCTCTCAGGCAGGAGTATATGAAAGAACTGGAACTTTATTCCCACACACAGAATACAGCCTGAACTGATTCAAACTGATCTCTTCCTTCCTCCGGATGGTCCCTGGAATCAAACCGCCAGAGCCTATCCTCTGCTCTTCCCTCAACCCCTGGTGGGATGAGGGGTATCTGCCCCATCCCCCAAGGGAGGGGATGGAAGTGTAGTCAGGTCCCAGACTTCACACTCCCAGCAAACACTCTCTCATGGGAGAGAACACTCACTAAATGTGGTGGTACAGCCCCTTAAGTACCATGGGGGAGGTTCCCAGGTCTGAGCCCCTGATTGGGCCGAACACAGACCCTAGGCCCACCTCTCCCTGTCACTCAAGGGAGCTGCTTCCTGAAGGGGAAAACTCGAATTAACCCCCTACACTGCCTGCACTGGTACCAGGGTTTATGTGTTGGGCAGGGCAGATTAGTAGCCAAAAAGAATATCTGGCTACACAGAAAAAGAATGTAATAACTTCACTTGGGCCACAAGGTAATGACTAATTATTTGCTCCTCTTCTCATTTGTAAGGCTCAGTGAGTTATTTGTCACTGTGCCTGTGCATCCCACAGCTGGCGGAGCGGTGGATTATAAACAGTTCAAAACTGAGTAGCTTGTGGAGATGCAGAAGAAATGAAGCCAACAGCAGACGCAGTCCAAATACACGCAAAAAAAAAAACGCAAAAAACTCTTAGTATTTTAAGAGTGTATTATTGGTATTATAAAATGGTAAGATATGCACGTACAGCAATAATAAATAAAACAAGCATGTAGATATAAAAATCGTAAAGATAATTCCTCCAGGATTGGGCAAAGCCTCACGCCGGCATCCAGTCAGGAACGCTGTAGCAGCCGGAGGTGAACCATTGGGCAGACATCTTGCCCAAAGAATCGCCTATACAGGCATACCCCGCATTAACGTACACAATGGGACCGGAGCATGTATGTAAAGCGAAAATGTACTTAAAGTGAAGCACTACCTTTTTCCCACTTAATGATGCATGTACTGTACTGCAATCGTCATATACGTGCATAACTGATGTAAATAACGCATGTGTAACAGGCTTTATAGTCTCCCCACTTGCGTACAGCTTCGGTACAGGTAAGGAGCCGGTATTGCTGTTCAGGACGTGCTGACAGGCACATGCGCGAGCTGCTGTTTTCCTATTGGGCGATATGTCCTTACTCGTGAGTGTACTTAAAGTGAGTGTCCTTAAAGCGGGATATGCCTGTACTCCATACCAAAGGGAGCACTGTGACTCGCACCACGCCACTCAACACCGGAGAGATAACTTTCAGATGCTTCAGGCAGCTCACTACGGGACGCACACTGATGACATCACAGCCAATCCGCCAAATGTAGACAGATAGACAAATAGTCCTTAGTATGTCCTGAATTACAAAGTGTAGCAAAAATGTCGAAAATAGTATCCAACACGTTTAGTGGCCCTTGAGCCACTTCATCGTGGAATCAAACTCCCTAAAACTGGCCTTGAAAACTTATCTGGCATACCCTTAACATCAACATTCTTCCTCTTCACCTCCCCCATCCACCCAATTGAGTTCAGCTGTTTGGTTGGACCAAATTCCACCCCATCTTAAACCCCCTAAAATCCACATCCTCAAACCTTAATGGGACCAGCTGTGCGGCTGGACCAAACTCAATCCTGAGGCATACTATTTTGGACCCTAAATGTGAAGATTATTTCGAAGCTTCAGACAATGTTAAGAAGTAAGGAGAGATGCTCCAGAATAAATAGGTTCTAAACCTAGAAAAGTCGGTAACATGATCACAAGGGTGAAGATATTAGAATAGCAGTGGGCTGGACATATCACAAGAAGAAATGACCATCGTTGGACAAACCATGGTACTTGACAATATTCCAAGGGAAATTAAGAGGCTTGCAACTGCAGTACCTGGAAGTTAATTGGAGAGTCCTTTATCCAGCAGTAGATCAACAGGTTGATGGTGGTGATGATTTTATATATAAAATATATATTCATAACAAAGAGAAAACACCTGCTCAATTGATAAATAAATATATGTAATAGACTCTGCTAAATAGTAAGTAGCATAATGTATGATGGCAGACTGGTTATAACATGTTAACAGAAAATAATCTCTGCATCAGCACTCTCATTGTTGCAAAAAAAAAAAAAAAAAAAGGCTTTATTGAACATGTAGATAGATCTAAATCCCACTAATTACCGAACTATAAACAATTAAAAAATCACAGCCCCCACCCACCTGTCTGAAACAATATACTGTAATTAAAGGTCACACAAATATCTGTGCAACACCATCCACACTCATTAAAAAATATTTATTTTAGAATTCCAGATATACTCATACTAATTGCTAGAGGTATACAACCACTACTACTTCTGTATACAACTTCTGTCTAACCCACTAAAGCCCTATCTTGCCTAAAAACTCTCACACACTGCCCCACACCTCTGGAATGCCCTTCCCCTCAATATTTGACTACTACCCTCTTTTATCCACCTTTAAGGCCCATCTTAAAACACACCACTTTAACGAAGCATATACTGTATGTACCTCTGATGGCCGATACTATACACCTCATACATCGACCTTGGCCCCTGGCAGCCACACTTACCAGAACACCCAAGAAAAAAAGAAAACACAAGAGCGCACCAAGATAAGAGAAATAAAGTGTATTACAGATAATAAAAGATAGTAACCACTTACATGGAATAAAACTTTAATAATCCCCGATCTCGATAATAACTTCTCTGATAGGGCATCACATAAGGTATGCAGGGGCAGTATCAATCCTCAGAAATCAGTCCCGCGCGCTGGGGCTGTCTCTGTGACGCTGTCAGACCTCCACGAGTGTCAGCGTGGCTGGATGCGTAGCGCGCATGCGCAGGAAATGAAGCCCCCTATAGCTGTCCTTAGGATGCCTGTCCGTTTCAGTAATTGTAGTTGTGATCGGAATAAAAACACTTGTTTGTGTACTGGCTATGATATAAATATGAGCCAGCAAAACAGTTACCACATAGATTGTAAGCTCTTCGGTTCAGGGACTCCTATTCCTACTTTTATGTCGCAAGCGTTTATTCCCTGTAACGCTCTTGCTGCCCGCAAACCTGATGAGACCCCGGTACTGAGGGGAGAAGGAGAAACACCACACACCAACAGCAGCGGGAGCGCGCCCGGAGTGTGGTATTGAGCGTAGCCGGGTTCTGGACTTGAGAGAAGAGTTAGTCGGGTACTTGCTGGATTCTGGGTTATAGAAGGTAGAGTAGTCGAGTCCGTAAGCCAATGGTCTGGGAATGGAGAGAGCCGCATAGTGAGAGTCCGTTAGCCGAGTCCAAGGAGTTTAGAAGTAAGTGTAGTGGAGGGTTTGCCAAGGTCGAGGTCCAGAGGAGGTACGCAGACAGACCGGGTCAGGAACGTGGAGACTGAAACACAAGAGCGAGAGCCAAGCACAAGACCAGATAGCAAGAAGCTACAAAGGATTATGCTGAGCACTGACTGAACATGGAAGCAGGAACTAAGTACCCCGCAGGCAACAATCAGAGAGGGGGTGGAGCGGAGGCGCGGCCCCAGCAGAGACCACGACAGGGACCAGGAGACAAGGGGCAGTCAGAACCGGGTGTGCTGCTCGGGAGCGTGGCACGACGTCGCGCGATAGCCGGGGGCGGAGTTAACCGCAGGAGAAGGCGCATGAGATGTGCGGATCCGCGCGCGCGCTTTAATGACGACGGTCTGGCGTGCGCAACCCCAGAGGCTGTGGAGGAGACAAGCGCGGGTGCAGGAACAAGGCAAGGGGCAGGTGTAGCAGCGGACGTGACCGCGGGCTCCGGAGCAAAACGGGGGGCCGAGACAGCGGCGGCTGCAGTACCAATGGTGGGTAAGGAGGGGACACGTTGTGCGGGACATGCCCCGATTCCTTACATTCCCATTATGTGTTATATTATTATGTCACGTGTATTACTGCTGTGAAGCGCTATGTACCTGGATGGCACTATATAAATAAAGATATACATACATACATACTAGCAGACAGTCCCAAAAATTCATCAGAGTAGCAGGTAACATTACTAAACTTATATAACCATCATGATCTACAGTGTAACTACCCCATAATGGACTGCAGTTTAGAAAAATAAAATCCGGTACAGGCAGGTTGTCACGAGAGACTCCTGTGCCGGGTAGGATGCAGGGGTCCGAGGCAGGCGGCAGGTAGCGAAGTCAGGTAACAAGCAGGGGTCCGAGGCAGGCGGCAGGTAGCGAAGTCAGGTAACAAGCAAGGGTCCGAGGCAGGCGGCAGGTAGCGAAGTCAGGTAACAAGCAGAGGTCGGCAACAAGGAGACTGGAACAGGACAGGCGGGGCAGGACAGGGACTGAGAACAGGGAGCAGGGACTGAGACCGGGGAGCAGGAACAAACAGGGACAAGCCAGATTACTAGCAAGGGCTTTTACTGTGAACAGACTCAAATACAGGTACAGGTACTGGAACGGATCAGGAATCAAAGACATGAGCAATACTGAAGGAGTCTGACTTCAAGCAAAGGCAATTGAACAACCAGGAAGTAGAAGCTATAAAGGACAGAGACAGGAGCAACAAGAAGACAAACAGGCAGAAAGAGGAACTCAGAGCAAACAGAAGGCAGCAGCACACCCGGTGGACAAAGAAGCTATGGCTAGGCAGGAGGTCTAGGAGACCCTGACATTACTCCCCCCTCTCGAGAGCGTTCTCCGGACGATCCTCCAGGCTCTTCAGGGAAACCTTGATCGAAGGCCAACTTAGTGTGTACGTCAAGTGCTGATGGGAAATCTGTGAGAGGTGCATTTATCCTTATTACAGGAGCGTAGGCATCAGCGTCAGGTACATTAGGCATAGCAAGAAACTTCAAAAGGAATCTGTCTAACGTCATAGCAGGGGCATCAGGAACAGATACAACAGGCTCTTCATATGCACCAGTGGGGACATATAGTTCACTTTCCGTGGTCTCTTTTTGTGACCAACATATGTCTTTTAGTTTTGGAATCAGGAACTTCCCAATGGGTACATACAACTCAATCACAGGGGCATGGACATGAGGAACATGGGCCTTAGGAACGGGTGCATCAGACTCTCCATACAAGTCAATGGGGACATTAAGTTCACTCTTCGTGGTCTCTTTTTGTGACTGCCATCTTGTGGTATCACCCAATGAAAGACCAGCTATTTGTGTTTTCAGCTCTTGAAGCTGTCCTTCTGCACTTCTTCTCCCACTCAAAGTAGTTGTTAGTTCAACTCTTTTGGAGTTGAGTCGCGACTCCATATCTCCCAGCTGACTCAGAGTAAAGCTTAGATATGTTGCATCTTCTTCATTTCTGATCTGCAGCTGCCGGTACTCCTCCCGGGCATTGTACAGCTCCAGCTGCAGCCGGACCTTATCACGGGCTGTGTGGTCCAATAATTTGCAGGCATCAGCCATTTTGACCTCATAGCGCTGTGTCAGGCCAGCCACTTGACAGACGGACACCTTCTCTCTCTCCTTTTTGGCAAGCTGTGTCTTGAGCTCAGCGATCTGCGCCTGCAGCGCTGTGAGTTGCTGAGATGTGTATTCAGCTGCTAGCTGTAGCTCTTCCTCCAGCGAGGCTCTGGTTATGCTCAGTGTGGCCTTCAGCTCCTCATGCTGTTCTTTGGGGACACACTGGGTACTCAAATAATCTTGCAGCATCTTTATTTTGTAGGCAGTCTGGAATCTTTCTTCCTGCAGAACTCGCTGCTTTTCTTCAGCATTCACCCATTTCTCCTTGGTGTCCTGCAGATGTGTACGCAGTTCTCGCAGCTGACTCTGCAGCATATTTTCTGCTTGTGTGCGCCGCTCCAGGGAGACACGTTCTTCTTGCAGCACTCTCTCTGCATTCTGCAGTGCTGTCTGCACATCTAACTTTTCCTGGGCCAACTGTTTCTTCTCCTCTCCTAATTCATGGAGTTTCTTATCTCCTTCCCTGACTTGGACATAGAGATTCTTGCACTCTTGGGTTACAGTTTCAAACCTGATATTTAACCCTTCGAAGATTTCTCTTAATGAACATAGTTCTGTGTTGAAGTGGCAACTCTTCTCCTTAGAGGCTTCCAGCTCTGTAGTAAGCCTGTGAACCTCTTTCTGAGATGCGTCCAGTGCTGCGTCAACTTGAGCCATGAAAGTCTGGTACTGGGCAGAATCAGCGTAGGCCTTCTCCAGCTTACTTGACAAGATCAACCTGTCATTCTCCAACTGATATTTTTCTTTTTCCCAGTTACCCTCTGCTTTTTCCAGCGCTAATTGCATCCTTGACTTTTCTTCTATCAATAGCCTCTTCTCCTCTTCTGATTCATGGAATTTTTTATCTCCTTCACTGGCTTGGACAGAGAAGTTCTTACTCATTTGGTTTATAGTTTCAAACCTACTATTTAACTCTTCGGAGGCGTCTCTCATAGAACGTATCTCTGTTTTCAAGTAGCATCTCTCCTCCCGAACGACTTCCATCTCTTTTTTGAAGTAGCAAACCTCCTCCTGGGAGATTTTAAGCTCTGTATTAAGCCTGTCAATTTCCTTCATAGAGATTTCCAGGAATTCGTTACTTTTAGAAGCGAGGCGCCGATTCTCAGCAGCATCAGCATATGCCTTCTCCAGCTCACCTGACATGACATCCAGGTCACTCTCCAACTGGTGCTTTTCTTTTTCCTGGAGAACACACTTAGCAATTGCTGAGGAAAGACAACTCTGTAGTGCAGCGTTGGCTTCTTGCTCCTTATCTAAACGTCCATAAAGACAATCAATCGCTTTCTGTGCAGCTTGAAGCGTCTGAGTAGGGGCATCTTTCTTTTCTTCCACTATTCTTGGGATACGTCTGTGAGTTGCCTTAAGCTGCAGCATATCTCTTTCATCAAATGCAGACTCTGAGGTTAAATTTTCATTCTTAATTCCTTCTGCAACTTCCACAGTAATGCCTCCCTTCTTTTTCTTCCTTGCTTTGAGAAGCTCTGAAGAATCAGTGGTACTGTGTTCACATTTACTGCTCAAGACTGTTTGAGTGGGAGCCATAATTTCAGACATGGGGAAACCACACTTCCCAAGAAACCAGTAAAGAGGAAATGTGTTTTTAAAGCAGAAGCATTAGAATGAACAACAGGAATATTAGACACAGAGAGACACAAGATAGGAGAGCTGACCTTTTGAGACTTTAGCACAGAGATTTATAAATGCAAGGAAAAAACATAGACAGAGAAACCTGTAGTTATATCTGAAACTTTAGAAATCAGGCGTAGGGATATCAAACAGACAGTGAAAACCTGCAGTTTAAATCTGAAACTTTAGATATCAGGCATAAAAATATCATAGACAGCAGGAAACTAATACAGAGAAAACTTGCAGTCAGATCTGAAACTTTTGACATCAGACATAGGAATATCAAACAGAGAACCTTGCAGTTAAATCTGAAACCCTTGATATCAGGCGTAGGGATATCACAAGTTACAGAGAAACAAACTTTAGGGGAACTTGCAGGTAAACCTGAAACCTTAGAACCAATCATAGGAAGAACTACAGATTGCTGTGATTTTTCCTGCATGCAGTAACAAAATAATGAAAGCACTCTTGTCTTTTGAAATGGGAACCCTATGAACAGCAGTGGTCCAACCAGGGATGCAGAGACAAGCCTTGTCCAGGAAATGAAAAATCAGAGTCTAAAAAGGTGGCAACAGGTACTGCAAGGGTTAACCCAGGCACTGCACAAAAAGAAAAATCTCAAAGAAAGCTGCAATAGTCTCTGCAGCAACAGTTCTAGTCTCAGCAAAAATGTTTTTTCGTTATGAACGCAATACTTCTTGCAGAACACTTAGCAGCAAAAAAAACCTTCCCAACTGGGATCTTTCCAAAAAAGAAACGAAAGTACTTATCTTCAACAATGCGAATGTGGTCTGCTGCAGCAGGCAGGAAAGGGTGCAGGCAGAAGAAGAATCTGTTCCAGCGAGATCCAGAAGTGGCCTTTGCTTTCTGTCACGGGAGACTCCTGTGGCGGGTAGGATCTCGGTTGTCGGAACAGTACGAGCGTAGTAGGGGTCACAAGCAGGGGTCCGAGGCAGGTGGCAGGTAGCGAAGTCAGGTAACAAGCATGGGTCCGAGGCAGGCGGCAGGTAGCGAAGTCAGGTAACAAGCACGGGTCCGAGGCAGGCGGCAGGTAGCGAAGTCAGGTAACAAGCAGAGGTCGGCAACGATGAGACTGGAACAGGACAGGCAGGGCAGGACATGGACTGAGAACAGGGAGCAGGGACTGCGACCGGGGAGCAGGAACAAACAGGGACAAGCCAGATTACTAGCAAGGGCTTTTACTGTGAACAGACTCAAATACAGGTACAGGTACTGGAACGGATCAGGAATCAAAGACATGAGCAATACTGAAGGAGTCTGACTTCAAGCAAAGGCAATTGAACAACCAGGAAGTAGAAGCTATAAAGGACAGAGACAGGAGCAACAAGAAGACAGACAGGCAGAAAGAGGAACCCAGAGCAAACAGAAGGCAGCAGCACACCCGGTGGACAAAGAAGCTATGGCTAGGCAGGAGGTCTAGGAGACCCTGACACAGGTAGATGCAGCATCTGTGTCATATAGCCTCAACTTGCGTTTCGCCCTTGCTTCTTCCGGGGTCTGACAAATGTACGGTAGAGTTGGGACTAAATAGGATAACTCCCATCGGATGTCACCCATACACATATGTACTGTATGAGTAAAAACAATGTTTTATGTTATAGAATCCCCACTTCTTCAACTGATTTCTTTACCTGTATCAATTCACTATAATTATGCCCTCTTCTCAAGTGACGTGCCACTGTGTCCCAAAGTGTTTTGCTAATTCTTTTTAACATATTTTCTGTAAATTTGGCAGAATTCTCAACATTTCTCATTGTTTTAATGAGAATCACCAAGAATTTGCAGTTTCACTAAGCCTTTTTATGATTTCAGATCCTAAAAGAGGGAAAGTGAGAGATCATTAAAATAATTTGTATATATTTTGCGCAAAAGCAAAAAGTCCTATTTCAGGTCTGAAATCTTAAAAAGGCTTGGCGAATAACTTGCCAAGTTGAGATTTTTTTGCAGAAAAAAAGACAAACTTTGCAAACTTCTGTAAAAGTTTCAGACATCTCTCCACTTCACCGGGCACGAGGGCGACAATTTTATTAGGTTTAACTTGGTTTTCCTCATAGCTCATAACTTTCCCTTCCCTCTTCTACCGTCCTCCTTCTCTCCCTGTGTTACTGTATTGCATTGTTCACTTCGACAATGCTTGCTAGCTTTGTTCAAGTTTGTAATGATACTGTAAGTGATATCTTGTCTGAAGCAGCAGCAGTATTGTGATATTAAGTCACATGTACAAGGTAAATATGAACAGCTGATTTTTACAGTACAAATACTGCCACACAAATTTGTTATTAATAGGATTCTGTAGGCTAGACCAGTGGTTCCCAATCTGTGCGCCGCGGCGCCCGGTGCACCGTGGCTTGCCTAGAGGGGCACCGCAATTATCCTCCCCACCATCCCTCTGATTATCCCTCCCCTCCATCCCTCCTTAATGCCGGCCGGGCCGCAGGGGATTGGCTGCAGGTCAGAGTATGCCGGGGGGCGGGGCTTCCGCTTTGTGCAGAGCACACGGTGAGTGTGTCTGCCTTCCCACTCCTGGCTCCTCTGTCTGCTGGTGGCTGCGCGGTGTCCCGTCCCCTTCTGCCCCGGGTGATAGAAGGTGGGGGGGGAGTTGTACATTATTTGCCTGTCCTGGCAGTGGGTGCAGGGGGAGGCAAGAAGCCGCCTGCACGGATCTCCTGCCTTTCCTCCTCCTGAACCCCCCCTCCCCCCCCAGTCACTCACATCCGTCGCTGCCTCTGCTCTCCACTGTGTGTGTGTCTGTGTATCTGTGTGTGTGTATATCAGTGACTGTGTGCAAGGAGCTGCCTGCACGGATCTCCTGCCTTTCCTCCCCCCCCACACCCCAGTCACTCACATCCATCGCTGCCTCTGCTCTCCACTGTGTGTGTGTGTGTATCTGTGTGTGTATTTGTGTGTGTGTGTATCTGTATCTGTGTGTGTGTGTATGTATCAGTGACTGTGTGCAAGGAGCCGCCTGCACGGATCTCCTGCCTTTCCTCACTCCCCTCCCTCTCCCCCCAGTCACTCACATCCGTCGCTGCCTCTGCTCTCCACTGTGTGTGTATCAGTGTGTGTGTGTGTGTATCAGTGACTGTGTGTGTGTATCAGTGACTGTGTGTGTGTGTATCAGTGACTGTGTGTATCAGTGACTGTGTGCAGGGAACCGCCTGCACGGATCTCCTGCCTTTCCTTTTTCCTGTGTGTGTGTGAGTGTGTGTCTGAGTGAGTGAGAGTGTGTTTCTGAGAGAGTGAGAGTGTGTGTCTGAGAGAGTGAGAGAGTGTGTGTCTGAGAGTGTGTGTCTGAGAGTGTGTGTGTCTGAGAGAGTGTGTGTGTGTGTCTGAGAGAGTGTGTGTGTCTGAGAATGTGTGTGTCTGAGAGAGTGTGTGTCTGAGAGAGTGAGAGTGTGTGTCTGAGAGAGTGAGTGTCTTAGAGATTGAAAGTGTGTCTGAGAGATTGAGAGTGTGTCTGAGAAATTGAGTGTGTCTGAAAGATTGAGAGTGTGTGTCTGAGAGAGTGTGTCTGAGAGAGTGAGAGAGTGTGTCTGAGAGTGTGTCTGAGAGTGAGAGAGTCTGGGAGAGTGTGTCTGAGAGTGAGAGAGTATCAGAGAGTGTGTCTTAGAGAGAGTGTGTCTGAGAGATTGAGAGTGTGTCTGAGAGAGTGAGAGAGTGTGTCTGAGAGTGTGAGAGAGAGAGTATGTGTGAGAGAGTGAGTGTGTGTGAGAGAGTGAGTGTCTGAGAGAGTGTGTCTGAGAGAGAGTGTGTCTGAGAGAGTGTGTCAGAGAGTGAGAGTGTCTGAGAGAGTGTGAGAGTGAGTGAGTGTGTGTGAGAGAGTGTGTGAGTGTGTCTGAGAGAGAGTGTGTCTGAGAGAGTGAGTGTGTCTGAGAGAGTGAGTGTGTCTGAGTGAGAGAGTGTGTGTGTCTGAGAGTGTGTGTCTGAAAGTGGGAGCGTCTGAGACTGAAAGTGTGTCTGAAAGATTGAGAGTGTGTCTGAAAGATTGAGATTGTGTCTGAGAGAGTGAGAGAGTCTGAGAGTGTGTCTGAGAGTGAGAGAGTCTGAGAGAGTCTGTCTGAGAGAGTGTGTCTGAGAGAGAGTGTGTCTGAGAGAGAGTGTGTCTGAGAGACTGAGAGTGTGTCTGAGAGATTGAGAGTGTCTGAGAGAGTGAGAGAGAGTGTGTCTGAGAGAGTGTGAGAGAGAGAGTATGTGTGAAAGAATGAGTGTGTGTGAGAGAGAGTGAGAGTGTGTCTGAGAGTGAGAGAGTGTGTCTGAGAGAGTGAGTGTGTGTGTCTGAGAGTGTGTCTGAAAGTGGGAGCGTCTGAGAGATTGAAAGTGTGTCTGAGAGATTGAGAGTGTGTCTGAGAGATTGAGTGTGTCTGAAAGATTGAGATTGTGTCTGAGAGAGTGAGAGTCTGAGAGTGAGAGAGTCTGAGAGAGTCTGTCTGAGAGAGTGTGTCTGAGAGAGAGTGTGTCTGAGAGACTGAGAGTGTGTCTGAGAGATTGAGTGTCTGAGAGAGTGAGAGAGAGTGTGAGAGAGAGAATGAGTGTGTGTGAGAGAGTGAGAGTGTCTGAGAGAGAGTGTGTCTGAGAGAGTGAGAGAGTGTGAGAGTGAGTGTGTGTGAGAGAGTGAGTGTGTGTGAGAGAGTGTGTCTGAGAGTGAGAGAGTGTGTCTGAGAGAGTGAGTGTGTCTGAGAGAGTGAGAGTGTGTCTGAGAGTGAGAGAGTGTATCTGAGAGAGTGAGTGTGTGTGTCTGAGAGAGTGTGTGTGTGTCTGAGAGAATGTGTGTCTGAAAGTGAGAGCGTCTGAAAGTGAGAGCGCCTGAGAGTGTGTCTGAGAGTGAGAGTCTGCGAGAGTGTCTGAGAGAGTCTGAGAGAGTGTGTCTGAGAGATTGAGTGTCTGAGCGAGTGAGTGAGTGTCTGAGAGTGTGAGAGTGAGTGTGTGTGAGAGAGAGTTAGAGAGTGTCTGAGAGAGTGTGTGTCTGAGAGTGTGTCAGAGAGTGAGTGTCTGAGAGTGTGAGAGTGAGTGAGTGTGTGTGAGAGAGTGAGTGTGTGTGAGAGTGTGTCTGAGAGAGAGTGTGTGTCAGAGAGAGTGAGAGAGAGTGTGTCTGAGAGAGTGAGAGATAGTGTGTCTGAGAGAGTGAGTGTGTCTGAGAGTGAGAGAGTGTGTCTGATAGTGAGTGTGTGTGTCAGAGTGTGTGTCTGAAAGTGGGAGCGTCTGAGAGATTGAAAGTGTGTCTGAGAGATTGAGAGTGTGTCTGAGAGATTGAGAGTCTGAGAGTGTGTCTGAGAGTGAGAGAGTCTGAGAGAGTGTGTCTGAGAGTGAGAGAGTCTGAGAGTGTGTCTGAGAGTGAGAGAGTCTGAGAGAGAGTGTGTCTGAGAGATTGAGAGTGTGTCTGATAGATTGAGAGTGTCTGAGAGTGAGAGTGTCTGAGAGTGTGAGAGAGAGAGTATGTGTGAGAGAATGAGTGTGTGTGAGAGAGTGAGAGTGTCTGAGAGTGTGTCTGAGAGAGAGTGTGTCTGAAAGAGTGTGTCTGAGAGAGTGAGTGAGTGTGTGTGAGAGAGTGTGTCTGAGAGTGAGAGTGTGTCTGAGAGTGAGAGTGTGTCTGAGAGAGTGAGAGTGTTTCTGACAGTGAGAGAGTGTGTCTGAGAGTGAGTGTGTGTGTCTGAGAGAGTGTGTGTCTGAAAGTGAGAGCGTCTGAAAGTGAGAGCGTCTGAGAGTGTGTCTGAGAGTGAGAGTCTGAGAGAGTGTGTCTGAGAGAGTGAGAGAGTCTGAGAGAGTGTGTCTGAGAGAGTGAGAGAGTCTTAGAGAGTGTGTCTGAGAGTGAGAGTGTGTCTGAGAGAGTGAGTGTGTCTGAGTGTGTCTGAGAGAGTGTGTCTGAGAGAGTGTGTCTGAGAGAGTGTGTCTGAGAGAGTGTGTCTGAGAGAGTGTGTCTGAGAGTGAGAGAGTGTTTGTCTGAGAGAGTGAGAGTGTGTCTGAGAGAGTGAGAGTGTGTCTGAGAGAGTGAGAGTGTGTCTGAGAGAGTGTGTTCCTGAGAGAGACACCAACTGCGCACTGCAACTGTTAGGTATGTATATACAACTTTGTTTTTACGTTGGGCGTCTCGGAAAAATCCTGATCGCCTTGGGGAGCCTTGAACCGAAAAAGTTTGGGAACCACTGGGCTAGACTCTGTTTTTATGACCTTTTTTACTTTATAATTATGGATAACCTTTACACTTGCCAGATTTTAACTATTACGTTAATATACCAGCGAGTACCTTAATATATTTCAATCTCAAAAATGACATTTTCTCATTAAAACAACACACAAACATTTTGAACAAGGTTGTTTTCGCTTTAGGTATCAAAGTACTTTACACCTAAAATGCCCTACATAGGAGAAGTGAAGGAGTTGTAACTTATGTACAGATTATAGTGACAATCTGGTCATTCCTCATGACTTCCAAATGTAGCCGCTGTTAATGCTCCCGCTGGCATGTTGCAGCGGGACATACTCTATGTGGCAGCGGGAGCAAACACCAATGCCCAGACCAGGGTCGTCTGGGAGTTTGGCGGGGCTCGGTGCTGGCGGAGAGCGCGGGGCCTCTAACCTTTCTCCAGGCATCTCCTCCAGGGATGTTGTGGCGTCATTTGACGGTAATGCGTCATCGTGGCGATGCATCATCACAAGGAGAAGATGTTGGAGATGAGGAGCAGAAGGAATTGCTGGAGAGGAGCTGCCCCCTCCCCCAAAACCTAGCCCCCCCAAACTGTAGTGGGGAAGAGCGTGGGGTCTCTATAAACGCGGGGCTCGTGTGATTGCCCCTGGTCCAGACATTAGCCACGAGAGATAAAAGGGGATGGGCTGATGCGCTGTTTAACCTGCTGGCACCCACCAGCATATTCAATATCTCCTGCTACATCTGTATGAGAGAATCACGCCTAATCTGCAGGAAAGCAAAGCATTTTCATACTTTCTCCCTGTGAAGAAAAAAATCTGTGAATGGAAGATGAAGAAACCTTTCCCATGTTCCTACTAAATCTTCCTGAAATTAGTCTTGGCCAATATTGATGTGGGAAGTTCTGTATCTTTTGACATCGTTTCTTTCCTTTTACCCTGCATCACAATATCAGCCAGGTCTCATGTGGGATAAATCTCCCTGGCTGACAGATTTGTGTCTCACGTAAGAAACTGAATAAGACGTTTCTTAAATGCGGTTGAGATGTAATCATTAAAAATATAATAATATATAAAAATGTTACGTGTGCCAAGGTGAACTTTTCAGAAACTTGTTAAATGGCCCCATTAATCTTTTCTACGTCTGCACCTACGTGCCATAATTACATTTCTAAATGAGTCCAGTAATGGCTCTTAGATGTAGGAGAATCCAGTGTCAGCTATTTAGCTCTCCATTCTATTTCAACGTTACTATGCAATTGTTCATTTGGGTAATACAGTGCACATTATTGGGGGGTCTCCCTACCCAGCTCTTCACTTCTGGAGAATTCCATGGTTAGGACTTTGTTTGCACTTGTACCTTGCAGCACACTAGAAGGGGTTAATGGTGAGCAGTCGATGCTACAGATGAAGTGCAGTGGTCGGTCGCACAGCTGCGAGAATTTCCTGGTCAACAGTGTTCAATGCCTTGAAAGTCCGCAGGGTACCACATAACAGTCGGTAATGGCCCATCGGGATTAACACACCGGGGGTCCCTGCATGGCACTCGCACTGTGTGAATCCTACTGGGTTGCACCTGTCTGTAAGAGATGTGCAGTAAAAGTGAGACTGAATCAGTCACTCTACCCGTGTGCCAGTATCTCCGTAATTTTTTTATATTCTCCCGCATCACGCCCCTTCATTGCCTTGGTGGCTACCCGATAAGGTAATGAATTTTATTTTGATAACACAGTATTGAAGCAGGGGTCCCCGGAGCGGAACCGCATTAATTTTAGCCTCATGGACCCCCTGCTGCAAGAGTTACAGTATGGGGAGCCGGTATCTCCCTGCATTGTTTAAATGTCCCGGTCATGTGGAACATGATGCGGGAGAATTTAAATATAGCAGAGATATCGGCACCCCATATCGGGGCCTGAAGCACGGAAAGCAGGGGGTCCCCGAGGCTGAAATGAATGCGGTTCAGCTCCGGAGACCCCGTTTCAATACTGTGTTATTAAAATAAAATAAAAGCCACGCGATCGCCTGTTAGAGGTGCACAGGTAGAGTGACTGATTTGGTCTCACTCTTACTGCGCATCTCTTACAGACAGGTGCAACCGGGTAGGATTCACACAGCAGAAGTCCTATTCAGATGCAGGGACCCCCGCTGTTTTAATCCCGATGGGCCATTAGGTCTTCTTACTGGGACTCCACAAGCACATATGAAGAAAACACAGTGCCGCAGTGGATTTAGAGGTGGCAGCGTGACCAACCATAATGCTGCATCTGTATGCTCCACCCTGTGTTCCAGGTGGTATAAAAGAGGAAGCAGTGAGTTCTGGCAGTGAGGTTCCAGTATGGAGCGGAGCCTTGCAGTGTAAAGGTAGAGGCCATGTTCTCCAAAGTATAGTATAGATGTCCTGGCCCTTTAGCCCCTTGTAACAAAGGGGTAGGGTCAGGCAGGTTAACTCACTCCCTTTAGATGCACACTGAGTCCTTCTTTCTTTCTGTTCTTTTATTGCAAAACAAACAATAACAGATGAGGGGAATTATGGGCGAGTGGCATATGTGGGGAAGAGTTAAATTAATAATGCATTGTATGGGAGAAGCATTTAGAGGTGTGTACTCACAGACTGCTGGATCCAAAAGGAAGTGTGCTAGTCTGCACAAACAGGAACAAGCAAATGGGGCATACTGATAAACAGAGAAAGGCAGGGGAAAGGGCTAAACCAACTCAAGTTTTGAGCAGTGAGAGTTTGCCAAAGCAATTGGGAGAAGCTAATGGAAACTACAGGGAATAGCAACATTGTTGCAACTATACTGAGGATCTGGCAGCCTCAGAGCAGGGAAATATGCAACTGGTTCCAGAACAATAGATTAGGCCCCCTTTTATTGTGCTGCAGTTAGGGACAGTTAGGTGCCTTCACCCGTGCGGAGGCTGTGAAGTGACCCGCGTGAAGCGGGTGCTTTCCCTGGCCATGGTGGACGGGCCGTGGGGGGCGTTTCTAGGGGTGTCACAGAGCTGGTTCGCCCTCATTGGGCGAACCGCTCACGTGACTGGCCTGTCGCGCCAAGAAATCAGTTTCAACTGATTTCGTGCGCAACGCGCTTCCTCCCGCGCGCCGCATGGACGCAATCACTGCCTTAAGGCAATCTGATTGCTCAGCGTGCGGACGCCTCCACACCATGGCCCCAGCCTTAGGATCCCATATTATGGCCACATGAGAAGAGCATGTCCCAGTAAAGGGAATGCAGACATGCCTTACTGGGCAAAGCAGAGAAGCCCCCAGGATGTCTGCGGATCAGGCCTACCAGCGAATTCCCATCCACAGTATTCAGTAACCCCTGAGGAATTGGCAGTTACAAAGCAGGATGGGAAAGTAACAATAACATTACACAGAGCAAGCCAGGATCTCAGCAGGGCCCCGCAGTATAAGGGACCTCCAGGGTGTTGTTAAAAAGGGGGGCCTGGTCCACAAGATGAAATCAGTACAGTAACAAGAGAACGTACTGTACCTCCCATGAGTATTAAGAGTTGGCACTTAGGGAAAAGGTCTGTAAGAATGATAGCAGTATGGATAAAATAAAGTACAACATGTAAATATAAATGTAACTGTGACTGCAGTGCAGGAAAATGAATAAAGATTGAAGTTGTACTATAAAAACTCTTGGCGCCCATCTTTTCCATCGCCCAGCCGACCGCAGACAGTACCCTGAGACAAGGTAAATCATTGCTGATGTCAAACACAGAACTACCTCGATGTAACCTCCCTAGGGAGCCGGCCAGGGAAGGTCACATACATCTGGCCTCTAATCACAGTGGGCACTGATTTTTATTCTGCTGAATGAGGCAACAGTTCTGTGGAACTGAACTTGCCCTTACATGCCAGACACACACTATATCTTCAGGATATCTCCTTAATGTCCCCAAACTCCCCTCCTGGGCACTCCTCAAGATGGTAAAGACCGTCTCAATCCCAGCCATTTTCTTTCCCCCCTTCATTTCTATCCTGACCCTTCTAACTGGGTCAGTCTTCAACTTAAAACTTGTTTTAACAGGAACTTTAGCAAACCATTTTGAACTCAATATCTCAGGACGGACACCCAGCTCAGTGGGACTGACTCTTTTATTGAGGGCTCCTTACTCCTACATACATCAGTAATAAAATTACATAGATAAAGGTATACTTTCAAACTACATAATTGTGATCACAGAGAGTAATCCTTTGTAGCCCAGTGGGTAGCTACAAAACCTTGTAATAATCCTGATTACCTCTTGTGCCAGGGAGCTGTGCGTTATTTCCCACGATTGCCGTCACATGTCCTCCTAATGATTGAAGGGCCTACACATCATTACTATAAAGCTTTACGAACATGCTATTTCAGTACATTGATTCAATGAGATCCAGTCCTTTGTGGCAGTGAATGGGTTACATTTGCAGTCTCCTCTACTCTTAAAAGAACCCCAGCAGAAACCTCGATTTCCTTTGCCCTACAGTATATACTGTATGTATGTGGGGAAAGTACCTCTGTAAATTACTGCAGCCAGGGATAGACATGGCAGATTGGATGCTTCAGCAGATTCTTTCTTAATTCCAGTCTTATTATACCTGTGCCTTCACTTGGGAGGGAGAGCCAATAAGCAGTGAGGATGAGACAATAGGGGATACCAGGAGAGGAAATTGCAATCATAGTATTTTCCTGATACAGTGAAAAGTCCAAAAACAAAATTGTTCAGTAAAATTCAGTAGAGTTTGAAAAATGTTAGGTTTCACTTGCAGTAAGTCACTGTATCATATGATGTGTTTTATAGTGCATTGTGGGTCCTTCTGGCAGCAAAGGTGATAATGCACTCAATATTTCAAAGTGGAGCACTGCTGTTTTTATTATACAATTACATTTATTTTACTAACTTCTAGGTCCACTTTCACAGCAGGAATACACTTTTGTAGAATGAGGTCCAAAGACCTTTTACCCCAATGTTTATCAGGTTTAGAAAAAAAATTTGTGATCATCCTCATGACCACTACTTTTAATCTCTTACATTTTAATCACTGATTCACAGCAGATCAGTGACTGGGATAGACATGGTTGCCGACACAAGGGAGAGCAGGAACAACTGTCCAGGGTCTGGCGGTGTTGGGCTGAGTCGGTGGAACTCAGAAGTCATCCGGAAGTCAGGCCCCACACTTGAAAGTACAGGCCCCTCCCTCTCCCCCCTCAACACACTTTAGACCCCACAGGTTCACACTTTGGTCCTGCGCCCAGGGAAAGCTGTTGGGGGACACAGTGCTAAGTGAAAACAGTAACTACACACTTTATCAGTGTATTGATAATAGTACAAGGCATTATAAAGAGGGTATAACACTAAGCTGAAACTCTGTCTACTGTAGTTCTCTGGGAAGAGGAGTGCAGAGGAATTGTATATATTAATACTCTTGCAGCATGGGACATAAGAGGAGGACTTTCAGTGCCAAGATCAGACCGGGTGGAAGAACAAGAAATTCAGCTGGGTCTGCCCTTAATCGCCCAGGTAAATAGTTTCCCAGTTTGCCTGGGCTCCACCTTGAATAAACTTTGCGACAGGAACCACCCCCTTCACATTGCTTCCTCTAAACATGGGCCAGGAAAGCAGAAGTAAAAAAAATCTGCTCTGGGGATTAATGCCTTAGACCAATTAAATATACATTAACCCATTCACTGATAAAATCCTATCTTAAAGTCTTATAAAGTCACCTTGTGCGAAGAATGATCAGTGCTTTTAAACCCAAATGGAACTTGGGGGGGGGGGGGGTTATTAGACACTGCACTCAGGTTTCCTCCACCATGTGGTTTGTAGATGGATAGCTCTTTTGCAAGCCTTTCTTCACTGACAAGAACAGAACTGGAACATTTCTTCCTATAATTCCCTGCAGTCCCACCCAGGTCTCCTTAAGCCCTGCGGTGAGAACCTAACCCTACTATGACAGGACTGCCCTTTAGTGCTGTGTCTCTGGGGCCCCTGTTACTGGGAAACTTGCCCTAACTCAGAAAACAAATACAGTTGCTACCCGTTTCCGGACTAGGAGCCTTTACAGCCGGCAGCTCACTACTATTCCTCTTCTCTCTGTCTGCTCCGGTCAGCGCGCGCTCTCACGAGGGGAGGGGGAGGGGGGCCTGTAAGGAAATTAACCCCTTAACTGCCTGTAGGGACCAGAACTCACTAGGAATACTTTTAGCATACTCCAAAAGGTGCTACATAGGTTTTAAATGTATTTACTTAGTCACAGCCGTGTATTGCTGTACAGTAAATACTTTATATGATGATGCCATGCACAAAAGCTCCTTAGTAAATACATGTTTGCATTGCTGAAACTTTCAGCGTTAAATCTATTTATGACAAGATCAGTTCCTCCTACACATTTGTTTACACCCCATTTTTTTACAGTGTGAGGACTGGGGGGGGGGGTGAAGCAAACACCACTTTTTCACATTTTCAACTTTGGGGACCCCCCACCCCCATGGGTTCTTGAGAGACTTACCGGTGACGTTATCGGATTTAAATCTCCCTCACGGGAAACAAAATGGCTGCCATTTCTCGGGCAGTAGGAAGTTGCAACATAATCAGTTGTGGCTTCCTATTGGATGGCCATTTAAAGCCCCTTTAAAAACCAGGAAGTAATGCCGGTAATTCTACCAGTAAGTATCTCGTGAACCAGATGGTTACCAGAGATGAAAATGGTGGATTGATCCTTTAAAAATACTCTGGGGCCAATGCACTTAGCTCCGATTTTTTTGCGCTGAAATGGAAACATTTTGCTCGAGCGCAAAAGGGTGAAGCCAAATGCGCTATTCACTAAGGCAGCTCTGCACGTTTTAGCCCGACAGAAAAAATGCCTTTTAAGGCCTCGGCCATGGTTACTCCTGGCGTGCGGAGGCGCGCTGAGGCTGAGGGAAAGCGGGTGCTTTCCCTGGCCTTAGCGCGCCATCCGGGGGCGTGTCGGCGGGCGGGCCAGTGACGTCACGGAGCTTGTTCGCCCTCATTGGGCGAACTGCTCACGTGACCGGCCCTGCGCTCCAGCAAGCGCGAAGATTTAAAATTTCCCCAAGACCTACGCTTGCGGAAGCGTAGGCGAGCCCCTACTAA
The DNA here is from genome assembly GCF_040206685.1 of Ascaphus truei. Taxonomy (NCBI): domain Eukaryota; kingdom Metazoa; phylum Chordata; class Amphibia; order Anura; family Ascaphidae; genus Ascaphus; species Ascaphus truei. Next base: position 130,872,753 of record NC_134487.1, read on the forward strand.
AGCCGCTCTCATTGCAGCTGTAGGGGCTCAGTGCCGAGCGGAAGCGCGCCTCCGCCCGCAAGCACTAAACATGGACGCGGCCTAAGGCCGATAAAGCGCTGTTGTCACTGCTTAGGGAATCGCACTGCAGCCTTTATCGGACTTAAAGGGCACTTTGTGCTCTTAAAGCCACTTATCCGAGTTTAGTGCATTGGCCCCTATGATTCTTTAGTACCTTATTTTTTCATTTAAGAACGCAAACTCAATTACGAGACTGGAGCAGCCACGTACGTGAGGCCAACAGAAGAGGAGAGAGTCCCTGTTTTCTTTTGTCCTGCCTGCAAGATCTCATTTAAAAAAATGTATCTTAAAAGCCATAATGTAGCCACTACGTCATAGTACCCCTGGGGTTATAGGATAATTGTACCTAAATGATGAAAGGATGCTGCAGTCGGAGGTAGGAGTGTTGCAGGCTTTGTTCCAGGCCTGTTAAAAAACAGATCATGGGTAGAAAAAAGGGTGTCCTCGGGGGCGTCACTCTGCTTGCGACTCCACGGCGTAGATACGTGCAAAGTAGTGGAGAAAAAAGGGGAGGGGGGGCACAGTAAGAAACAGCACCAAATTATGCACACTTCTTCATTAGGATAGGGAGAGGGGGTGGGAGGAGAAGACAAGGGAAGAGAGATGTTGAAGCAAACTTTTTAGGTGGAGACACACTCACATCAAATCTCTAGTATCTTGATCTGATGTCTCCTCCTCTATATAAGATTAGGTGGGTTGTAGGTGGGGAAATGTCCTCTGGTATCTGACCAGCCCCTGGTCTCTCCTACTCCTGCTCTGTCTGCACAGCGCTGCTGCTGCAGAGCAAACACAGGAAGCAGGGAAATTCCACGTCAGACGGCTGGGGCATGCTCCACCCCTGCAGTCCTCCTGGCTGAGCCAGGAGGACTGCAGGGGTGGAGACGTGGAATTTCCCTGCTTCCTGTGTTTGCTCTGCAGCAGCAGCGCTGTGCAGACAGAGCAGGAGTAGGAGAGACCAGGGGCTGGTCAGATACCAGAGGGCATTTCCCCACCTACAACCCACCTAATCTTATATAGAGGAGGAGACATCAGATCAAGATACTAGAGATTTGATGTGAGTGTGTCTCCACCTAAAAAGTTTGCTTCAACATCTCTCTTCCCTTGTCTTCTCCTCCCACCCCCTCTCCCTATCCTAATGAAGAAGTGTGCATAATTTGGTGCTGTTTCTTACTGTGCCCCCCCTCCCCTTTTTTCTCCACTACTTTGCACGTATCTACGCCGTGGAGTCGCAAGCAGAGTGACGCGCCCGAGGACACCCTTTTTTCTATCCATATTCATACAGAGGTTGGTGAATCACCTCTGAAAGACTCAGGCAGCGGAACCACTCTGTGGAAAGGACTGAAGCCACACATCAAATAGTAGGCTTAATTTTCTGGCGCAAATTTTCTCTCTTTTCCCAAAAAACAGATCATGAATGTCTCTGTAAACATTGTCCTCCAAAAAAACTATTAAGAGGACTTCAAAATAAAGCATTTGATGAAGATCACAAAGTCGAGGTAATGGAAGCTTAAAAGGAGAGACGTCCGGCTGCACCGTTAAGCCATGAGCTTCACTCAGTCATAATGTTTGCAGGTAACAAGTGAGAAACTGGCGAGATGATTACTCAATTTCCCCGATATAAAATGTGGGGACCCGCCCTTCTACAGAGAGAGAGTTTTTGTTGATCCAGGGGGAGCGTAACCCCAAAGGAGTTCCCTATCTATCCGGAGATGGTTTGGTGCCCACTGTAATCCATATCTTCAATTCCTCCCTGACCACAGAGGTCCCCAGCTCCAGTCCTCAAGGACTGCTAACAGTGCAGGATTTAAGGATAGCCTCTCATTAGCACAGGTGGCCCAATCATTTTGACTGAACCACCTGTGCTCTAGCAGGGGTATCCGTAAAACCTGCACTGTTAGTGGTCCTTGAGGACTGGAGTTGGGGACCTCTGCGTTTCCCCCTCCTCCTTTAAGCATGTGCGGTCACACCTGTTATCAAAATAAAACCTAGACCCCCTGGGGTCTGCAACCTCTCAAAGGAAGAAGAGCCATATATAAAAAAAAATATTTCTCCAAAATATTCTGAGAGCTGCAACATTCATGAATATTACACCCCCCAGAAACACATGCAAAATATGTGGGGGAATAAAATGCATCTCACAATAAGTCCCTTTATATAGTTGTTTCAATGTTTTTTCTGTGCAAAACAGTGTCATTTACAAATACACAATAGATAAATATATATATATATATATATATATATATAGTGGTCGACAAATCACCAAAAAATCTAGTCGCCGAACAAAAAAATCTACTCGCCACCTAGTACCACTTGTGTGCTGCTTGGGCCAATAGGAGCTCGCCACGATGTTAAATCCACTCGCCCGGGGCGAGCAAATGTATAGGTTTGTCGAACACTATAATATATATATATATATATATATATATATATATATATATATATATATATACACCAATAGAAATCATGGGGCCCAGGACAAATTAAAGGAGCAGGACCCCCCTGATTTCCCCCCCCACCCATCTTCCCCTTGTAATCCCACATCTCACCCCCTACCCCAATTAATCACTGCACAGTATTGTGTGTTCCTTTAAGAGAGAGAGAGGGTGGGAAGGAGAGAGAGGGGGGGAAAGAAAGAGAGAGAGGGGGAAAGAAAGAGAGAGGGGGAAAGAAAGAGAGAGAGGGGGAAGGAAAGAGAGAGAGGGGGGGGAGAGGAGGAGTGGAAGAGGGGGAGGGAAAGAGAAAGGGGGTAAAGAGAGAGGGAGATGGAGGGGGATGAAAGAGAGAGGGGGTAAAGAGAAAGCTGGGGGGAAGGAGAGAGGGAGTGGGAAGGAGAGAGAGGGGGAAGGAAAGAGAGAGGGAAAGGAAAGAGAGGGGGGAGGAGAGAGACGGGGAAAGGAAAGAGAGATAGAGAGGGGGAGTGGAAGAGAGAGGGGAAGGAAAGATAAAGGGGGTAAAAACATACATACATACATACATACATACATACATACATACATATATACATATACATATATATATATATATACATATATATATATATATACATATACATATACATACATATATATATATATATACATATATATATATATACATATATATATATATATACATATACATATACATACATATATATATATATATACATATACATATATATATATACATATATATATATATATATATATATATACATATACATACATATATATATATATATACATATACATATACACATATACATATATATATATATATATATATATATATATATATATATACACCAATAGAAATCATGGGGCCCAGGACAAATTAAAGGAGCAGGACCCCCCTGATTTCCCCCCCCACCCATCTTCCCCTTGTAATCCCACATCTCACCCCCTACCCCAATTAATCACTGCACAGTATTGTGTGTTCCTTTAAGAGAGAGAGAGGGTGGGAAGGAGAGAGAGGGGGGGGAAAGAAAGAGAGAGAGGGGGAAAGAAAGAGAGAGGGGGAAAGAAAGAGAGAGAGGGGGAAGGAAAGAGAGAGAGGGGGGGGGAGAGGAGGAGTGGAAGAGAGGGGGAGGGAAAGAGAAAGGGGGTAAAGAGAGAGGGAGATGGAGGGGGATGAAAGAGAGAGGGGGTAAAGAGAAAGCTGGGGGGAAGAGAGTGAGTGGGGGAAGGAGAGAGGGAGTGGGAAGGAGAGAGAGGGGGAAGGAAAGAGAGAGAGGGGGAAGAGGAGGAGTGGAAGAGAGGGGGAGGGAAAGAGAAAGGGGGTAAAGAGAAAGCTGGGGGGAAGAGAGTGAGTGGGGGAAGGAGAGAGGGAGTGGGAAGGAGAGAGGGGGTGGGAAGGAGAGAGGGGGTGGGAAGGAGAGAGAGGGGGTGGGAAGGAGAGAGAGGGGGAAGGAAAGAGAGAGGGAAAGGAAAGAGAGGGGGAAGGAGAGAGACGGGGAAAGGAAAGAGAGATAGAGAGGGGGAGTGGAAGAGAGGGGAAGGAAAGATAAAGGGGGTAAAAAGAGGGAGATCGAGGGGGGAGGAAAGAAAGGGGGGATAAAGAGAAAGATGGAGGAAGAGAGAGGGGGAAGAGAGAGAGTGGGGAAAGAGAGGGGGAAGAGAGAGGAGGGGAAGGAGAGGGAGGGGGAAGGAGAGAAAGGGGGAAAGAAGGAGAGAGAAAAGGAGGGGGGAGAGGGGAAGGAAGGAGAGAAAGCGGGGGAAGGAGAGAAAGAGGGTGAAGGAGAGAGAGGGGGAGGGGGGAAGAGAGAGAGAGGGGGAAGGAGAGAGATGGTGAAGGAGGAAGGAGAGAGGAGTGAGAGAGTTGGGAAGAGTGAGGAGTGTGTGAGAGAGAGAGAGGGGGGGGGGCAGGGATATTAGAGTAGAGGATGTGAGTATGCTGCTGCTGCTGCCTACCGGCTGCCCTGGATGATTGAGGGGGCCTGTTTGAGGCAAGTGCAGGGGGCCTGCTGAAAGGTGCCAACAGAGGTGCCTGTCAGGGGAACCTCCCTTCTACCAGTCTACAGCTAATTGCCTGGACAGGCACCTCTACGTACACCTTCCAGCAGGCCACCTCTGCGGATCAGGCCAGATTAGGTTTTCTAGCAGGATAGTGAGGGAGAGAGGCAGCAGCTGGGGGTCGGCAACCTGCAGAGAGCCGCATGCAGCTCGGGAGCCGAAGGTTGCCGACCCTTTGGCCTAGACTCATGACTACTGTCCCACAGACTCAGTCACTCCCACCATTCATTTTGGCCAAACACTGCCATCTACTGCACTTTTTCACTCACCTGCTGTCCCTGTAAGTCTCCCAACATACTTCTTAGGCCTGGGAAATGGTACAACAGACCCCGCTGAGCCGCGCTGTGCAGATGAACTTACCCCCTGCATCTAATCAGCGCGGCTTTAGGAGCTGCTTCCGCATGCGTGCGGAGGCGTGTGTAATTGCAGGAGACAGTGTATTGTGAAATAAGTGATATAAGGCGCAAACAACTATAAATAATAACAATTGTGAATATATCTATGAAAAGTGATGTATGATGATAAAAGTCCAACCACCCAGCTCAAACCTCACTGGTGGGACCTGTTTCACGGGTTCCAAAGATTCAAGTATTTTTCTCAAACATCCAGGGGGAGCATAAGGGGAAAGAAATACAAATTTAAGTGCAGACGTTTCTATAAAGTGGAATGATAATGTCTTGGCTCGTATAAATGTATTACTCACAAGTAACGTCACGGCTGCAGAGTTGGTCAGCTACGGGTCGCGTTTGAGTCACACACTCCTGACGAAGCCGACAACAGCTACAGCAAGCTGAGCGAAACGCGTAGAGTGTACCAATTGTGTACCAATTTTGGACTCAAACGCGACCCGTAGCTGACCAACTCTGCAGCCGTGACGTCATCTTCCTGGACGGGCGCCGTGAGGGAGGCTCTGAACCGACATACAGATCCGTGAGAGAAAGCCAGCCAAACACCCGAGGGAGGCGGTGAGCAGTTCGGGGAGCTTCTATTTTCTCCATTTTTGAGATACATGCATGATTTTTACTGGCACATTGTAAGTGCGCATTTTATTGACCCGTTTTTTAAATTATAAAGTTGTACCTTTTTGATCGCACTATGTAGTTCTCTCTCTATTATATATACATCATCCTGCTGACGGTATCTCTAACAAGGGGGGTCCAGATCACAGATGGGTGGCAACCCAATTTGCCAATTGCCTGATTAACTCATACATCTTGTGAGTAATACATTTATACGAGCCAAGACATTATCATTCCACTTTATAGAAACGTCTGCACTTAAATTTGTATTTCTTTCCCCTTATGCTCCCCCTGGATGTTTGAGAAAAATAATTGCAGGAGACAGACAGGTTTTTATTTTTGCCGCTGAGGGAAGCGGAGGGCCCGTCACGTGACTGCCAAAAGCCAATGGCAGTCCGTGACGTCGGTGACGTGGCGTGCTAGCCCCGCCTCCCGCCCGGCACCCACACGGCTTACACAAACGCGCACGCTGATGCTCAAGCAGGGACACAAAAAAGCTCCTGCTTGAGCAGGAGAGCATGAGCGTCAGCGCTGCTCAGCGCTCTTCTTTTCACCATGTCCCAGGCCTTAGATTGTAAGCTTTGCAGGGTAAGGATTTCCTTTCCTATTGTCTGATTACTTATTGCACTTATTGTATTATAATTCCCTGTACTCTATTGTCTCTCTTGTGTGGCCCAGGTCCCCCTTGGGCTTCCCTTAGTCCCCCTCACCTCCGCTGCGAATGGGAGTGCTGCGGGTGCCGGTAGGGGCGTGCATGCACCTACAATGAGGCTGGGGAGAGTATGGGGGCCGCCGGAGTGGGGAGCGCCTTGCAGGAGCTCCGACGGGAGCAAGTACTCAGGGTGCCGCTATCTGTGGCAGCCATTACAAATAGCGCGCATGTGCAGAAGATCGCGCAAGCGGCGGCCAATAGGGAAAGGCTCTGCGGGGGCTACATGTCCCATGAGCCTCTAGGGCAGTAGTCACGTGGCGCGAACTAGCCAATAGGGCTGCTGCAATTGTGGTTAAGGGAGAGAAGCAGTTTGGCGCGAGGGAGCTTGCGCAGACAGTTATGACAGTTAGGCAGTTAGGCAGTTAGTGAGTGATTCAGTGATAGCTGGGACAGCAGAAGGTTAGGGTGTGTGTGTGTGTGTGTGTGTGCAGAGAGTCAGTGACCCACTGCACTCGGACAGAGACTCCCTTAGGCCCCAGCTAGGTCCTCACTCCCCTCAGCTTGTGGTTGCTACAGGGACAGGCCCATAGATAGGGACACTGCCCTGTAGTACCAGAGTGTGGGACACATTCAGGACACGGCTGCATGGTGATCTGGCCCAGACACCTGCAACAGAACATTTTATACAGTGGTACAATCCATGCGGGACCCACCCCACGTAGAGCCGGAGGCTTCGCGGTTACCGTCACTGGATCCGTGGATCCCATCAGCATCACTGCGCGCCCGGGTGTGGACACACCCGGCAGATACCTAACGAAGTGCACCAACCATACACGGGCTAGTGGGGGGCCCGCTGTCTCACACACTTGGGTGGGTGATTGATCCGGTGGACACTGGGACGGGACGATGCCTGGAGCACCTTAGTTCATTTGGGTAAACTCCACTGGGGTGTGGACACGGTCCTGCGATGCCTGTGAGTGGGTATCACCTTTATTACTGGTTCTTTGATGTGCACAGTAAACTGTTATGTTTTACCCGTGTGTATTCTTTATTGTCCTGTAACAGGGTCATTCCACATAGTAGAATCCCATTACAGGGGAGGCGCTACCGAGCACCAACTCAGGTACACCCCAGGTTCCTAGTAGCAGAGGCTCAGGTTTCCTGTGAGACACAGTTATTGTATTGCATCACATTTAACGTAGCCACACATCTCCCAGGGGGTGAGGAGGGGAGTAGTGTTACACTTGTAAAGCACCAAGTAGAGCTGTGGGCAGGGCCATCTTGACAACATTAGGGGTCCCGGGCAAAGCAGTGCACGGGTCCCTGCCTACACTGTCGCTCCCAGCCTCCCACGCGCTCAATATCAGCAACAAGCTCCGGAAGTGCTGCACTGCTAGGCTGCGAGCGGTTGTGACGCGAGCCGGGGTGCCGGACGGGCGGAGAGCGAGCGGAGCCGGGGTGCCGGGCGGGGGGAGAGCGAGCGCAGCCGGCGTGCCGGGCGGGGGAGAGCGAGCGCAGCCGGTGTGCCGGGCGGGGGGAGAGCGAGCGGAGCCGTGGTGCCGGGCGGGGGGAGAGCGAGTAGGGTTGCCAGGTGGCTTGTCCAAAAATACTGGACACAATGGTGAAAGGTGCGACGCACTCCAGAATCTTTGGTCGGGAAGAATGTTATTTATAAATGACCTGACTGTTATGTCATTTGTTAAAAATTTCACTCCAAGTATTCACCAATTTGCACCAATTTAAAATGTATTTCGTAAAAAATCTGGGGAGGAGTCTTGGGAGGGAGCGCCCTTCCGAGGATTGTTATAGGAAATAGAATATGAAATAGTGCAAATTGGTGTATGCTTGGAGTGAAATTTAGAACAAATGACGTAATGGTCAGATCATTTATAAATAACTGACCTGCAGTCATACTGTACATGGCGAGCAATAGTGATCTTACTGCTCCTCCCACAAATTCCAAGATTGTTGCACCCCCTCTTCATCCTCTCTCTCCCCCCTTGTCCTCTAAAATCTCCCACCCCCCCACTTGTCCTCTCACCCCCTCCCTTCATCCCCCCCATCCCCCCTCCCTTCATCCCCCCCATCCCCCCTCCCATCATCCTCTCTCACCCCCTCCCTTCATCCTCTGTAACCCCCCAATCCCTCATCCTCTCACCCCCCCCCCCTCCTACCTGTCATTATCAGTACAGTAGCTTTCAAATTTAGACTTCAAAATACAGCTTTAAATTGCATATTAAATCATGCCATTGAATAAGTAACCTGCTCTGCCTTCTTGGGGATGATCTGTAAATAAGGCTAAGGCCCCGCTACACGCACCCGCATGGCCGCCTTGCTTGCCGGCGGTGCGTGCAAGTTACTGCACCGCGATTTGCATTCTGCAGATAACTTTTCAGCGCGGGGGCGTGTCAAACGGGTCGGGGGGCGTGTCAAACGGGTCGGGGTGCGTGTCAAACGGGTCGGGGGCGGGACAAAAGACAGAGCAGGGGCAGCTGTGAAGCAGGCACCGGAGGGAGGTGGCTGACACGTGCACCACATGACGCGTCAGACCTGCAGAACACAAGCCGCTGGTATCTCCGGCAGGCTGACGCGTCACAGCACGCAGTCAGCCCTGTCAGAAGGAGGCAGCGGGGGCAGGCAGACATCAGGTACGGGGCTGGTGTCTCGCGTCCGCACGCGCCGCCGACCGCAGCAGGGCCTCAGCCTAAGAGTGCTGCAGAGATTGCAATGCTGCTGTGATGAGAGCTGAGTTATGGAGCCTTTCTGAGAATTTACAATGGTGGTTATTTTTAATAGATCTTGAAAATGGGAAGATTGTTAGTATAGGTGACAGAGTCACTGACTCAGTAAGCTGGAATGGAGGATGTGTGTACTTTCCAGCACTAAACCAGTTAACCTACAGGTAGAGAACTGCATACACCTGCAGTCTAATTAAGCAGAATGCCTGAGAGACTGCAGGTTTAAAAAGCAGGAAGTGGCTCACACAAGGTGAGCTTGTCTTTTCCCAGGAGGGTGGAGTGACTTCTCCCTGCTAGGAAGCCCTAGCTGTTGCTCTGGTCCCCCAGTCCTGCGAGGAGCTTTGCTGCTGGGACCAGCTGGGACCCCAACCCAGGATAAAGATAAAGATTGCTGCGAGCTGGACACAGCCTGCTCCCCGGAACCGGCGTTCCTGTTTGCTATTGGAGCTACAATGCAGATAAGACTTTATTGTTATACCTTATTGTTATACTTTGTGGAGCACATGTTTTGGGCATAACCAGATTAGCTGGCTGCCCTGTTAGTAAGGGCTCAAGAAGTTGAGTTAGTTTCCCTAACGGGAATAGGTTTTATTTTCTGTAATTTGGTTTCTTAAAGGGACAGTGCACCCGTACTTTATTTGGTTGTGGCTAATAAACCACTACAGTTTAAAGTTTCCCATCGTGTCTAGCGTCTTACTGACCCCTCCGCGAGGCCGTCCTGCCACAGATGGTGTCAGAAGTGGGATGCTACACCTCTGGGGGTCAGTAGATGAAGGTGTGTTGAGACACTGAACTCAAGCAGAAAACCAAAAAAATGATTTTGCTGAAGCATGGAATTTACAGCTAGCAAGTGCTGAGTGTAAAGTTTGCCCCGTCGGGTATGAAAGGATTGCTGTGTAAAGCTAATGCCTTTTGCAGAAGCGAGTGAATTTGCAGCTAGAAGTGCTGTGTGTAAAGTTTGCCCTGTCTGGTATAAAAGAAAGTGAAAATGGATTTTTGCAAAGAAGTTGCCCTAAGAAGAACCCAGAAGGTTCAAATATTGTAAAGCACGTACAACTTACGTGTGTTGTGCAAAGTCTGCCCCGTCGAGTGTGGGGGAAAAAAACGGGGTTTTAAAATGGCCACCGTCAAGTGTCAGTTTTGCAATGTACGTAATCATACAAAACAGTGTCCCTTCAGGCCATATGATGATGATGATGACGACGCATATGTGGCCCCGAAAAGAGAGCCGTACCCGCAGATGAAAGCTGCAAAAGTGACCAGTGTCCAGAGCGCAGGACCCCATAACCTTGGAGTCGGTGACCAGGAGTTCGGAGCCGTGCCGGCTAGAAGGAAACCAGGTGACTTTCTAAAGGATTCCGTATGCTGGGCCTGTCATGAACCAGGACACACGGGAGAGGTGTGTCCCCAAATTCTCAAATATAAACAGTGGCAACAGGAGCAACATGATGAATATTGTCTCCCACAGCTGCAAAAGCAAGCAACGCATTGTGAGTACAAGCAAGATGTGGAAGCTGATACCAGTGTGTGTGTGCCCAGTACCACTGATGTCTCTGGAGCTAATAAAGCAAAGAGAAAGAAGAAGAAAAGGAAAAATATTTCTCAAATCACAGAGGAAGTAACCGAACCACTTGAGCCTGCAATATCAGGACAACAGGCGTTAGCAAGGCACCGAGATGTGCTGCAGACCGGAGTGATGGGCAGAATTGTCACAGGAACGGTGGCAAAGGAAAAGGAGGAGCAAAGGGAAGCTGAATCCTTGATCCAGGAAAAAGAGGCCTTCATTTTTGCACTCCAAACTGCCCACCGTGATTATGATGTCTTGCAGGAGCAATTGAATAGGGAGCGAGAAGCGGACGCCGAGGTACAGAGGTGTATACTCCCAGCTATACAAGAGTATGAGGCTTTAAAGAAAACAGAGCGTATCTTACGGGGTGAGTTGGAGGAGCGGACGACAAGTCTGGAAAAAGCCAACACTGCAATTGCTACCATGGATGAAAAGCAGAACAAGTCTGATGGACTAATTGCTAATATGAAACAGAAATATGGGAAGGCTCTACAAGAGGTGCACCATCTCAGCACAGAGGTGGAACACTCACGCCAGGAGAGCCACTGTCTAAATACAGAGCTGGGTACTTTGAAGGAAGCCAATGAGACGGTCCTAAGGGATATAGAGACCGTGAAAATGGAGAATATAAACCTGAAGGAAGAGGTTTAAAACCTGACTGGTCAGGTCAGTGAAGGGACTGAGAAGCTTCACCAAGCACAGATAGTGAAGACGCAATTGTCGCAAGAAAAAGTAGAAGTACAGGCTGCACTGCAGAATGCAGAGAGAATGGTGGAAAAAGAATACCTCAACCTGGAGCAGCTGAAGATCACGTTGAGCGCCACAAGAGCATCGCTGGAGGCGGAGCTTAGAAGCCAGGTGACTCTGTATGAGAAGGAACACGAGAAGGTCCAGAGACTGAAGCAAGAGCTGGAGAAGCAGAGAGGCAGCGCCATCCCAATGAGTCAGTATACCACGGAGAAAGACGCCTGGAAAACAGAAGCAGCAGCGATCCTGGCGACAAAAACTGCAGAGCTCCAAAAGATGGAGGCGCTGATGCGAACCCAGAGCAAGCACCGGGAAGAGTTGCAGATGCAGATGGCTGAGTGCGAGATACAGCGTGCCAAGAGGGAGGAGGTGTCCGTCCGTCAGGTAGCCTGCTTGACATTGCACCATGAAACAGAGATGGCCGATATCCACAAGCAGCTGGTCCAGATGGCCAATGAGGGGGCCCGGCTACAGCTGGAGCTGGAGCTGGACAAGGTCCAGGAGGAGCACCAGCAGCTGCAGATCCAGAATAAAGAAACAGAGACAGATTTAAGCCTTGCTCTGAGTCTGCTAGGAGATGTAGAATCGCGACTCAACTCTAAAGAAGCTGAACTAGCAGCTGCACTGTGTGAAAGAAGAAAGGCAGAAGGACAGCTTCAAGACCTGAGGAAGGGCCTGGAGTCAGAGCGTGCTGGCCGCAAGATGGCAGAGAAACAAAAGTGTGACCTAGGCAAGGAGCTTGAGGCTCTGAAGACTGAGTGGGACGCTACTTTGGACTCTACTGCTGCTCAGCAGGAGGTTTCTCAGATGAAGCTGGAGGAAACGCTTACAACCCCAAGACAGACGTTTGGGTCACTGAAGCAGTCCATGGAAAAGGTGGCGGTAGAGATAAAACAAGGGAGGCACTCCAGGAAGCATGACCGCGATACTGTTGCAGAACTACAGTCTACTTTTCACAAGGCATGGAATGCAAAGAGAATGGAAACAAAAGAAAACAGCGCACAACGCCAAATAGTGAAGCAAATTCAACAATATATTATAGAATTAAAAAGGGGGTAATATATCTGCGTACATAAAAAAAAGGTTGGTAAAAGGCATGTAGTGTGTATCACACTGTTTACCACTCGGCTGTTAGCTGTAGATTCAGGTGCTTGCTTCCCTCTGCTGCTGCAGCTCAGTTGATTCTGGGGCAGGACGTCAGTCTTTTCACTCCCAAGGGGATTTCCCTTCATGCAGCCAGGTTCAGCAGCTGGTACTGGGGCTCGGTGAAATCGCTCCTGCTTCCTAGCCGATATGAAGCTGCTCCTGTACCTCGGCAGGTGTATCCTCTGCACAGAGGTTAAAACGCAGCTTGCTGCTGTCTTCACAGCAGTGGTGGATTCAATAGGGAAGTTTGAACAGTCTTACAAAGTCTCTCACAAGTGTCCAAAACAGCACACAGGATGAAATAAAAACAGGACAGGCCAACACATAGACAAAGGCCAATGTAAGCAGATATAAGGCAATAGAATGTTACATCCAACTAGTTTCGTAGAATTAACTACTTCTTCCTTAAATGCCTAAATTGGAAGGCAAGAAAAAAAAAAAAATAGGGGGAGGGAAGGGCCGACGTCGGACATTTGCGACAAATATGCTGGTGCACGGGAATGGTGCACGGGCCGCTAACAGGACAATGTTTCGCTGGGGGGAGAGATATGTGACAGTCACTGACTCAGTAAGCTGGAATGGAGGATATGTGTACTTTCCAGCACTAAACCAGTTAACCTACAGTTGGAGAACTGCATACACCTGCAGCCTAATTAAGCAGAATGCCTGAGAGACTGCAGCTTTAAAAAGCAGGAAGTGGCTCACACAAGGTGAGCTTGTTTTTCCCCAGGAGGGTGGAGAGACTTCTCCCGGCTAGGAAGCTCTAGCTGTTGCTCTGGTCCCCCAGTCCTGCAAGGAGCTTTGCTGCTGGGACCAGCTGGGACCCCAACCCAGGATAAAGATTGCTGCGAGCTGGACACAGCCTGCTCCCCGGAACCGGCGTTCCTGTTTGCTATTGGAGCTATAATACAGATAAGACTTTATTGTTATACCTTATTGTTATACCTTGTGGAGCACATGTTTTGGGCATAACCAGATTAGCTGGCTGCCCTGTTAGTAAGGGCTCAAGAAGTTGAGTTAGTTTCCCTATTGGGAATAGGTTTTATTTTCTGTAATTTGGTTTCTTAAAGGGACAGTGCACTCGTACTTTATTTGGTTGTGGAGAATAAACCACTACAGTTTAAAGTTTCCCATCGTGTCTAGCGTCTTACTGACCCCTCCGCGAGGCCGTCCTGCCATATATAGTAAAAGAAAAGTAAGGGTTAGTGAGCAATTAAACAAAGTTGCCAGTACTGAATGTACTGTCTGTCACCAGACACACACACACTGAGATACACACACACACACACACTCACTCAAACACACACACACACACACACTGAGGCACAGACATATACAGGCAGGACACAGGACACAGACAGAAAGACAGACACACTGAGACACACACATACACTCACACACAGATACACACACACTGAGACACACAATGAGACACACACACACACATATACAGATAGACAGACACACACACTGAGACACACAGACACCTCTGCTGCATGCTTTTCCTCCACTCTTTGGCCCCACCCCAGAGGCTCCTGCCACCTCCAGATTGGCTGAATTACACAGCAGCAACCAATCAGAAGCTGCCCAGCCCTTAGCAGCAGCAGCCCTGCTCTATCCCATGTCCGGTATTATCTCTCATATTTTTCCGGACAGGGTAACCAAATACCGGACACCTGGCAACCCTATGAGCGAGCCGGGGTGCCGGGCGGGGCAAGAGCGAGCGGAGCCGGGGTGCCGGGCGGGGGGAGAGCATTGGTGGGCACGCATGGGCCGGGCGCGTGGGGCCCTCGGGCAACTGCCTAGCATGGCCATGCGTTAAGACGGCCCTGGCTGTGGGCTCTATATAAATAAAGATATACATATGTACATACACGTACATTATCTGCAGATAAAATGTTTTCTTCCTCTGTATATGCAGCTGCTGATGCCTTAGCGAAGTTGAACTTGATAGACGTATGTCTTTTTTCAACCTCATCATCTACTATGTAACTCACAGAAAATAAGTGAGAGCTGACAGATGGAAGTTCGGGTTTCTGTGTATATTACATGCATTATATATTATGCATATATACAGAGACACACATTCCGAGAGAGCAATCTTTAAGCAAAATATTACTTGGCATGCCCCAAAGGATAAATATGTAAATGATTTGCAGTACTTCATAAATGATTTAGAAATAAGAGTAATTCTGAATTGTTGATGTTCATGCAGTACTTTAGGACGAATTTAGAAACCAAAAAACCATTAACAATAAAATGGATTTCAGGCTATAATATTTTTTTCTTTTACAGCGCTTGACCTAAGTGTACCCTTCAATTACTGGGCCTTCCGTGTAACAAGGAGGAACAATAGTAAGGCACTTCGGTTTTCTATCTAACTCATAAATCCCAATAACCACAGGCACCTTAACTTTGGTTGAAATGGCCACAGCCTTTAATTAACCATAACAATTAACCATATACAGAATCCCTTGCCCTGTTCAGCAAGTAGCCCCAAACCTGTGAACGTGATCATGCTCACCATCGCTCCTGACCCAGTGAACACTCATGATTCAAACCCTTTTAGGAGGATGCACTCAGGTCCGCCGCACCTGGGTCGGACCCAAGTATACCTCCTTTAAATCCGATCAACATTCCTCCAAATATCCACCTGCTCAAAACTGACCAGTTCGCACCCCTCCAGCTGTGACCAACATAACGCTAATAACCATTACTCTCCATATTTCTTTTCTTCTATTTTTATTTTATAATACAATGAATACCAAAACACCTCCTTGCCCCTCACCATCTCCAAAGGAGGGTGGGAACCTTTGTGGAGTTGTGGATCAAGGCAAAGAGGTAGGCACAAGGCAAAATGCCTCTTTAATAACCCTCCTAGTCCACTGTCCGTCTCTTAACCCCTTCCCTTCCAGGGACTCCTTCGACCAAAGCTCATGTAACCCCCCCCCCCTCTGGGATTACATTTGCATTTAAGGGGATAAAGGACCTTAAAGAGTTAACTACAGAGTAAAGACCCTCCTATAATATGTTGCAAAAATACGCCCACAATACATATAAAAATATACCCAATTCATAAAACCCATAGATGGGTTATTTTTTGTCTCTTAGATTAAATGTCTACTGTTGCCGTAATTATGCTTACTGTACATCTAAAGTCTAAAACCTCCAGTATATAGTTTATTGTGAATTTCAGACAGCTTACTTCCTCTTTTATAGTGACTGTCTTAGTCTCGGGTCTGGCACTCAAAAAGTTAATGATTTAGTGAGTGTGTTGCTGACTCCACCCCTTCCCCCCCCCCCCCCTCTGTGATCACAGAGAGCATAACTCTAATTGCCAGGCATCTGTGCATGGTGTGGGGGTTCCCCTGGTAAAACCGTGCATGTGGTATCCTGACTACTAACACTGTCCGCAGTGAAGTATTTCAATAAACAATATTTTACTAACAATTGGTGTGGGTGTGTACTCGTGGGTGATATAGACAATCCGAACAAGCATATTTCTATCAGTACAGTTTGAGTAAGTATTTCCTGTCAGCACATTTGGCGTACTGTAGCTGGCAGGATAAGCAACCCATGTCAACACACCCCTCTTTGAGATTACTAGGGCCTTAAGGGGTTAACTGTGTGGGCTCACACAGAGTATAACGCCCCTTCTCTATCATATGCTCCTGGGGTAAGTCAGCGGAAAGTAAGCCCCGCCCCATTTCTGCCTGGATATAGTGATATCATGCTAGGCTATAAAAAGTAGGGGGACGTTTCTTGAAGATTAGATCTCAGGAGGAGCTGAAGAAGACGGATCTCATTGTGAATAGTTATGTAAGCCCCAATGCATACCTTTTATTGGTTTCAGTTATTGAAAGTACCCTGCTTATCTTAATGTCCCATCAAGATGGTCTGGCATTACTCCCAAGATATCCTGAGAGTCAGACGATGCCTAGAGGGAGCTTCCCAAGCCGCAGCCCCTTTGTTGCTCCGTGCACCTCCAGATGTATAATCACCAGGTGATATTGCACTTACTTTGTGGGCGCGCACCCACAATGCCCTACATGTTTCGTGAATACGATTCACTTCCTCGGGTTTTTATACATCTGGAGGTGCATGGCGTAACGAGACGGAGCAGTCACAACGTGAGGCTGCAGAGTTGACACGGAATCAGACCCGCTGGGTGCTTCGCTACAACTTGGGCGCATTAGAACACTTCCCTCCCTCTATTCCCTTGCCAATGGGGACAGCTCTTTCTGTTCAGGAGACACATGGCTTCTCTGCGTGTGTAGGTGCACTGGGGAGGATCACATTGAGGAGGCATTTATCCACCTGACATCACCTTTCCCTGCTCAGAGTAGCAGAAGCAACGGACGCATGCAGGAACCATCCATGGCGTGCTCTAACTCAACTGATGATATATGCTTTAAATAATTGTTCTCCTGTAAGGGCATTACTGTTTTTTGTTTTGTTCTTTTTATAAGTGAAAATGTTATACGCATGTCCCTGCACTTTTTTCTCTCTTTCTCTTTCCAATGACGTATGTCGTGAACCACTTGAGATCAGCTGCCGGACGAATACTGATTATTTATTAACTAGGAATCACACTCAAAATCACAAAAAAACAAACAAAGTAGGTCCTCTGACGCGTTTGTCAAAAAGTGACCAGTGCTCGAACAAACAGACCTTAAATAGCACTCTCATGTCCAATCATGAGAGTGCTATTTTAAGGTCTGTTTGTTCTGAACACTGGTCACTCTGATAAAGTGCCTCCATGGAGAGAAACGCTTTAGGGGACCTACTTTGTTTGTTTTTCATATTTTTGGCTGTCATGCCTATTTAATAAATAATTATTTTTACCTGCCTCCAGCCCTTTTATCCTTTGCTGTGCTCAGCCTTTTTTCTACAACCTTTTCACACATATACTTTTAGTGGGCCATCACTGATAACCCCAGATTAAGCTCTGGTACTCTAGGTACTTTAACCGGTAGGCCTCTTCAACACATCTCCCTGTTTTATAAGTCAATAAACTCCTTATGCACCTTTGGTTTACATGGAATAGAAATAGGTCTTACAAAAAAAGTCAGGTAACCCTTGGTATCCCAGATTATAAAAAAATATTGAATATTTTAATATGTTGTAGCCCTTGTACCCCCTGGTACCGAACTACCCGTGCTGCTTTCACCTGTGTGGATACCAGGAGGCCTGAGCCTCCGCCACTGGAAGCCTGGGATACACTTACTACACTTATTTCACGGTGCAGCGCCTCCACCGATAAGGGATCCCAGCATAGTGGGAGTAGTTCCTCACCGGAACCAACATACACAATAAGTACACACGATTGTATATGAACAGTATTTACTAAACACATATATATATTGCATGTACCATATCATAACACAGCCACAGAATATTACTCAATAGTGGCACCGTCCAGGTGAATGTTCCCAAAGCACGGAATGTCTGAAAGCACTAGCAGATTGTCACCCCACAATAACACCTCCCTGTTGAGAACCCCAAAGCACTGGAGTGCCTGGGCACTTAACCCGTGAGTGTCCACCAGCAAGTTCCTCCCCAAAGAGTGTGTGTGTGTGTGGGATAGCGCGCTTCCCTGTGTGTTGGGGCCCGTTGGGGCACTTGTTAATACCTCCCTGGTCTCAGTCCAGACCAGGACAATAGCATCAATCTGCAGATCAGCGACGTGGTTCTGCGGCGATGTCTGATGCTCCTCTCTTGGATGGATCCTCAGGCTGGCTTCTCTGAAGGGGCCTCCAGCCTGATGATACCCCTATGAGCAGTCTCTAATACTGAGTGTTGATCTGCTTCAGGCAACAGGCTGCACTTCTACTTCAGGAAATGTCCTGCAGCATATCTACCAGTAATACTATGGTGACAAGGTCCCTATCTGCGGGCCTTCCCTATAGTATACACATCTCAGTTCATCTACTGTGAGTATGGGAACTATCTGGGACCTTGGGGGAAATCCTGGCCTGGCCCGCCGAAGCACTGCTCCGGGGACCCTACCTGCACCCTCTCTGTCCAGACCTTGACTGCCTCTTCCTGCCCCAGCATGCAGTATATCTCCCTTTCCTGTAGAAACAGCCATATAATTGGTTCCCTGGCATCAGGTGGTACTCAGCCACAAGCACTATGGGGCTTGTAGTCCCTGCGGGGTCTATATTGCATTGGGGCCACGTGCGCATGACGTGCTGCGCATGCGTGATTCCTAATGTCCGCCGCATGTGTTCTGCGCATGCGCGAGCCGGAACAGATGCGCACGCAACCAGCAATGGCAGCGCCCTGCGAAGAGGGCCGCCAGCGAGCCCGTCACCCTCCCTGCAACAGGGAGGGGGGGGACAAGCGATCGGGGGGAGAACTGGAGGGGACACCTGGCTACATGTGATATCATGACTATAACATATATGGACACAACAATTCCACCCAGAAACTGACAGAAACGTACAGATATTCATGCTTACATCCTGTGCAGATTTGCAGATCTGCTTCATTATAAATGATTTGGCAATTGTTGAATACAGTAAAGTTAACATGCACTTTCCTGTAACCAATACCAGGATGCAGTTACACTTGTTCCTGTTCGGCTGGCATAATCACAAAACGTGAGCAATATTTATTTAAACCATGTGTCTTCCTGCGTGTGCCTGTTCTGTCCATGTTTCTACAGAAACAGCAGAGTTCAGCTGATAGAATTCAGATCCTACATTTCAGGACAGCTCTGTTAAAAAAAAAAAAAACTAATAACAGTAACTACAACTTTATGCAGCAGCAAAAGGGATTCTCATCCCCTCCCTGAATGTATTTGTTGATTTCTGGTATGAACCTAACTTAACTCATTAGAATCACCTGTTTACCCCAGTGAACAAGAATCACCCCTCCCTAAATGTATTTGTTGATTTCTGGTATGAACCTAACTTAACTCATTAGAATCATCTGTTTACCCCAGTGAACAAGAATCACCCCTCCCTGAATGTATTTGTTGATTTCTGGTATGTTAGGGGTTAGAATGCTTGATCCTTCATTGTGTTGTCTGCGAATTGTCCAGCCTGTAATAGGCATTGTTATTGGGGGGATGTTATGTGACTATGTAGATGTATACGTTTCAAAGAAGTCCTGGGAAGCACAGTACATCTGCTGTTTGTGCTTTGCAGATGCCAACTGGAAACACAACAGCTTCAAGCTAATTCATGACCTCAACCACCTTTCAGCTTTGCACCCCCAATTTGCCTCCACTCACTAAATTGCGCTTTTTGCCTCCACCCCTAAACCCTCCATCTTTATTTCCCATTCCCTACTATCATATCCCTCTCTCTCTGCATCCATCACCTCCATCTGCTTCTCACATCACACCCCCATCACCCATAAAAACAGCAACTCCCTGTCCTATTCCCTCTTTAATCCTTCCTTACTATTACTCCTAATTTGTGATATGTCCGCTAATCCTGGCCCTATCCACATACCAATCCTTTCACATCCAACACCCTACCCCAAAGTCTCTTTCTTACCATGCACTGCTAATTCTTCCATCCTCATTACACCTCTCCCTTCCCTTTTCCTGCGCCCTATGAAACGCACAATCTGTCTGCAACAAATTTATTGCAATACATGACATTCATTTCCAACTCCCTCAACCTCCTAGCCATTACAGAAACCTGGCTCACCCCTCAGACCCCACCTCCCCTGCTGTACTCTCCTATGGTGGTCTATACCCTCAGCAATTTACCCACACCAAAGAATAAGGACTGAAGACCACAGCGGAGCAGCACCAGAGGAAGACAACTGGTGGTAGGAGAAGAGAACCGAGGACCAACATGTCAGTGGAGCAGGGCAGCGGAGGCTTTACACAGCAGGCGGCAGCGTCAGCAGCAGGAGAAGAGTATTGGCACCATGTGAATAGCACAGGAGAACAGCCGGGTAGGAGCGCGCCCTAGTGGCAGACACTGGAAGCCAGAAAAGACTTCCAGGTTGGACTGCTGGGGTGCGCTCATCCCTGGACATCCTCGTGTGCTGCTCACATGGTGCCAATACTCTTCTCCTGCTGCTGCCACCGCCACCCACCATGTAAAGCCTCTACTGCCCTGCTCCCCTGACATGTTGGACCTTGGTCCTCTTCTCGTACCACCAGCTGTCTTCCTCTGGTGCTGCTCTGCTGTGGTCTTCAGTCCTCCTCTTCTACCGCCGCCTCGCCAGCTGCTAAGATCTACTCTCCACGGGCGAGTGGGCAAGTGGATTTGTTCGCTGTGATCTTCAGTCCTCTTCTTCTGCCGCTGGGCACCCACCGTCTTCCTCCTCTGCTCCATCAAAGCCTGGTAAGTGAGAGTGAGAGGAGGAGGGGGGGGTGAGAGCAGGAGGAGTGTGAGAGAGGAAGAGGGAGTGGGTGTGAAGGAGAGTGCATGCTCAGTTGTACATCGCAAGTCCCTTTTTTGTCTGGCAAGACGCATTTTTTATAATTTGTCGAGCACTGGCAATCAGATCTATCCACCGCCACCATCCATGAATTATGAAAAATGTATAATTGTATTGTATGTCTTTATTTATATAGCGCCATTAATGTACATAGCGCTTCACAGTAGTAATACGTGACAATCATATAAATAACAAATAATACAAATAACAGGTCATGGGAATAAGTGCTTCAGACATAAAAGTAACATTTAGGAAGAGGAGTCCCTGCTCCGAGGAGCTTACAATCTAATTGGTAGGTAGGAAGAACGTACAGAAACAGTGGGAGGGCATTCGTCTAAGTGCGTCTGCAGGGGGCCAAGCTTTATGTATCGTGTATAGCAGCGGTGCGCAAACTGGGGGGCAAGTTATGTAGAGGGGGCGCGGGCTGCGTGCGGGGATACCTGGGGCGGGCAGAGCTGTGCACAGGCGGCCAGAAGCTCCGTGCAGACGCTGCTCCTCTTCTCTGCTCTGTCTGCCTGCAGAGGGGGTGGGGCCTTGCTGCGGGTCCTTCCCTGCACACCCTCCTCCTCCTGTCTGTTAGCCGCCCGCCCGTTTTCAGCAGCACATGGGGGGACCTGAGCAGGCTTAGTTACTCCCTCCACCCACCAGGTGTGTGTGTGTATATATATATATATATTTATATATATATGTATATGTGTGTGTGTGTGTGTATATGTGTGTGTGTGTGTGTATATAGGGACTGCGGTGTGTGTGTGTGTTGTGATTGAGTGTGTGTTGTGTCTGTGTGTGTGTTGTGATTGAGTGTGTTGTGTGTGTGTGTGTGCTGTGCCTGTTGGTTGTCTGTGTGTGTGTGTTGTGATTGAGTGTTTTGTGTGTTGTGATTGAGTGGGTGTTGTGTGTGTGTGCTGTGCCTGTTAGTTATCTGTCTGTGTGTGTGTTGCGATTGTGTGTGTTGGTTGTGATTGAGTGTTGGTTGTGCGTGTTGTGATTGTGTGTGTGGGTGTTGTGATTGAATGCAGCGGTGCACAAACTGGGGGGGTGGGGGGCGCCCCGGGCGTAAGATTATTTAGGTGGGGCGCGTGCGGCAAAACCTGGGTGCGCAGGCAAAAAAGATGTGCACGCGCGGGCAAACAGAATAGTGCAGGTGGCGGCCACGTGATTCGGAGGTACGGGGGAGCAGCACGCCCCAGCGCTGTGATATCAAACGCCCCTCCTTCCGGTGTCTGCCCTACAATAGCGTTGTGTCCCTGCTCTCCTCCGCTGGCAGCCTGCTTCGCTGCGATCCTCTGCAAGTGAAAGGGTAGGGTGCACCTATATCAATCATACTATTAATGTACAGAAATAATAATAAAAAAAAGTGTAAACACTTCCCCGCTCGTGCTTGCAAAATTATGCAGGACACCCTGCGCTCATGCTTGAAGAGTTGGTGATGTCACCGCTCTCCGCGGCAGCGTGGACACAGCCTAATTTTGCAAGAGCGAGCTGTTGAAGTATGTAAGT
The DNA here is from genome assembly GCF_040206685.1 of Ascaphus truei. NCBI lineage: Eukaryota > Metazoa > Chordata > Amphibia > Anura > Ascaphidae > Ascaphus > Ascaphus truei. Next base: position 130,895,081 of record NC_134487.1, read on the forward strand.
ATTTAGGCTGTGCTTATAGTGCCGGCGACGCGACGTCGCCCGAAAACAAATCCATTGTCGCCGCCGCCGCGTGCGCTTATAGTAAGCGTGACGTGGCGATTTTTTGAAGCCGGCAATATTTGATTTTTCAGGGTCTGTCGCCTCATGTGACAGCCCCTGAACCAATCAATGGCCTGGTCGCCCATGCCGCCGCCGCAAAGCAAAATACAACTTTCGCTAGCGGTGATGTCGCCGTCGTGGGCACTATATGCGCGGCTTTAGACATATTTATATTTACATTGTACACCGTTTAATAAAGGTTTTTTTTTTCATGTGATTTTGATTACATCAGGCAGGGGGGGGGGCGAGAAATTTCATGGATAAAAAGGGGGGCTCGGCCTAAAATATAGTATAGTATTAGCCACGGTGCTACTCTTATGTTTCTTTAAGCAAGTGTGTCTTAAGGTGGGTCTTAAAGGTGGATAGAGAGGGTTCTAGTCGGGTATTGAGGGGAAGGGCATTCCAGAGGTGTGGGGCAGTCAGTGAGAAAGTTTTAAGGCGGGAGAGTGTCACGCTTGTGCTCTCCTCACAAGCGCAGGGAGAAAGGGGACGGACCCGTTAGCGAGGTGGGGAGGCCGCAGGGGATACGAAGGGAGTAAGTTGCCGCGCAGCTTGGGATCGGCGCACGTAGTCACGTGACCGCGCCGCGCGCATGAGAATGCGCGACGCGTCCGGAGGTGCGGTGTCTACTCAGAGACACGAGTGACCCAGCTGCATGCGCGCACACGCTCTGACAGCAGAGCGGGAGTGCGTGCGCTCTCAGGCACCAACGCGGGTGTTGCTTGAAAGCCAACGCTTCAGCACAGGAGACAGGAACAGACCGCTGCGTGACACTAGCAGCCGGTCTCAGGAAACAAGGAGCTGAAGTCAACAAGGAGAGTACTCCGCTTCAGCACAGGAAACAGGAACAGACCGCTGCGTGACACTAGCCGCCGGCCTCAGGAAACAGGGAGCTGAAGTCAACAAGGAGAGTACTCCGCTTCAGCACAGGAGACAGGAAACGGAAACCAGGAACATGGAACATGGGCATGGAGTCCAGAGCACAAGGTAACATCCAGAGAAGGATTTCTTCTTGGAGAACGTCCAGCCTCCTTAAAGGCATAGTGCCAGAAACAGCAAGGTGCAGCGAAACTAAACATAACATAAGGGTTCTTAGTCTAATCCATTGGCCAAGGAATTATAAGCCTGCTACCACGTCAAGGTGAACCCTACTAAGCAGGTACCTACACTACCCGACGGTAAACTAACCTCAGTAGTATGAGTGACTGTCCCAGTCTTCCGGAATCCACAGGAGATAAGTAAAGGTCCCAAGGAGGTCCAGGTAGGAACAGTATGCGATGTGTACCAGCAGGCACCAGAGCAGGCAGCAAAAGACTAATAGCAGAGAGAAAGTCAAAGAGAGGCTTACTTCCTGTCAGGAGGAAGAGGGCAGGGTTTGCCAGAAAGCAAGATGGCATTGCTTGCTTCAGAATCCTTAAAGACATAGGATCTTGACTCTCAGCTAGAGGGCGGCGATCGGAAGTAAACAGGTAAGGATGGAACACGCCGCAGGGGGCGTGTTCCGCTCATCGTTACAGTGCCCCCTCTTAAGGATCGAACTCCGAGCGATCCAACTGACTAAGGGGCAGCGATGCATAGGAAGATAGACTCGCAGCTAGAGGCAGCGCCCACCACACAGAGAATCAACAGGGAATCTTGACTCGCAGCTAGAGGGCGGCGCACGCCATAAGGGAGACATCAGGGAAACTAGGCAAGAGGGCAGCGCCCGCCACACAGAGAATCAACAGGGAATCTTGACTCGCAGCTAGAAGGCGGCGCATGCCATACAGGGAGACATCAGAGAAACTAGGCAAGAGGGCAGCGCCCGCCACACAGAGAATCAACAGGGAATCTTGACTCGCAGCTAGAGGACGGCGCTGCCATACAGAGAGACATCAGAGAAACTAGGCATGGGTAGAGAATACGCCACAAGGGGGCGTGAAGTGGACTCGCAGCTATAGGGCGGCGCATGCCGTCACGTGTACGCGCCACGCGTGAGAGAATGTGTGACGTGACCGGGGGTGGCCGGGCTCCGTGGTACGAGTAGGGAACCGCGGGTGCGTGCATTCTCTATAAGGATAGCGGGAACTGAGATGCGGCAGGTAAGGAGGGAGCACGCCGCAGGGGGCGTGTTTCCCGATTCCTTACAGAGAGGGCTTTAGATACAAAGGGGGTAGAGAGAAGACATCCTTGAGCAGAACGCAAGAGTCGGGATGGTGCACAGCGAGAAATTAGGGCTGAGATGTAAGGAGGGGCAGAAGAGTGTAAAGCTTTAAAAGTGAGGAGGAGAATTGAGTGCGAGATGCGGGATTTGATCGGAAGCCAGGAGAGAGATTTCAGGAGGGGAGATGCTGAGACGGATTTAGGAAAGAGTACAGTGATTCTGGCAGCAGCGTTTAGGATAGATTGTAAGGGAGACAGGTGAGAGGCAGGAAGGCCGCACAGCAGGAAGTTACAGTTGTCGAGACGGGCGAGAATGTCATAGTTTTAGCAATCGAGCCACAGAGTAGAGGGCGTATCTTTGTAATATTGCGGATGAAAAAACAACAGGTTTTAGCTACCTTTTGAATGTGAGAGGAGAATGTGAGAGAGTGTAACGATGCTCGTCTCAAGCAGGAAACGGACCCGCAGGGCTGAGGAAGTCCATACCTTCACGAAACGCTTAGGGTGTTGCGGTGAAGGCATTCACCATTACAGACTTTGGGAGTTCTAACTGTACTGAGGAGAACTGAGCTGAGCATTGTAGTGTCGGGCGGAGGATAACAGCCACTTCTGCGTTGTATGCGCAGCCGGGGAAGTCCACGAGGAGAGAGCAGGAGTCACGAGCACACAGGTTGCACGGCTTCTGTGAGAATGATGCTCTGCCAAGACGGTGAGACAAGCAGAGGTAGTATCAGAGCGGCGGTACATGCGACGGCAGTACCAGTACTCTGGAGGGACATCCGTTAGAAGTCTGCCATACAGGATAAAGGTTATCCAAAACACTGTGCGGAATCCTGCTTGTTGTAATTAGGATGCCAATTTTTTCTCACCGGACGAAATCTTTTGAGTCACCACTCCCTGTCATTAAGACATGGTAATTTTACACTATTATTAAATTAGTTTTCTAGCTATTCATTAGGTGTTGTTTAGTTTTTTGTTTGTAGTAAGTCTATTTGTTTTTCAGTGTATGTTTTATTTGTCTATGTTTGTATTGTTATATCAACATTAACTTACAGATACACACTATAATCATTTCTTGTGTTTATCTCCACATATTGTGAGACGGCCATCAAGATACATCTGGAGGCTCCCAGGTAATTTCAACTGGACATTCTATATGGTCAGAATTTATTATCTGTCTATTGGACTTCTTTGTAGGCGCCGGAATATTTTTTGTTTCTTGGCGGCATGGCAGTGATACTTTAATGTTGAGATGGGCGGTCTGGGATAGAAAATGTCCTCCTTTTCAGCGATGTTTGAATTCAGTATCCAGGACCAGTAGGTGTTCTGTTGTCCACTTGTTCCACTCCTGTTTATTTATTTTTTTATTTATAAAAATGTTTTACCAGAAAGTAATACATTGAGAGTTACCTCTCGTTTTCAAGTATGTCCTGGGCACAGAGTTATAACAATACATGGTTACATTAAAATAACATGGTTATACAGTCAATTCACAGACATTTCATGGACAGATAGAGTTGGAAAATTGGGTACAGGGGATAAAGGGCTTGTGATTTTCTGATTGAAATAGAGCAGCTTTAACATCACCAAAGATGAGCGAACGGCAGCAAACGGCTCACACCCTTTGGCTTCCCTTCGGCTGTGCCAAATGCTATCCGGCTTTGGGGCAACGCAGAGGCACACTGGGGTGGTTGATTTTCAATGCAGCTGTGAACAAACAGTTCCTTGTGTCCTCTTGGCTGATTAACATTCCATTGGGTGGGGTTGACGTTCCACAAAGTACAAGCAAATGTTAACCCTTAGCACGCTGGTCCTGTGCAGAGGGGTGCAGCTCTTGGGGAGCCCCATCAGGCTGTCCGCCTTTGGGGCAACGCAGATGTACAGATGTTGGACTCCCTGTTAAACTCCACATTGCTTGCCACTTAAAAAAGGGCCACTTTAAATATGGGCTTCTTTACATGTACATAGGCTGCTCCCCTGCATAGGCTGCTCCCTCAGACTCTCCCTAGCTATAGAGGTCTAACAAGTCACCTGACTGAATTAAGCACAGTATTTGTGGAATACTTTCATAGCCACACCCCCTGAACCTTGCAGAAACCTGAGAGACATATTTTAATCCCATTTCTGGCAAAACAGCTGCCCTTATCTCGACATTCTATCAGCCCCATACAACACATCTTGTACTTTCAGTGGGCGAGAAGTGCTAACCACCAATTAAGCACTCTTGCAAGCACTGAGCAGACCCAGGAAGAGTCTTGACCTGTCATAAACCCAATATACTCTCTTTTTTTAAATAAACGGTAACCACATTAACCCTTGAAGCACCAGATTGATTAAAATACATAATATTCCCCACCATTATCCTTACAATAATAATAATAATAATAATACATTTTGAATGATAACAGCCCTGACTGTTTTTGGAATATATGTGACACCCTGCTCTGTTTACAACATACCATACATTTTTCTTTCAAAGGTTTTATTTTTCTCTTTTTATAAAGTTTGCTTACACACTTATACATGATTAAAATGTCTAGCTTCCACGTTTAGTTACTGTGCTAAGAATTGGAAAAACGAGAGTAAAGCAACTGAAATGAACACTGCAAAGGCCACTAAACTGAGCTCTATTGGGCCTATACATTATACTCTGATAAGTAAATTTCTGGACAAAAACAGACTTTTTGATGCAGCTTGGGTCCGGCTATACAATTACGTGTGGTATGCAAATGAGGCCAACTTGCAAAATTACATATTCATGGGCATTTAAGTGGGGAGTTTGCAAATCGACAGGAAAGTCACAGCTAGAATTCTCGCCTACCTCAAGTAGGAGAAATAGGGTTTTGTAAAGAGGGGATGAGAAATGGGTAGGAGGGAAAAGAGGGAGAGAGAGAGCACGCAATGTAAGGGATGGCCCATTGACCTATACCCTTCCAAATATATTAACAAATGCTCCATGTGAGGAGATACCAGCCATACTGTACTTGGGATATCTCTCTCACTTCCTTCCGGATGGAACTGCAGCAAACAGGGTGCAATGTGGATACAAATGAGTAGTCAAACTGTAATTTTTATGCATAGATAGGTCTGAATCAATCCGTTAAAAGCACAGCAGGCTTTTATCTCGCCAAATTGCATGCCGTTTTCAGTCCATCTGACATCGACAATATCGGAATTGAATGAATAAGCCCTCATGTCGCTCTTCCTCCGTGCTCCTTTTTCTCTGTCTCTATACTCTGAAGTGAGTAAATAATTAAATGTGAATTGAGAGCACAACATTATAACTGATAGAGGAGCATGTAACACATTTCTCTGCCTCTGGTTGTGAAGGTATCTTTGACAGACAGCAGAGATAACCATGAATGAAAATGTGTTCAAACCAGCATCATCTTTTATTAAATGTATTGAATGAACAAAGCTGGGATGATTTATTTATACTTTAGATTTATCCTCCTGACAATGTATAGTGCTTTTAGATAGCTAAATATATATAATTTAAGTGATTATAATTAGCAAGAAGCATTATTACAAAGGATATCTTCCCAATAGATGAAATGATGGCAATTTTATTAAGGTACATATATCTTCAGATTACTACAGTATAAAAAATACAAGTAAGGATCACTGCAGACAGAATAAAATATATAGGTTGTACCCTTAAAAGTTTTTACCACTGACACAACCACAACAAATACTTTTTGTAAATACAAAATATTAAATTCACAAACGATGAACCTGCTGCAAGGTGAGTGCCTTAACATGTAAATATGGCTGTATTCTTGCAACCTGCTGGGGGATATTTTATTTTAGTGTTTACAATGTGCATAGCTCTTTGTAGAAGTAATGTGCAATATATAATACAGGGGAATTCAAAGGGGGGGTTATTAATGATAACCGTTCTTACAATCCAAGTGTTATCATGGTAGAAGCAGTATATCAGTGGCAAGAACTCATTGTCGCAGCAAAATTCTGATTACAGTGCTGAGTAGTGTTACAGTACACAAGTAGAAAATGTTGTTATATTATTAGTACTGCTTATAGAGGGAAGTACATGTAAGTGCATGGATTTATACACATGGCATAGATGCAAGCAAGTGTGTATGGAGAGGATGAATAGTCACAAGCAGATGAAGCAAGGAGGGACATTGACCTAGATTCATTAACAATTGTTGCCCTATGTAATGTGATGTTAACCTCATTTTACGACAGGTAATTACAACGTAGTATTCACTAACGCAAATAATGTGCTATTAACCAATATTTACTATAAATAAAAGCATGGTGTTCTGAATAATGACCATTACTTGAAATGACATGCAAATGAGTCTAAAGGATATTCATCACCTATTTACTAAGCTCTGTTAAGGTTAACGCTAGGAAATAATGGCATGTTATTTAAGATATACCTAAATCTAACGTTACTCCCATTCAGACACCGAAATAAGCCTCTCAGGGTTTGGATGACAGTAGCCCCAGAGGTAGATGTGACTTAAATACCATAGCGTTATTTGCCAGAGGTATTTCCCTCTTCTCTCCAGGAAAAAACCCTTTTTCAAGGACTGGATGGAAGTAACACAAAGACTCAACGTCACATTATTGGAAGATAACACAGGGTTATCCTAACATAATGTGATGTTAACCCTATCCTAACGTGCTCAATTACAGCCGTTGTTTTTGCATATAATTATGTTAGTGAATGAGGCGTTAACTCTGGAAAAATACTGGCCATTTCTGTTTTTGGTAATGTCACATTATTTTCCCTCGTTTAACGGAGCTTAGTGAATCTGGGCCATAGTGTGATATCAGGGCTGAGATACCTGTAAAAAAGGGGTGGAAGTGTGGAGAGTTTTTAAGTGAATACAACAAAGGAATTTTAGGGGAAGAGAAGCAAAGCCACAATTTAAAGAAAGAGATGATCTGAGTAGCAGACTGAAATGGATTGTAAGCTGGAGATCTGCCTGGAAGGAAGGGCAGATGCTCCAATAAGGGAAGCATGAATGGATACATTATCATTTTAGGTGCAGAGCAAGAAGCGGTGGAGATGGATCTTAGTGAGGATGCTAAGGAAGAAGTGGGAAGATTTAGTAAAAGCATGAAGGTAAGGGAGGCGTCAAATCCAATGCCTAAGCCACTAAATGGATGGTGGTACTTTTGGATCGGAAAGCGAGCAATAAGGCCTTGCTGAGAAGTGTGCATATGGAGCTTGGGCTTGGTAATATTAAGCCAAAGGTGACAAATGCTTATCCAAGACAGTACTGCCAAGGGGTATTTAGAAATTTGGGACTGGGTAATGATCTGTGTCTGTAAAATTCACATGTGCTGCTTACCGCGCACTATACTGTAATTGTGAAGCGCTTTGCGTCCCATTGGGAGAAAAGCGCTATATGAAATAAAGTTATCATTTACAGAGGTGACAATTAAAGCTAAGGGAGTTAATAAGGTCACCTAGTGAGAGTCTGGAAGAATAGGAGAGGAGATATCCAAGAGCAGAGGCCAAGATTCACCAATGACAATTGTCTAAGCTAAAGTCTCAGACTTTAATCAATAGTCAAATAAAAAATAAGAGCATTAAACGTCAATCAGGTTGGTGAAAATGTTTCCTCCAGCTTAATTTTCCATGCAACGCTCCACAGCAGTGATTAATGCTGCTCTCTTCCCCACGCCATCTGATTGGTGAAACTTGACATTACAGTCGGGAGCCAGCTTCCTCACAGTCTTTTCAACAAGTTGTGCAAAGCTGTGTGGAGTAGAGAATACATTGAACAATAATATGTACATTATTGAAATTTGCACATCTAATTACCCAAAGCACAGAAAAAATGGTTGATATAGATGAAAGTTAGCAGAACTGCAGCAATTTTAGCTAGGGTTGTTCAAGAAGTCAAGTTAGAAATAACTAAAATAAAGGCAACAACGTAAATATGTTTTGTAATATAGCAAATTGCTGCTTCAAAATTATTATGATTGCAAGTTTAAACCCTCTTAATGAGATAGCCCAAGTTCTATTCTAATTGTGTCTTTTGACATAATCGGAATAGGGGGTGTTGAGATTTAGGACCCTTTTAAAGATGATATGAATGTCTTAGGTTACGGCCCCGCTGCCTACACTGCACACGCGCCTGCGAGGCTGGCGGCGCGTGCAGCCGAATTCCCCGGTCTGCAGTGAGCTGCAGGGGGAAAAACAGGGGGGGGGGGCGTGATGGGGCAGTGATGGGGGCGTACCTGTAATGTGATGGGGTAGCTAATGAGGGCGAACCATGACGTCACTCGGCAAATTCGCTCTCATTAGCTGAACCGCCTGGGGGCGTGGCCTAGTGCTCCATCGCCCGTGTCCATCTCAATTTTCGGGTCTGGAAGAAAAACTCACCACACGGCGGCCGTCCCTTGCGGCGGGCCCGGCCCCATTGAGAGGCGGCTCTTGTCCCCGCAGCGCTGCAGTAGCCAGTGGGGACCAAGTCTTATCCTTGCCAGGGTTGATTTAACCTCCATCTATTGGAATGGCCCTTAAAGTTCCACTGACCTGAAGACTGCTTCATTGCATATTAAATAGGAGCCATAGTTTCTTCAATGCACTAAAAGGTTACCTTAAGGTTTATGACGACAGTGGAATGTTTCACAACTAATGAGTTTTTATGAAGCCTAGGTTTCATTATTAGTACCAATGTTCAGTAAGACTGCGGACCAATATTCAATGGATATGCACAAAATCTGATCTTCAATATCAAGGATAGGTTTCAGCTACCAAAATCAACTCTTATTGCGAAAAGTATACTGTCCTGTTTTGTGTAGTGCGGCAAAATGTAAAGACATTGATTAAAAAAAATGGTAAAACTTGAAGTCACCGGATTGTGGTATAGAACCCCACCAGGTCCTAAGATCCTGCATCATCCAGACCGCTGGGCGTATGTAATAACAAAATACCTGGTGGGATCAGCACTCAGTGATAGATATTTTTTTGTATTAACTAAGTTTCTTTAATGTACAGAAAAATAAAAAAATCAATCAGTCTATAGACACACACTGATACCACAGCACAATAAGCAACATGTCAAGGCCCCCTGGCTCCTTCGTAGGCTGAAACCTAGTTGATATCAAAGGGAACACGTGTATTTTTCTCTATTCTTTTTTCTATTACCGAGTGCTGATCCAACCAGGTATTTTAAAATGTTACGGCATGACAGTTCCCTCAGAGGTATTGCTCTAACAAATGACTTCCATTATAAAATTGAGCCATTCGATACGTGGCATTAAGTATCACTTACCACTGACTGACTTGAATGCCCCACATCATCACTTTGTAAATCTCCCTCTACAAGTTTGAAGGGGGCCTGCAAAACCATCCAAAGTCCTTAGTAGTCAGTACAACAGCGGCCTGTCCATGTTCAAGGGCTACTTCTGAAGGTCACATATAACTATGATTTACAACAGAGTAGCTAAGTCAAAGCATGTATGCATAAGGATTTAAAATGGATTAAAAAGTTAAAATGCCTATTTATAAGGCTGTATTCCCTTTAAAAAAAAAAAAAGAACAAAGATGATTTAATATTGGTCAATATGTTTCTCTTAGTACTCACTGGGGATGCAGCTTATATAAGGTTCCATCCATCCCCACTGTGACTTTTAGATGGTCCAGCCCCCGATTCTCTCTGATCTTCTCCACCACAGCAGCGATGCCGGCAGCACACAGCTGAGCCGCTCTCTGTGACACAGTGCGGCACACCTCTTTCACCAGCACTACCTCTTCACAAGTACTGCGCAGGCCACTTTGCATGAGTTTAGACTGCACCTCTGTGACGGGAGCTTTGTGATAGGCTATAAATAATACACCACCAAGAATATAACTGGGTTGAACTGAACGAGACTTAGATATGATAAAATATAATTTATTCCTTGAAAAAGGTGAACACACGAGATTATACAAATAACAGACAAAATATGGACACTCACTTAAGATGGAAATGATGAAGCAGTCATAATTCTGGACTTGCAGTTCATACAGCAATCTTCAAAATCATCAAGACACGAAAGACATGAAAGACAATAGCCATGGCTGAGCCTGGTTCTTATACAATTATTTCCCATTGAACACAACCTAAACCCAACCCCTCTCATAAATCAATGGAGAGGTTGACAGTTTTCCTCCAAGTAAAACTCCTCCCACCCAAGGACGTTTAAAAACTGCTTTTCCTATCTAAATAACTTCATAGCTTCAGTTCAGTAGTACTTACTGGCACGCGAGCCATATTAATACATTCCGTCACGCATGACGCTCCCAATGAGACTAAATATTACCGTGTAGTACTAAAATTAAGAGAGATATTAATATCTGGCTCTTAGTACCGGCTAAACATCAGGTGTCTGTAATCCTTATGTGCGGATCATTCCCACGAATACACATATGTAGCTTTTAGCACGTTCAGCTGAGGACATCTCATAATATTCTTATATTTAATAAGGTCACTCATTCTGAGATCTCCTTGCGTTACCGCACCCCTGGCCCCCATAACCCCTGGTCAATAAATCCTTTGAAGCAGGGACCCCTGTGTAGAGAACATTTGTCACCGGTGCTATATTTCACACCCAATGTCCCAGCCTGGGTCTAGCTGTCTCTACCCGCAAGATGTGTTAACATACACCAAACCCCCTCTGTACTTTTCACATCCAACTTCAATCAAGCCTTTTGAAGCCCAGATATTTCTGAAAAGACACACCACATTTGTATTTTCCTAAACTGTAGCTCATTAACCCCTTAAGCCCCAGTGTGTGTGTGGTGCAGACACTGTCACAGAAACAATACATTTATACAGGGGAATAAACAGTTGGATGGCTGAAGCAAGGCAAAACCACATTACTGGACCCCAGTCCAGTTAACCCCTTGCTTCCCAGGTGAGAGTAGAGGGTGTCCAAATGGGGTGTAACCCCTTTAATCCCGGGCCAAATCCCCTCTCTCTCGACAACCTCTACCAGGCTAAATTCGTCTCTGTCTCAACAATGAATAGCATGAGCATTAGCATAATTTCTCCCATAGGGTCAGACAATGGAAAATAAACTGTTCACATAAAATTCTATTTAATAGTTTACCGTATGTCACTTGTGGCATTTGAGCTGGCTTTTCGTGGTTAGTGATTAGCTGTTTTGTTTAATTCCTTATTTTATTTGCAAATGCTCCTAGTGGAGTGAATTCTCTTACTGTGAAGTGGTTGAAGTACAATGGGACCAGGAGATTCGGAGTACCACTTGTTTTATTTACAAACCCATAGCACGACTATATTATACATGCCTTTACAGTTTTCTTTTTAAAAATAAATGGGATCATTTTTTAAATGCTCTCTGCTTTTGTTTCATAGCATTAATATTGTATAAGCTATTCTACAATGAGAACCAAAGCCTTGCTCCATTATTTAAAAAGTGGATGCATTTATTAAATCGGGCACAGCACCACTACTTTTTAAGCACGTTGACCTCTGCCCTTTGTGATGTAGCGATGGAATTAGCGGCCCGTGCACCATTTGAATAAGAATATGAAAGTTAGATTGCATCTAGAAAGTGGTTTCCTACCTTAGGAGTTTTGCTGACATAATTTGTGTTAGCGGTGCGGAGGCAAATGTATTTTACTTTAACCGAGGAATACCTGTAATGTAAATAGTGTTTTGTGTGTTTTAGTGACTAATAGTGTTTGAAATGCTATTAGAAGAGCTATTGCTTTCTTGCTTATAGAGTTATTGCTTTGCAATATAGTTTCTTACAAATGCACTTAGATTGTAAACTCTCAGGGCAGGAGTTCATTTCCCCATCATGTGTTTTTATTCTTCTGGAACTTATTGTATAATATTTGCCTGCATTTGAATGTCTATTTTGTATGGCTCTTCGTACACTGTTGCTGCGATACAAATATAGTTATCCATTGAGTTTGCCTTTAGAATAATATTAGGTAATTAACCCTGTCTCAATGAGGCTTCAATAGAAAGCCTCAGTGGCCTGAATAATCCAGCATGGAGCTGGTTAATTGCAGCTAGACAATTAACCTGTCTCCACCTGGTTAATCAGACAAGTGTAAACGCGTCCTGGTGGAAACTGACAGGGGAACTATTGAGCACACAGGAGGACTGTGTGCTGACATTAAGACACAAGGACTGCAGACCTCTACTCCAGGACACAGCGGACCCTGGAACACACCAAAGGGTGGCTCCTCAACCAACACCAATCCAGACCCAGAGACTGACATAAAGGACGACCTGCTTTGAGGTACCTCTTTAGACTTTGTGGTGATAGGTTGGTAAGGGGCTTATCCCCCAGTCTTGCAGATAGGGACTGGGAAGTGAGTTAGCCCTTACACAGGGATAGGCTGTTTATTTGTTTATTTTTGTATGATCTGCATTGTTTAAAGTGACAGGAATAAAGCCATGGTTTAATTTCACCAAATCTGTCTCCCTGGCTATAACTCTGCATATGTATCTTCCATACCCCAATCAATATTTATTCTAAATTAACCTGAACAAAGAGGGGGGAAGGGGGGATTGTTCATATCTTACCCCAAGGACTACAAATTGAAGGAAATGTGATGTGCAATGTTTTCTTTAATGATCACATTTCAATTCAGTGTTCATGTAAACGACAGTATACAGATTCAAATTAGTTTGTTGGTGTAGACGGACGTTTACAGAGGTACACAATTGGAGACTTTAAAAGGTGAAATTATAACGAGGCTTTATTGTGCCTTTTCCTTAACATTAGGAAACCACCCAAACAAGGGGGAAACACAGCTTCTATTCACTTGGGAGTGGTTCTAATGAAATACCATGCAATTCACAACTCCCTTAGTTAAGCATGTCTCCCAGCCCCAAACACATAGCATGAAATGAACAGATATAAAAAGTCTTGTAATAAAAGTCTTATCTGTTCCTTGTAGTTTGGAGGAAAAATCTTCTCTGTTCCTGGTTCAGCTCCCTTCCCTCAGGGTGTGTCAGCATTCAGGTTTAGAAGTTTTCCCTGTGTCTTGAAAGCAGCTATGCTGTGTCTTCTGGCAGAGCTCAAGACAGGTTGTGAGAGTAAAGACAATCACTCCTCTCTCTCCAAAGTTCAGCTCAGGTATGAGCTAAGGAGACACCCTTCCTGTCTCAACAGACAGGCTTTTGTAAGCAATCTAAATCAGGCAGGTGGTGTGTATTAATTGACTACCAGCAGTTAACCACCACACTGCTAGATTAAAGGCACATTACTTGAACAGGGATTACTCCCCTGTTACAGTTGGTTATTATTTTAATCTGATGTAGCCTTAGGAAAGCCTGAAACAAGACAAAGGAGCTTATTTAATAAAGCGCAATAGTGACGATTTGGCTCGACTGCACAGAATCTCCAACTGACTTCAATGGGGTCAAATCGCCACAATCGCACTTCATTGAATAAGCCCCAAAGTGTACTGACATCACCATGTAGGATATGGACAAATAGGTTCAGATTCCCTTTTCTCTCTCTAAAAGCACAATGAACATATTACACCCTACACATCCTTCCCAGCTCCCTTGCCCTTTCTTACCTTGCAATTTGGCAGATGATTTGAGTTGTAAATAGGTCTTTGGTGTCCAGGTTCTGGGGCTGGGAGGCAGAATCTTTAAACAAGATGCCCTCCTTAGTTAGGGCAATGAGAACCTGACGCACAATTTCCCACAGATACATCCCGTCAATCATCTTCTCATACCTGTAAATAATGAAAGAGTCAAAAGCCCTTTCCCACTGACAGGAGGCAGAACCCGCCCACGCACTACAGAATGTCAAAGGAAGGGATGTCAAAGACAGCTGGGTGGACTTTAGTTTCAATCTGGACACTGAAGCAATTTCTTATATAGCCTGGGTCCCCCATTGGCCTCTCGATATGGCTGGAGAGAGTGCGGCTAGGCGGGGGAGGCTGCAGGAGCGATGTGGGCGGTCAGGATGACGAGTGGGTTGCCGGAAATCCGCGGCGGTGCCCTGCATCTTGCATATGTACGCGCATGCGCAGTGAGGTTTCGCGCATGCGCAGAGTGCCTGAGGTGCTGCGGTCATTCCAGGAGAGGTGCGCATGCGCAGTGTACTCACTGGAGAGGCGGCCATTATAGATAGTTCCGCAGGGGAACTTCGAGCCCCATAATGCACAGGGGCTGCAGAGCATGTGAGGCACAACAGCCAATAGGGCTGCAGCATTTCCCTGCAAAAAAGATGCGCTTCAGGGACCACGCCAGTCGGAAGAGGGAGCAGAAGCAGAGAGGTAGTGTCCAGGGAGCTGTGCTTCACTGGACTAGGCCTAGCTTGCCCCCTTAGGCCCAAGGTAGGCCCTGAGACCCAAATAGATTGTGACTGCTTCAGGGACAGGCCCCTTAGATAGGGACACTGCCCCAATTAGAATCTATAGTGTCAGAGACACAGCGACGCCGTGCAGTACTTGTGGCCTGGGGTCTGGGCTCAGACCACCACCGCAAGGCAGAGACTTTTAAAGTGGGACACTCCAGCCGGAGTCCACTTCACGTAGAGGCAGACGCCATTGCCGACAATGACAGCGCGGGACAGAAGGGCCCCTTGATAAAGTCTTTTTAGACGAAACGCGTAGGGCTAAGGTAGTCTTGTCCCTTGGATTTTATGCACTTGCTGGACTATATGCCTTATTAAAGGCAATTGGAACTTTGCAACCGCTATTAGCGGCAATTGTGGCTGATTACGCCCACGGAGAAGCTTCTGTTTATCCAAAAGTGTAGCGTCATCACCCAGATATCGCGAGATATCCAGCCGAGGAGGAGGAGATCTGATTGTACTTACGTCAGAAGCAGACGGTATCCTTTGGAGTGGATCCTGCGGCTAACAGTTCCTGAATTATATTTCCAGACAAGGATTTTTACCCTGACATGCACATTTTACTCTGTTATTTCGTAAGTAGGATCTGTGCTTACGTTGTGTGTCAATAATACATACTTCACCATATTTGGCTATCTTCTAATTTATAGATCCCACTCAATCCAGGATTGTACAGATTGGACTTTCATTGCATTATAATTTATTCGTGTTTATTTACATAAGCATTGTGGTCAGTGATTTGCGCCTTTTGTTTTTTCCTTTTATATATATATATATATATATATATATATATATATATATATATATATATATATATATATACAGTGTTCGACAAATCACCCAAAAATCTACTAGCCCAACCAAAAAATCTACTCGCCCCTAACCCCGCCCCCAACCCCGCTTTAAAATAATACACATTTAATAAATTCCTAGTCAGAGCAACATTCATTTTTGACATAAATGTATTTATTGTATTACATTACATTGTATTACATTATACTACAATTAGGTGTGTGTGTGTGTGTGTGTGTGTGTGTGTGTGTGTGTGTGTGTGTGTGTGTGTGTGTGTGTGTGTGTGTGTGTGTGTGTGTGTGTGTGTGTGTGTGTGTGTGTGTGTGTGTGTGTGTGTGTGTGTGAATGCCGGATCTTACCTGATCTGCAGTCCCTCAATGTCCAGGTACCCTCATTCCCGCAATGTTATACATTGGAGGGGAGGTGTTCCCTACCTGTCTTCTGGGTTAGGGGGGGTTCCGATGTCTTCCATGTGAAGCTTGACGGGGTGACTGGGTGGGGTGACGGGGTGGGGTGGTGGGTGACGGGGTGGAGGGTGACGGGGTGGTGGGTGACGGTGTGGAGGGCGACGGGGTGGGGGGTGACGGGGTGGGGGGTGACGGGGTGGGGGGTGACGGGGTGGGGGGTGACAGGGTGGAGGGTGACGGGGTGGGGTGACGTGATGTGGTGGGATGATGGGGTGGGGGGGTGATGGGGTGGGGTGTAGGGAGGGTGATGGGGTGGGGGTTTGGGAGGGTGATGGGGTGGGGGGGTGATGGGGTGTGGTGATTGGGATGATAGGGGGGTGATTGGGGGGGTGATTGGGTGGGGTGATGTGACACTTCTGGTATCCTACACACACACACACACTCTCCCATGCACACACACACACACACACACTCTCTCTCTCCCCCCCTACACACACACACACACACACACACACACACACACACACACACACACACACACACACACACACACACACACACACACACACACACACTCCCATGCACTCTCTCTCTCTCTCCCCCCTACACACACACACTCTCCCTCCCCCCCGCCCCCCCTCTACACACCCACACATGCTCCCTCCCCCCCCCCCTCTAATCACACACACACTCTCCCTCCCCCCCTCTACACACCTGGGGATCGCTGTGGTCTCCCCCGGAGAGCGCCATATCCCACGGAGAGAGGGAGAAGAGGCGGGGGGCAGGCTGGGTGTCGCCCTCTGCGGCTGTCGCTGCGGGTCACCGGGTGTCAGACACGCCAGGACATGGGGGCGGCGGCAGCAGCCTCAGCTCAGTGGTCGGGAGAGATTGGGGTGACGGGGGGGGTCACGGAGGCCGGGAGAGATTGGGGTGAAGGGGGGGGTCTTGGAGGCCAGGAGAGATTGGTGTGAGGGAGGGGGTGGCGGATGGCCCGATGCGAGGGGGGGGGGGCGGATGGCCTGATGCGAGGGGAGGGGCAGATGGCCCGATGCGAGGGGGGGGTGGATGGCCCGATGCGAAGGAGGGGTGACAGATGGCCCTGCAGGGGCCTGAGGCAGGCAGGCGTGGAAGGGGCTGGCTGCCGCAAGGGGAAGTTGTGGAAGCACTGAGGAGGGAAAGCATTGCTGAGAGGCAGGGGAGGAGCGAAGGCACTGCTCAGAGAGCCGGAGGCGGGGTAATCTCCCCCAACAACATGAACCCGCCTCCGGCTTTTTTTTTTCTTCTCCAGCGCGAACGCGGGAAAAGCAGCAGCGCGAGCGCGGGAAATTTAAAAAACACACGTGTGCTGCTTGGGCCAATATTTACTCGCCCGGAGGTTAAATCCACACGCTCCGGGCGTGTAAATGTATATAATTGTCGAACACTGTATATATATATATATATATATATACATATATACATACATATACATATATATACATATATATACATATATATATATATATATATATATATATATATATATATATATATATATATATATATATACACAGTGGTCGACAAATCACCATAAAATCTACTCGCCGAACAAAAAAAGCTACTCGCCACCTAGTACCACACGTGTGCTGCTTGGGCCAATAGGAGCTCGCCACAATGTTAAATCCACTTGCCCGAGGCGTGCAAATGTATAGGTTTGTCGAACACTGTATATATATATATATATATATACTGAGTTAAGTTATGGTGAGTAAAAAAAGTGACAAAAACCCTCCACAGCAAAGCATATAGCAAATGTAAATATACTGTATGCTCATTTGCATGTCTTAGGCAGGTCTGCAACCCCGCCTTTCACCATTATCACCCAGCACACAGCACTTCTACTGCAGCAAGGGATTTTGGGAAATGACATGCAAATGAGCACACAGTGCCACTTTTTGCTTCAAAAACCATTTTATACATGGTTCCCTATAGGCTTAAGCTTGCTGTATGATCACAGCTTTGAGCACAGCCAGGGTTAAGATGCATAGCCAGAAAACCCACCCATATATATATATATATATACACACATACATACATATATATACATATATATTCTTTTGACAACCATTTGGAGTGCTGCCTCTGTTATTCGTCATCATACGGTATCGTATTGCCTATTTGTTCCATATAGGATTTGTACCCACCCTATTGATTTCCCAGATGGAGTGCCTATTGTTCTTTATTATACGCTATATATATATATATATATATGGTTGCAGACCTGCCTAAGACATGCAGATGAGCATACAGTTATATTTGCATATTTGCTTTCCTGTGGAGGGTTTTTGTCACTTTTTTTACTCACCATAACTTAACTCAGTATTATGGTTTAGCCTATCCCATAGCCTCTCTTGCATTCCCAGTAAAATCAACCCCACACTGATGAGACCCATCAAGGTCAAAACAGCTGTCTGTGGGTGGTTTTCTGGGTATGCACCTTAACCCTGGCTGTGCTCAAAGCTGTGACCATGCAGCAAGCTTAAGCCTATAGGGAACCATGTTAAAAATGGTTATTGAGGCAAAAGGTGACACTGTGTGCTCATTTGCATGTCATTTCCCAAAATCCCTTGCTGCAGTGGAAGTGCTGTATGCTGGGTGATAATGGGGAAAGGCGGGGTTGCAGACCTGCCTAAGACATGCAGATGAGCATACAGTAATATTTGCATATATATATATAAGCATATATATATATATATATATATATATATATATATGTAAGCATATCTATATGGCTTTCCCCCTGATGAAGCATTTTAATGCAAAACGCGTAGGCATTGGTCGAGCCTTTGGAGGCATCACTTCCTGTTTTTCTTGGCAAGCCATGATGACTATGAGAGCTGTAGGAGCATTGTTGCTAGCCGAACGCCACCTTATTACAGCCAGCATCAGTACCAACTGTCGCTGAAATGAGTCTGCTGCTATTTAATGTGTTGCAAGTCTGGAAATTTACCTTTTTACTTGATACATTTTATAATATACATAGCTCTGCGTGCCTTGTTTATTTTCTCCAATATCTGTGTCTAAGTGTGTGGAGAGGATCGCTCCATTGCAGACAGACAGCAGGAGGTGGAGACCTAATCTGGGCTGTGCCATTTGACATTACAAGGGAAAAGAAGTAGAGTGGACTTGCGAGGAGGAATTGTTATATTCTTGCTTGCTAAGTGCATCAGTAGTCCATCTGAAATTGTAGGTTTCGTGGGCTGAAAGCTTTTTCTGGGACCATGAAACAGGATGAAGAGGTGATCCATTCCAAGTATTCAGTGTTTTTAGTTGTAAACAAAAAGAATCCAAAAATGTTTCAGTTTATTTTTCAAATATTAAGACCTGGATGAAATCCAAATTTAAAAAAAACCACAAATATATCAGGGACATTGAACCCTCTTTACTAATTCTTTTTTTTTTTTTAAATGATATGGATATTCACCATATAGTGCTCAATAGCTCATTTATATCCCTATATATCTAGGCGCTCCTTGTTTAGGTCCTCCTCGGACTTCTTCATTGTGTAAACATAACATTGTTTAATGCTTTCAATTAAGTAATTTATTCTATGCTTTTTTGTACCACAACAACAAGATTGTGGTGTGAGACAATTATACTGCAATATTACATAGCTTGATTTGCTGATCTGTATTTTGCAGGAACTGCTGCAATCTCCGAGCTACAGGACACACAATATTGCATAAGGTGTTTAGAATTTAACAAAAACAAGTACTGTACTGTGAAAACATATATTGCATGGAGTTATAAACAGGTGTAAATAATTAAAGACTGAATTCCTTTAATAAAAAAAAACTGGTAATTTATCAGTGAACATGCATTAATACTGAAAAGGGAAAAACTATCCATTTATCTAAACTGCTCTATATGCTAAAAATAACATTAAAATGATTCGAGGAGGTCCAAGTTATGAAACATCAGCTCTTTTACATCGAACCCCAATGCCACATTGGGCAATAAGTAGTATGCTGTGTTTAGTAATGCCTTTTTTTGAAAGAATTGAATATAAGGTTATTCACTGGATAGACGTTTTCCTACTCTCCTGCTCAAGATAATTGCTTTTTGAAAGACAACATTGTAAAAGAGCAAGTCTATAGGATTGCAAACGCACAAATGGAGGTATTAACATCTTCAGTACCAATGGTAGATCTCAACTTTGTTATGGTTGCCAAAACACTGGTCTTATCCTGTTGATTGCCTTCATGAATCTTAGTACTATTGGGTATCCAACCAGTGGAGCACCATCCACTTGACCTATTAATATCCTTATGCTGAGACCTGGACTTTCAAGGAACTCTTGCTAAATCCTCAGTCCATAATTAGTGGTACTAATGCACCATGAGGATCTGTCTGCCTTTCCTTACAAAAGTTTGTAGATGGCTTTCTTAATTCTAAAAGAGTCTTCAATACCTTCACTGAAGATCATTTGTTTAGCTAATTAGCCCTCGCAGCACCCAAGCCTTCTGTGCTAAGCTTGCTGTTTGCTATGCAATAAAGAATACATTTAGGATTATTAGAAGATTCCATGGTGGGACTGCTGGTATACTGTACCAAGACCTTCTTGGCCAATCAAGCCTTGCTAGAATTACTCTCATTCTGCCTGCCTTCATTATTTTGAGCATCAGTTCAATGAAAGATAAAGGAGGAAAAATGTGTTAGATTAAACCTTCATCGTATTGATAGTTCAGGACGTCATAATGGCTGCTTGTACTGTATGGTATTGTCCTGGATTATACTATGCAGAGATATCCTCTAGGTTGCTTTTTGACCAAACTATGACCGTTATTGTTTCTTTCATAGTACATTGTTGTCTGATATTAACCTAACTTATTTTTGGTTGAAGACTTGACAATTTGCTCTGAGACCATAAAATACTGCCCTTCTCTATAGGAGATTCAAATACAAGTTCTTCTCCAATGTTGGTCAGTGATCTTGTGCAATGAGCATGTCAAAGTGCAGTCACTAACCGGTCTACCTTATCTGTGGAAATTGTGATCCACTCACTCTATTCAACAGCCAACTCTGCTAAGGCTAAAGAGTATCTTACTTTACTTAACATGAAAATATTTTTCCTTGCATTTTTGATGTCCCATTTCTTTAAAAAAAAGACTCTGAAAAATCCTCATATGAAACTTTGCTAATAGCACAGTCTATTGCAGCTGACATCAAACCCAAGGCGCTTCATACATATGACTGCCATGACCGAGTTGGTTTGTGACACCAGTCTTGCAGATTGAGATAACATTTCTATTGTTTTGAGCAATAGAAATGTCTCCACGCACAGTTTTGAATCTTGCACCAACAAAGACATTGTCTGGCTGTTTTGCCAGTTTACTATCCAACTATTGTGCTGTAGAATTGTCTGGACTCTTGCCACATGCAGTTGGGTCTTCTGAAAAGTCAGTCACACAGGGTGGTAAAGACATGATATGTACAATCACCACTGCCACTTTTGTGAAAGTCCTGGTTGAAGTAGAGATTCCAAAGGGAAGCACATTCATTTGAAAGTGCTGTCTCTCTTTAGCAAAATGCAAAACGTGCTGATGCGACGGATATATGGGAATGTGTAGTCTCCCCCACTTCTGTGTTGACTGTTGTTTTAATTACATTCAAGAATTTGTTGATGTACTAGAGGTCCAGCATGTCCCTAAACACCCTGTTGGTCCTGAGAAAAATAAATAGCTTGATACTGTATATTGGTAGGATGGCTCTTTCATTCTGTAACATATCTATATTTAATTTAAACTCTTGTATCTTTACAGGATCCCTTAGAAGCAGTGCCTGAAATAATCGATTCTTTACTATATTGTGTTGGAGCTCTATAGTGTAACCTTATCTCAGTATTCGAAAAGAACTATTGATCCAATGTTTTATCTAGATCCAGGCTTCCCCAAAGAAGGCAATTCTCACTCCTACTGGCCCTGGCAAAAGGCCACAGAATCCATGTAAAGAATAAAGAAAACACTCTTGCAGCTTTTTAGTCTGCAAAAGCAAAATAAACGTGAAGGTTGTCCTCTCTCTCTTTTCTCTGGTCGATATGAATTAAATACTATGAAAAGCATGAATAAATAATACAATCTGAGGGTTAATTTTCACAGAATAACAAGCGAGTTTATTTGTGTAACAGGTGCACACAGGAGGCAGCTTATAACCAAAGTTCTCTGCGGGTAATACGGTATGAGATTCAGTTATACCCTAAAAACTAAAGCTCATGCCCTTTTATGGGGTGGCTTGTGCGTCATAAAAATAACATAAATGTAGTAACAAAAATGAAAATGAGAAAGTCAGCTAAACTCATTATACAAAGCTCAGTAACCTTTACCCCACATACGCTGGGGCCTGCTATGGTTGTGCATTCTTTAAGGGGTTGAATGTGAGAAATTATTTCTATCTCTGATTCCACCAGACACTTGAATCTTGAGAAGTCGATTCTAATTCTGATCTCACTCCTCAAGGCTGTACGCACCCTCCCTTCTTTTGCAGCTGGGCTGGCCAGGGCTGGCATCAGTAATAATTACTGAGATCAAAACATCTTTCAACCCGAGCTGCTATTCTTTCATGCAGCTTTCATGCAGACAGAAGAAAAAATGGATGACACCGACAGGGACAAGAACAAACAAACAAAATGGTTGCTGACAAACAAAATGGCTGCTTAGATCCTAGTACTGTTTACTACAACCCCCACCCCCCCCCCCCGTCCCCTAATGTCATTTTCTCAGCTTTCTCAATACCTTAAGGGATAGTCTTGAGCTCCTTGAAAGTGCAAAATACTTCTGCCACTACCCTGCTGTAGGGGACTACTTTTGTCTGGGAAATAAAATGTGGTCCAACTCTTCTCCAAAAAGCTTCTCCCCTTCAAATTCTTAATTAGTCAACTCCAACATCTTCTCCATCAGATCTCACAGGGTTGAACCGTCTTCCACAGGGATCATAGTTTTTTTTGATACCCTGAAAACTAGTATCGACCTTTGGTGGATAATCCCAAAATGTAGAAAATTGATCCTTTTAATCTTAAATGGTCTGAAAGCAAACACGCTCTTTTATGGAACAACCCATTCTTTCTCCATTAGAGTTCTGGTTGATGGATGTACAGGTATGTCAAACTGTCTTGATACAGTAATTCCTGCTGATCACCAAAGAAAGCATCAAGTCTGAATAACTGCTCTGCTTTAAATTCCACATTCAATTCTGAACTCAAAAGCATAATAGGCTTATTCACCCTTTATGCACTTAAACGTTACCTTCAAGGAAGACATGGACCAATCCACAAACTCTGCTACATTAGTCCTATCTCTGCACTCTGAACATTTATTTTGTCTGTATTATTAGTGGAGGAATAATGGACTTGGGCTTTTTTATTTTCTAAAATTTCTGCAACCACAGATATGGCTGTCTGAGATCTAGGTTCCCCTATTGGATCAGCAAGTCTCTAAACCTAAGGAAGACCTTGTACCCTCACCAGAGTCTGTAAATGTACCTTTGTCAATGTAGAGGGAGAAAGGGGGTGGCCCGGTATTAAAGGGGTTGCACCCCATTTGGCCATCCCCTGACCTCACAAGGGAGACAAGGGGTTAACTGGACTGCGGTCCAGGAATGTGGTTTACCCCTTGTTATATCATGAAAATGTATATTCCCCTGTTCCCATGTTTTATTGTTATATCAGTGTCTGCATCACACACACACTGGGATCCATTCGGGAGGGCATGGGTTAATAGTTCTTTAGTGATTGTAGCCCTTTGTGTCATTTTCCCGCCTTTTCAGGCACCATTTTGCAGAGTCCCATAGGCCGCCATTGGAGCTCCATGCATTTCAATGGCGGATCTAGCTGTTTTGGACCTGTTTCCCTCGAAGACCAGCAGGTGGCGTCCGAGAGGAGGAGCGGCGGTTTCCCATTGTAAGTCAATGGGCTCATTGACTTCAATGGAGATTCCTCGACGGCGCTTTCCAGGAACGAGTTGGCTGCCGTCCAAACCGCAAAACCGCAAAGCGGATACTTTGTCTGAAAAAGAGCTTTGATCACTGATTAGTCAAGTTCAACGTCAAGTGGCGTGGGAATCTTCGGTTCTAGGGCACCCAGAAATAAAATTATTTTTGCCCCTAGTTCCTAGACCTCCCCCCACTCAACCACCACCGGGTCCCCGAATCCAGGACCCCCCGGAAAGGGTCGAGCTGCAGAGAGCGGGTCGCGCCATAGGTTCCAATGGCGGCGGCAGAAGCAGCTCAAGAAAATGACTAAGTCAGAAAAGCTACAAATCATGAACCCGTATCTCCGGTTCCGGAGGGTCCCGAGGGCCGGGGTTTGGGGTACCTGTAGGTACTGTTCCGGCATGGCTGCAGAACCATCTTTGACCCTCTCGAACCAACCCGACGGAGTATGGGCCCCCTTAAAGGTTCGGGAATTCTCCCATAGACTTCAATGGCGCCCAATTTCCATTGACCGGCTATGGCGGAGAAACCCCATAGGCTTCAACGCCGGCGATGCCCCGTTGAAAGTCTATGGCGGTGGATTCCCATAGCCGCCAACGGCGGCGGTTTACCA
The DNA here is from genome assembly GCF_040206685.1 of Ascaphus truei. Classification (NCBI taxonomy): domain Eukaryota; kingdom Metazoa; phylum Chordata; class Amphibia; order Anura; family Ascaphidae; genus Ascaphus; species Ascaphus truei. The sequence goes on from NC_134487.1 coordinate 130,919,423, forward strand.
TTAAAAGTCTATGGCGGCGGAGCCCGTTGTTTTCAATGGGGATTTAGTGAAAAACCGTGATTTAATTTACAGCGGAGATTTTTGTATTAAAATAGGAAACGGTTTAAGTTGTATTTGTGTAACTCCGGTTCCGAAGGTCGTAGCGGGCTGAAACTGGTGTCCCAGTTCCGGCATTGAGATCTGGGTAGTTTGGACCCGCTGGAGCCAACGGAACCGGATATTTTAATATGTTTGTATTTTACCTTTCATACTGTATCCCAAGGCAGGGATAAAAATCAGAGGAAATTCCTTTGCACAAAGGGAAGCAAATGGTCAGAGAGGCGACCCAATGTCTAGGACTTAAGTACTGTTCAAAGGATTTTGTCACCTTCCCTGTTTTCCTGAAGGCGGAGACGCCTCAAACTAGAGTGGTTTGTGAGTGTCATGTTTTACACCTGTGAACAAAGGGCATCCTGCCAGATATCCCTTTTGCTAGACTGGCTGGCATCCCTGATGTAAATGTGGGGCTACAGAAATGAGACCCTCAGGGTCGTAGTGCGCATGAGCTAACTAGCTGGGGGGCATGGATTAAAATGTGTTCCCACGTTAAAGACTGGCTACAGGTAATTGCTATCCAATAGCCTGTACTCAATGTTAAGAATAGGGCTGAAAAGATATATAAACTGTGGTCAACCCTATACCCATTGTCTTCCGATACCATCTTGATTGTTACCTGATTGCTGGAGAATTGCTACTTGATACTTCTCATTCCCCATCCCCAAGTAAGTGTTACTTCTTGCCTATTACTGTACTATATTGCTGTGTTCACCTATTTAAGGAATAAATATACTTCATTATATCTAAGCCTCGTTCAGTTCAACCCAGTTATTTGGTGTATTATTATAGCCTGTTACAAAGTTACCGTCACAGTCAACACCCAGTCGGGGTGTTTACAAAACAGGGAAGTAATACCAAGTTTGAGTGGTTACTCCCACACTGCACTGAAACTGTCCACAGCCTCATACAGACTGACTAGTAACAATAGGTAGCTTCCCTAGGCTTCTTGCATAACCCGTGAAGGGTGTGTTTTCTAAAGAACAACCAATAGGAAAAGCATAATTTGAGAGACCCTACTTGGCCCAGTCTGGTGAAAGTCTGCCCAGGTTACCCCAATATTATTGATCCGCCCAACCCATGCGGTAGTTCACTCCATGCAAGTAATGCCGGCCAGTCCTTGAAGCTCTTCTAACCACTTCCAGCCCTCATCAGGGAACCAGCAGTGTCTGTGGAACTTCTCATTGTTGTGGTACAAAATTAGATGGAGGAGCAGGTATGATATATGCAGAGAAGACATTCTAGGTGGATACTTCTAGAGGGGTTTCAGGTAGGAAATCCTCTCTGCCTTCATGACATGCCCCTTCTTCCTGGAATTAATAAAAACACCTAAAGTGGAGGATGAAGAAGAAATTCCTTATAAAGGGCAAGACTCAAATTTAGACAGTACATTCAAACAACACCAGAGAGATGCTAAATTACCAAAGATTATGATAATCCTGCTATATAGTCACTTACCTATAATGAACCCTATGTCACAGTCGGGGTCATTGTAGCAACACAATATAATGGTCCCCGTTGTATCGTTCACTAAGGCGATCACATGCAGATTATGAACCTGTAAGTTTATATCAGATCCTAAAAGTGAATGCTGACAAAATACAGAAACACACAGATACAAAGATAGAAGTGCTGATAGGATAGAGACACACATACATCACAGTTTCTTGTTTTCACTGGGCTGCTTTAAACCATCGCTTTGAACACACCCTCACTTCATAGAGTACAACACATACCCCTCTACGTTGGATGGTCTGTTGTAGCAGCTCCACCACATCCTTTCCCGCACAATCTGAAGCTTTGAAACCTTTTGTCCAGTTGATGAGGATTCCCTGTGAGAAAACTGACCAATAAGAAGGGAGGACATACTAACAAAAACAATGTGTTCATGAAATACCAAGATCACAGCCCCACACCTTGTTCAGGGCAGTCTGCTTGCAGGGGAAGGGGAATATGAAGCTAAGGAACAGCATATTTCCTCTCAAATTGTTGACATTTTGGAAGTCTGTGATGCAATCCACAATGTGGCTAAAGAGCTGAGGAGAGAAACACAGACAGTGAAGGATCAAACAGGAAATAAAAAAAATGGGAAGTCAAAGCCCAACCATGCTGCATACAGTGCTTTCAGTAAAGAGTTGGCAAGTTCTAGTTCTTGTAGAGAGGTGCAAATTTAGGCAATTGAAGTTTGAGAACGTATTTGCAAAGTTTGCACAAAATGTTGCCATTTTTGTTTTGCTTAAAAAAAATCACATGACCAATCTTACCTTCACATTATCTATGTGAGAGAAAAATGGAAATGAGCCAGAGCACTACATCCAATTTGAAAGGATTACTGAGAAAACTTCCCAAAGTGAAAAAATTGTTTATTGGATCAAACAAACGGACATATAGGCCATAAGTCGGCACCTACGCGTTTCAGGCATAAAACACTTTATCAAGGTGAATAAACAAGCACTTACCGGAGTGTTTAAATATCTCCCCCTGTTTTTCCCTTTTTCTTCTTCCAGGAATATCATGAATATTTATCAGTTCACTTCATATATAATATGTCATACAAACATATATTTTGTTAGTGTTTTTTCATGAACAATATTCATATGTTATATTCCATGGTTCTTTGTTGTCATATCATTCAGTTGGGAATTAATTATTCAGTTATTTTTCAGTACACTTTATAAGGATTAGTTTAATTAATACTAGAATTATTTATTCAATCTAAATTCATGTTTTAATTTATATGTGTAGTTTCAAGTTATCTGCTTTATCCACAATAGGAAAAGAAAACATACAGAGACTTCGTTAGTTGTCAAGTTTTCCATCTTATTTTTTAAGAAAATATATGTATCAATGTTTAATCCTCATTTTTTTAAAACATTTTTTAACTTTTCTTTAAGTTTTTTGTTGTTTTTATTCATTTTGTCAGTTTAGCACTACCGTGTTCATTTTGTTCATACCGTATGTCAATAAAGCTTTTGTTATTTTTTTTTTTTTTCAAAAATTTTTATTGGGTAGTTACATACATATATGTAATGATTTTACATCCCAATACAGTACAACATTTTCTAACTTTTCTGGAAGATGGGCATATCTAAATGTCCAGAAGGTGGGGCCTCTCAAAGAGGGGGAAGCTAAGGCTAGTGAAGAAGAGGAGAGGGGGGAAGGGGGGGAGGAAGGAGGGGTTGGTGGGTGTTTGCCCCCAGCGATCGGCCTCCAATTTGTTGTATTTTACTTTTCTTGTGTCAGGGATCTCTCATTAGTTTGGGGGGTTAGGGTGGTGGTGGCTGTTGTTGTCCTGTAATGTCAGCCAAAGTTCCCACACCTTGTAAAATGGGTTAGGTTTTTGTTTTAGGTAGGCTGTGAGTTTTTCCATCTGCATCACCTCGTTAATTCTTTTTTTAATCATTCCCTTAGTGGGGGGGGAAACCTTCTTCCATGAGGCCGCAACTTCACATCTCGCCGCTGTAAGAATAAAGGAGATTAATTTCCTTACTGGTCGACCGATTTCCTCAGTCGGTCTCCCCAGCAGGTAGATCAGTGGGTCAATAGGTAGTTCGAGGGTTGTGACCTCTTTTATTAGATTTTGGACCGTAGTCCAGTATTTCTTAATTTCTGGAAATAGCCACCAAATGTGTGCCATGTCCCCCTTTTGACCACAGCCTCTCCAACAAAGATCTGATGCCAGGGGATAGATTTTTCGCAGTCTCACCGGTGTAAGGTACCAATTGAAGAGTATTTTATAGATGTTCTCTTTTGTGGTAGTGCATATGGACATCGTGGAGGCTGCTTCCCATATTTCTTTCCAGTCTTCCTCCTCAATGGGCGTGTTCAAGTCAGCGGCCCATTTAAGCATATAGTCATGCTCCACTGGGCCTTCCTTTGTTTCTAGCATCAAGTAGATTTTTGATATGAGTCCGAGTCGGGTTTACATAATCTCTCAAATTGAGTATGCGATGGGAGCTCCGGGTTTGGGGATAATTTTTGGACAAAGTGTCTGATTTGGAGGTATTTAAATACGTCCAAATCTGGGATCTTATATTTGGTACGCAGGTCCTGAAAGCTCAGGGGGCTCCCTAGGGATAACACATCGGCCACTGTCTTAATCCCTTTTTCCTTTAGTTGATCGAATAGTCTCGATCTACATCCCGGGGGGAAAGTGGGGTTATCAAATAAAGGTGTAAGCTGCGTGCCGGGGGTCGAGAGCTTGTATTTGAGCTTGGTTTTTAACCAGACCCCACAGGTGTGTTTAGTCGTCCTTAATTTGAAATTTTGTGGGGGCATGTCTCCTCTGTTCATACTCCAAAGGCAAGCCGGCAGAGAAGGCATCTCAGATTAATGTGTCTCTATTTTGAGCCAGCACCGCAAAGTTGGGTCCGAATTCCATAGTGCGGCTTGTTTTAGTTGGGCGGCCTGGTAATATTTGTGGGTATCAGGAACTCCCATGCCCCCTCTCCCCCGTGATGACAATAGCACTGATCTGGCTACTCTGGGTCTTTTCCCTTGCCAAATGAAATGAAATATCCTGTTTTGGATGTTTTTAATTTCTGAGCCAGGGACATGGACCGGTAGAGTCTGGAAATAGTATAGCAGCCTGGGGAGAATATTCATTTTGCTGGATATCATTCTACCGATCCAGGATATCTGATAACCTTCCCATTTGCTCCAATCCTTTTTGATTTTATCAAAGAGAGCTGGGTAGTTATGCCGATATAGTGACTGGTAGTCCTTCGATACATTCACTCCCAGGTATTTGATGTATGAAGGACTCCATTTATATGCAAAGTTTATTTTAAGTAGTTTCACTTCTGGCTCTGTGAGGCTGAGATTAAGGGACTCTGATTTTTCATTATTCACTTTGTATCCTGAGATATTGCCAAAGTCCTCTAGTTCTCTTTGGAGATTGGGGAGGGAAGTTTGGGGTTGGGTTAGGGTCAGAATGATATCATCGGCAAATAGGGAGATTTTATAGTTTGTGTTTCCAATTGCTACGCCTTTGATATTTATATTATTTCGTATTTTAGCCGCCAGTGGTTCTATGGTGAGAGCAAAAAGGAGGGGGGACAAGGGGCACCCTTGTCTGGTACCGTTTTTTATTTGTAATCTCTCTGAGTTTCCGCCCGGGAGCCTAACTATTGCCGCCGGGTTTTGGTATAGAGCTTGGACTCCCTCTAGGAATGTATCTTTGAAGCCAAATTTTTCCAAAGTTTTAGTTAGGAATAGCCAATCAATTCCGTCGAATGCCTTCTCTGCATCTAGACTCAGGAGCATTGCCTTGGAGTTTGTGAGGTGGACATGTTCAATTATGTTGAAAATTTTCCGGGTGTTGTCCGAGGTTTGACGTCCCAAGACAAATCCCACTTGATCGATGTCTATTAGTCTGGGCAGTATAATGTTCAATCTATTGGCCAGGATCTTACTGTATAGTTTAAGATCATTGTTTAGGAGCGATATGGGTCTGTAACTCCTGCATTGCGACGGATCCTTCCCTTCTTTATGGATAATGGCAAGGTTTGCCAGTGACATGGATGAGGGAATTGGGTTCCCTTCTAAGAATGAGTTGAATAGATTTAACAGATGCCTAGTCAATATTGGGAGGAACCTTTTGTAATATGCGTTGGAGAAGCCATCAGGGCCTGGTGTTTTGGATATCTTGGAAGATTTTACCGCAGATACCAATTCTTCTTTGGTTATTTTGGCATTGAGGAAGGAGTTTTCCTCCTCTGTCAATGTAGGGAGTTCGCAGTCGTCGAGATAGTGCGAAATTGCCTCTGATCTCAAAGCCTCCGAGGTCCCCTTCTGGGTTTTCAAGTTATAGAGTTTGGTGTAATACTTGGTGAATTCCTTCGCTATTTTCTTCTCGCTATATAACATCTCACCAGACCCACCCCTGATCGACGTTATCTGGGACCTTTTTTGTATACCTCTTAATTTGGAGGCCAGGAGTCTATCAGCCTTATTGCCCTTGTCATAAAATCTTTGGTTGGTCCATTTAAGGGCCTTTTCAACCTTTTCTAGTTGAATGCCTTTTAGTTCATTTCTGGTGGCGGACAGTACCTTGTAAAGTCTTTTGGATGGATTAGATTTATGTTGTTGTTCCAAGTTAGTTATTTTCTCCGTCAGGTCTTTTACTGCCTTTGCCTTGATTTTTTTCTTATGGGCGGCGATTGAGATAAAATTTCCCCTGATCGCCGCCTTATGGGCTTCCCATAAGATTGCGGGCGATGAGATTGAGCCACAGTTATTTGCAAAGAACTCATTGAGGGCTTTTTTAATCTTTATCTCCACTTCGGGGCAATTTAGTAGTGAGTCATTTAGTTTCCAATTATAGGAAAAGGATTTCACAAAGGGAACCGATAGGGTTAAGGTAATGGGTGCGTGGTCAGACCACGCCTATATCTGAATCTGTGGATGCCTCTAAGACATTTTAGGTCCCTAGGAAATAGTCAATGCATGAGTAGGTCTGGTGAGGCGTCGAGAAGAATGTATAGTCTCTTTGTCCTTGGTGTTGAGTTCTCCATATGTCCGTCAGCGAGAATTCCTTGAGGATTTCTCTAAATTTATTCCCCTTGCTCAGAGATTGGGGCGTGTGTGGGCGGCTCGGGGCCAAGGACTTGTCCTCCGCCGGGTTGAGTGCCATATTTAGATCGCCCCCCACTATCATTGAGGGTAAGTACTCTGGATCTATATCTTCCAGAATTCTGTTCAGGAACACCGTCTGGTTTTCGTTTGGGGCATACAAGTTAACCAGGGCTATTGCTGTACCTGAGAGTGTACCATACACCATGAGAAATCTACCCTCTGGATACGTTACTGTTTTTGTCAGGTTAAATGGGGTTCCTTGGCGAATTAATATCGCAACCCCCCTTTTTTTACTAGCAAACAAACAAATCTAAATAAACCCTCTAATAAGCGCTAACCTACACCCTAATTAAAGTGATATACGGTGATTATATCAAATGGTGTGATAAACAATAAGTGATACAAATATAGAGCAGCCTAAGGAACAAAAAAACAGCAGATTATTCCAAATCTGCAAAACAATACTATATATACAAATTAATCATTCCTGGCGCTGTGAATAAAGTCCAACTATACCGTGAACCAACAAGGCAGTCTCTAGTACAGGCTTCCTTAGGCAGGTTAATGTTCTTGGTAGTGTTCTTAATGCTGGTGTTCCAGACAGGGTTGTTGTAGTCTAGATACTTGGTGTTCAGGTGTTTCTGAAATCACAGGAAAGACAACAAGGCACACCAATTGCGTAGTGTGTTTTTCCAAATGCCCCCCTACCTAGATCCCTAGAATCCTACTTACAGGATAAGGGCTGTCAGCATTCAGTTGAGAGAATCTGTAACTTTTGTCCCCTTCCTTCAGACCTTCTCACGGATCCCACGTGGTCTGGTCTGCTTGGATCTCCCTCACTCTGTGCCGATTCTTCACTTCACCACTTCCACAGGTTCACGAGTGTGTGGGGGGGAGGGGGGAGGGATGGGAATGAAACAAACTAGTGTGATATCGTACAGGATTTAATGACTCATCAAACAAAACGTTAAAATCGCACTTACATAAAAACAGGGTAACGATTACCGCACAAAATGCCGTCCGCAACCTGCACTGTTCCTATAGACTGCCGGGGAAAGAAACGCCGCACGCTACACTCGATACCGGAACCTCGAGTGACGTCAGCGGTGCCTCAAACCGGAACTGGAAGCCGGAACTCTCCTCGCGTCAGGAACTGCGGGTGCTCAGACGGTCCAAATCACTAAGCTCCTCCTCCCTATGCGTTTCGTGACCCGCTGTCACTTCGTCAGGGGTAATTGGAGCTTAGTGGATGTGTTACTTTTATACCTTTCTAAATGGAAGGGCCTTCCTACAAAGGGATGGGCTAGGCATTTAAAGCTGTGGACAGTATGGTTCTACAATTGATTTAAAATGTGGACCGGGATCAAATAACATTGCCCACAGATACTCAACCTCAACCTCATCTTAGGTATAAACAAAATAAGGGGTGTTAAGGAGAGATACCCTAAATTGCTCATGTGGTCTTAGAATGACTTATGGATTAATTAAAAGGAATAAATGATCAAAGGGTTACACTTAAATAGAACAGACATTCAAACCATTAAATTATTCCTTATACAAATTTATAAAAAATGGTTAATTATAATGGTTGATAATGCTAAATGCATGTGTAAAAATTGTACATTAATAACAATAATATTGAACAATATAAAAACAGATAAATGGAATTGTATATTACTTCCTATGTCTTCAAACAGTTAGGAATAGTAAAGAAATAGTTAAGATATGGTTAAAAGACACCAGTTAATCTCTAGAACATTTCGACCTGTTTTTATGAATCTTTTAGAAAGGCCGCTAGGTCAAAATCGATATTCAGGCCGTGGGGGGACAGTGTTTTGAGTACATAAATCCAATAACTTTCTTTTTTGGATACTAGATTCAATCTGTCCCCCCCACGCCAACTACCTTTAGGATTATCGATTCCTACACATGTCAGACCTTCTGGATTTTGACCATGGTGTATTTTAAAGTGGTTGGAGACACTATGAGTCTCGAGGCCCCTCTTGATGTTATAGACGTGTTCTGCGAACCGTCTTTTGAGGGGTCTCCCTGTACGGCCTACATATTGTAGGCCGCACGGACATTCCAATAAATACACACAAAAGTCGGTCCTGCAATTGATAAATGTCCTAATGTCAAAACCGGCCCCAGTTACATTAGATTTGAAATTCCTGGTTTTTTTACTGTATTTACATCCAATGCATTTTGTGCATGTGTAGTAGCCCTTAAGATCTTTCAACCATGTAACATGGCGATCTCTAAGGCCATCAATGGGGCAACTCGGAGAAAGGGTAGATTTTAAATTCCTAGCCCTCTTGGAAACAATTTTAGGTTTACTTGGGAGAATGGTTTTCAAAATCGGGTCTCTATGGAGAATGCCCCAATGTTTGTTCAACGTTTTTGTTATGAACGGGGCCAGACCACTATATTGGGTGATGAAAAAAGGAAACTTATCTTGTATCGGTGATTTAGGGATATTCCTATCTTTACGACTGAATAGAGAAGCTCTGTCTATGGTATTGACCTCAGAGATTGCCCTATCTAATTCTTGATTTTTATATCCTCTTTCTATGAACTTTGTTTTTAATTCCTTGACCTGCTGCTGATATATGGCATCTTCTGAGCAGTTTCTCTTTATTCTCAGTGCCTGGCCTTTAGGAATATTACGTAGCCACTGAGAATGGTGGTGACTAGATGCCAAAAGGTATGTGTTGGCGTCTACTTCTTTGTGGAAAGTCTTAGTATGGACTGTATTGTTCACCACATATAGAGATAGGTCAAGGAAATTGATGTTGGTCTTATTGTGGTTAAACGTGAATTTTAGATTCCTTGTGTTTGTATTTAAATAGATTTTGAATAGTTCTAATTGATCAATAGACCCCCTCCAGACACACAGCACATCATCGATATACCTTTTCCAGAGCACCAGGTTTGTCCCAAATTGGTTGGAGGACCATATAAAGTCCTCCTCCCACGCGGACATGAACAAGTTTGCGTAACTCGGGGCAAACCTGGTGCCCATTGCGGTGCCGCATGTCTGGAGAAAAAACTCTTGTTTGTAACTAAAAAAGTTATGGGTCAAGATGAAATTGATTCCATCCAGAATGAAATTTCTCAATCTGACATCTATTTTAACATCACGTTCTAAAACCCTCCTAATGGCGTCTAGACCCATCTTATGGTCGATTATTGTGTACAGGGACACTACGTCACATGTCATCCAACACATGTCTTCAGTCCATACCAAATCCTGTATGAGGGTCAACACCTGAGACGTGTCCCTTAAATAAGATGGGACCTGTACCACATACTTTTGAAGAAGATAATCTAAAAACTGGGACAGGTTAGAAGTGAGGGAGCGAATCCCGGATATTATCGGGCGGCCTGGGGGTTTGGTGAGGCTTTTATGTAATTTTGGGATGAAATAAAACATCGGGATTCTGGGCTGTTCTATGGCTATAAATTCCATTTCCCTAGTGGTGATGATGTCATCCCGTATGCCTTGATCCAAAAGTGTCAAAAGTTCTTCTCTAAATGGAACGGTCGGATTTGTGTCCAGCTTTAAGTAAGTACTACTGTCACCCAGAATTCTGAGTGATTCTTCCTCATAATAAGAGGAATTCATAACGATCACCCCTCCCCCTTTGTCTGCCGCCTTGATCACTATGTCGGTGTTTGATTCTAGGGATTTTACTGCCTCTTTTTCTTCCTGGCTCAGGTTTTGTTTAGGGCATTTGAAATCAACACTTGCTGCTTCTAAATCCGAGATCACCATCTCGGCAAATGTGTCAACAAAATTTCCCTTCATTCCCTTAGGGTAGAACGTAGAGGGTTTTTTAAAAGGTGTTAAGGGAGGTTTATTGGCCACAGGGTTGAGATTGGGTGCGATGACCCCTCTACTGACAGCATCTTTAATGACACCATTGAGCATATGGAGACAGATAAGGACAGCTTAGATTCTCAGTTTTCTAAACTAGAGAAGTTGCTTACACAGGAAATGAGACAAACCTGGGAGACCTTTACGTTGAAACAGTATTTAGAAAATAAAAGGATTCCCAGAGGTCTTAGAGTACAGAAGCCACCAACATCAGACTATGATGATGAAGAATTTTTAAAACAATGGAATTGCATACTGGACACATGTTCGGTTGACCTTATGTCATTAATCATTAAACATAGGACCATCACAATGGAAGTTCTGGATGGCCAGATTAATTCAATTAAAGAGCAGTTGGAACCATTCGTGGAACTTCCAGAGTATATAGCCCTTGAAGAAAAGACATCTTCAAGAATAGATAAAATAGAGAGAGAGGTTAAATTAACTAAACATAAAAAATTTATAAGGGACAAAAAGGACTATGATGACAATAAACAAAGAAATTGGAAGTCAGAAAAAACTATCAGTAATGTTGAGATAGAACAGAGTGGAGAAGATTCAACCCATCCAGACAACCACTTTAGGGATAGAATTGACAGTAGTACTTACTTAAAGCTGGACACAAATCCGACCGTTCCATTTAGAGAAGAACTTTTGACACTTTTGGATCAAGGCATACGGGATGACATCATCACCACTAGGGAAATGGAATTTATAGCCATAGAACAGCCCAGAATCCCGATGTTTTATTTCATCCCAAAATTACATTAAAGCCTCACCAAACCCCCAGGCCGCCCGATAATATCCGGGATTCGCTCCCTCACTTCTAACCTGTCCCAGTTTTTAGATTATCTTCTTCAAAAGTATGTGGTACAGGTCCCATCTTATTTAAGGGACACGTCTCAGGTGTTGACCCTCATACAGGATTTGGTATGGACTGAAGACATGTGTTGGATGACATGTGACGTAGTGTCCCTGTACACAATAATCGACCATAAGATGGGTCTAGACGCCATTAGGAGGGTTTTAGAACGTGATGTTGAAATAGATGTCAGATTGAGAAATTTCATTCTGGATGGAATCAATTTCATCTTGACCCATAACTTTTTTAGTTACAAACAAGAGTTTTTTCTCCAGACATGCGGCACCGCAATGGGCACCAGGTTTGCCCCGAGTTACGCAAACTTGTTCATGTCCGCGTGGGAGGAGGACTTTATATGGTCCTCCAACCAATTTGGGACAAACCTGGTGCTCTGGAAAAGGTATATCGATGATGTGCTGTGTGTCTGGAGGGGGTCTATTGATCAATTAGAACTATTCAAAATCTATTTAAATACAAACACAAGGAATCTAAAATTCACGTTTAACCACAATAAGACTAACATCAATTTCCTTGACCTATCTCTATATGTGGTGAACAATACAGTCCATACTAAGACTTTCCACAAAGAAGTAGACGCCAACACATACCTTTTGGCATCTAGTCACCACCATTCTCAGTGGCTACGTAATATTCCTAAAGGCCAGGCACTGAGAATAAAGAGAAACTGCTCAGAAGATGCCATATATCAGCAGCAGGTCAAGGAATTAAAAACAAAGTTCATAGAAAGAGGATATAAAAATCAAGAATTAGATAGGGCAATCTCTGAGGTCAATACCATAGACAGAGCTTCTCTATTCAGTCGTAAAGATAGGAATATCCCTAAATCACCGATACAAGATAAGTTTCCTTTTTTCATCACCCAATATAGTGGTCTGGCCCCGTTCATAACAAAAACGTTGAACAAACATTGGGGCATTCTCCATAGAGACCCGATTTTGAAAACCATTCTCCCAAGTAAACCTAAAATTGTTTCCAAGAGGGCTAGGAATTTAAAATCTACCCTTTCTCCGAGTTGCCCCATTGATGGCCTTAGAGATCGCCATGTTACATGATTGAAAGATCTTAAGGGCTACTACACATGCACAAAATGCATTGGATGTAAATACAGTAAAAAAACCAGGAATTTCAAATCTAATGTAACTGGGGCCGGTTTTGACATTAGGACATTTATCAATTGCAGGACCGACTTTTGTGTGTATTTATTGGAATGTCCGTGCGGCCTACAATATGTAGGCCGTACAGGGAGACCCCTCAAAAGGCGGTTCGCAGAACACGTCTATAACATCAAGAGGGGCCTCGAGACTCATAGTGTCTCCAACCACTTTAAAATACACCATGGTCAAAATCCAGAAGGTCTGACATGTGTAGGAATCGATAATCCTAAAGGTAGTTGGCGTGGGGGGGACAGATTGAATCTAGTATCCAAAAAAGAAAGTTATTGGATTTATGTACTCAAAACACTGTCCCCCCACGGCCTGAATATCGATTTTGACCTAGCGGCCTTTCTAAAAGATTCATAAAAACAGGTCGAAATGTTCTAGAGATTAACTGGTGTCTTTTAACCATATCTTAACTATTTCTTTACTATTCCTAACTGTTTGAAGACATAGGAAGTAATATACAATTCCATTTATCTGTTTTTATATTGTTCAATATTATTGTTATTAATGTACAATTTTTACACATGCATTTAGCATTATCAACCATTATAATTAACCATTTTTTATAAATTTGTATAAGGAATAATTTAATGGTTTGAATGTCTGTTCTATTTAAGTGTAACCCTTTGATCATTTATTCCTTTTAATTAATCCATAAGTCATTCTAAGACCACATGAGCAATTTAGGGTATCTCTCCTTAACACCCCTTATTTTGTTTATACCTAAGATGAGGTTGAGGTTGAGTATCTGTGGGCAATGTTATTTGATCCCGGTCCACATTTTAAATCAATTGTAGAACCATACTGTCCACAGCTTTAAATGCCTAGCCCATCCCTTTGTAGGAAGGCCCTTCCATTTAGAAAGGTATAAAAGTAACACATCCACTAAGCTCCAATTACCCCTGACGAAGTGACAGCGGGTCACGAAACGCGTAGGGAGGAGGAGCTTAGTGATTTGGACCGTCTGAGCACCCGCAGTTCCTGACGCGAGGAGAGTTCCGGCTTCCAGTTCCGGTTTGAGGCACCGCTGACGTCACTCGAGGTTCCGGTATCGAGTGTAGCGTGCGGCGTTTCTCTCCCCGGCAGTCTATAGGAACAGTGCAGGTTGCGGACGGCATTTTGTGCGGTAATCGTTACCCTGTTTTTATGTAAGTGCGATTTTAACGTTTTGTTTGATGAGTCATTAAATCCTGTACGATATCACACTAGTTTGTTTCATTCCCATCCCTCCCCCCTCCCCCCCACACACTCGTGAACCTGTGGAAGTGGTGAAGTGAAGAATCGGCACAGAGTGAGGGAGATCCAAGCAGACCAGACCACGTGGGATCCGTGAGAAGGTCTGAAGGAAGGGGACAAAAGTTACAGATTCTCTCAACTGAATGCTGCCAGCCCTTATCCTGTAAGTAGGATTCTAGGGATCTAGGTAGGGGGGCATTTGGAAAAACACACTACGCAATTGGTGTGCCTTGTTGTCTTTCCTGTGATTTCAGAAACACCTGAACACCAAGTATCTAGACTACAACAACCCTGTCTGGAACACCAGCATTAAGAACACTACCAAGAACATTAACCTGCCTAAGGAAGCCTGTACTAGAGACTGCCTTGTTGGTTCACGGTATAGTTGGACTTTATTCACAGCGCCAGGAATGATTAATTTGTATATATAATACCCCCTTTTTTTACTGCTAAATGAGGAAAAAAAAACCAGAGGAATGCGTTTTGAAATGTTTTAGGCTGGTCTTGGGATGTGAAGTGCGTCTCCTGCAAGAAGATTATATCACCACCTGAGCTCTTCATTTCTTGAAGGGCTAATCGTCTCTTTCTATTGTTTTGCAGACCTTTTACATTGAGAGAGACCAGTTTGATTACTGATTGACTAGCCATAGTGATTTTTGTTAATAGAGTTTTCTGGGGCTTCGCCTTTCCCAACCGCGAAGTCCTGCTTTAGTCCCTTGTTTTCCCCTTTCAGGGTATAGGCACGCTTTTCCCTTAGGATGCGTGTGTCAGAGTTGGGGCCGCTCACTCGGGGAAAGATGGGGGCGTGGGTCAGGACAGGGAAGGGAGGAAGGGTAGAGGGGAGGGGTTCCTGCTGGGACAGTGTCAGCAGGAGGTTTTGGGACGAAGAAGAAAAAGACTAGGCTTCTTGGTGGCCTAGGGTAACTGAGAACCGGTCGACTACTAGCCGGTTGTTGGGCTTACGGCCCTTGGGGGGTGGATCCGGGTTTGTCACCTCTCTGGAGGAACGGGGAGTCGTGGACCCTTGGATAGCTTTATTTATTGCACCTTGGGTTGCAGACCCGGATTGCTGATGTGAGTCAGTGGTAGGGGAGCCCAGTTAGCTTGGGTCTAGTGGGGGTGGGTGGCCCTGGGGGAGGTGGGTCGGGGAGGGGGGGTGGAGAAATCGAACAGGGGGGGAGGGGAAGGGGCGGGAGGGGTGAGGGGGTTAGGGGAGGGGGGGAAGAGGGGAGGGGGGTTAGAGGAGGGGGGGAAGGGTAGGGGGGGTGGGAAATGGGGCAAGAGGAAGGGTGGGGGCAGGGGGGGGGCAGGGGTGGGGGAGGAGGGGGTTGGCGGAGGAAGAGAGGGGGGGAAGGGAGGGGGGAGGGAGGGGGGGGAGAAGGGAGGGTGGGGGGAGGTGAGGGGCGGAGGATGACAGTCCTCTCTAAACATTCACAGTATATCGGCGAACAGATAGCATTGAACACAGTGATAACATTTGCAAACACACAGTGGTTATACTTGAAGCTTGGGAAAGACATGTCTTAGCACCTTAACAGTTATAACTTGTGCTTTGAACATTACTCGCAGATTGACAGGTTCTCTATTTGCTCTTCTGGGGGGTTCTGACAAATACAACAGTATACATATATTCAGCTCTAACCATGGCAGGGATTGGAGCTCAACCTAACTATTTTGCTAAACCTCTCCTTAACCTTTGCTAAGGGTCCGTTTTGGGGTACAGGCTTAGATTTGTGCCCATTGATTCCCTTGTTCAGGGCTCTTAACTCCGAATCTTTCTCATCAGAGCCTCGCCCACCTCCTTTTGTGGGGTCTGGTGTGATCGTTGGGAGGGGGGGGGGTGACCGGGGGGAGGGTCGGGGTGGGGGGGTGGGGACGGGAAGGGCGAGGGAAGTGTGGGGGGGGAAGGTGATAGGGGGTAAGATACATTGAAGCAGCATAGGTCATAGATTAGGTGATGTTGCGTTAAGCTGCCTTTCTTAGCTCTAAATATTCCCCCCTTCTATCCCTACATGTGTTGCCTATGAGGTGTTTTTGGGACGTTTCACTGTTTCCTTTTATACCTGCTGGCCCTCCCCTTGCAGTCTGGTATAAACTCTTAACCCCATGCTATGAGGTTTGGGGTGACTTTTCACTGTGTGGGGCTCGTACCCCAATGGCTACTTGGGGGCAGTCGGATGCAGGGGGGGGGCAGGAGGGGAGGGGGGGGGAAACACAGGGGGAAGGGGAGGGTAGGAGGGGAGGGGGGGGGAAACACAGAGGGGGTACAGGGCACACTTTGTTTATTTGCCTCGATTATAATGGTCTTCCCTGGGGGGAACCCCTCTAGTCATGCGTAAGGAGGGGGAGGGACGGGGGACCTCGGGTGGGCTGAGGGGGAGGAGGCGAAACCACATCATGCCCGCGGGCAATGCCGTAAACATATATCCCTCCCCCCCCGAAAGTCCGCACAAACCAGCCACTGCAATGGAACCGTCTGGGCCAGCACCGGATAATCTCTCCGTTCTGCGGATTCTGGGGAACGTCCATGTGTCCCCGCCTTTCCGACCGCTGCTGAATAAAAAGTCCAGGGCGGTCAACGTAACAGGAAGGCTTAACGGGGGAACTCTCCGTCAGTCCGTCAGGGCGGCAAAATCCGGTGGGTCTCGCGGTGATTCATCGTCTCGCGGGAAGGGATCCGGAACATGATTCCCATGTTGGTCGTCCTCGGGGGCAGTCACATCGGGGCTCCGTCTCCAAACGGTTGCGGATCTCGGCAGGTCTCAGGTCCAGGAGTCGCTGGGTAAGTCCAACTTTGGTTTACTTCTCTCTCGGCGTCTTCTGGTGCAGGGCAGCGATTCTCTCAGACACTCTTGCTGGGCGGCCTCTGCCATGCTCTTGTCCTCGGTGTGGGGGGGGAGTTCAGCCATGAGGGAGGGGGGGTCAGTCCCAGTGCTTGGGCGAATGGTAGCATGTCCTCTGGGTGCCTCATAGTAAAGAACCGGCCTCCTTTGTTCACTATGAGCTAAAAGGGGAAGCCCCAGCAATACTTTATATCCTTTTCTCTCAGGAGGGAAGTGAGGGGCTTCAGTTCTTTGCGCCGGTTCACTGTTAGTTTTGATAGGTCACTGAACAGTTGAATGGGTTCGTCCTGGAAGGAGAGGGGTTCCAGTTCACGGCAGGCTGTTATGATTTTCTCTTTTGAAGAGTAGCTGTGAAGCCTCACAATTATATCACGCCTCCTTTTGGGGTCGTCTGATCTAGGCTCGGTGGGCTCTATCAATTTCAAGGTCCCGTTCTGGGATATCTTTACAGATCATTGTAAACAGTTCAAGCAGGTAGGGTTTGATTTGCGTGGGGGAGACCGTTTCAGGGACATTTCTGATTCGAATGTTTTGGCGCCTGTCCCTGTTTTCCTGGTCTTCCTGGCTCTCTTTTAGTGCCGCGATCTCCTCACCCAAACGGATTATCTCTTCCTCCGCTGCTGTTTGTCTGTTAAGGGCCCCCTCCACCTTGGTTTCCACTTCAGTAGCCCGATTTGTTAACGAGGCAATTTCCTCCCTTATGTCCCGCACTGCCTCCTTGATATCGGCTTGCAGGGAGAGGTGTAGTTTGGTGTGCATGGAGACGAATAACTCCTCCATATATTCTCTTGTGAGAGGCTCTCCTGCCTCTCTGCGTTCTCCCGGTTGATTTTGGGCCCACGCGGAGGTCGGCTGGCTTCGTGTTCCGCCGCCATCTTGCTTTTCAGCAAGCTCCTCCAGCTTTTTTTGGGACGGCGAGAAATACTTCGAGACCCATGGGGCTGCGGGCTTCTTTCCTTTAGAGGACATTGTAGGTGAGTTTGGCTCTGTCCCAGGCTCGAAATCGGGGTGAAATTTAGGCTTTTTAGGTGCTTTTTAGTAAGATTGTGCAGTAGGGTCGACGGAGCTCCTCGTTCACCCAACCATCCCTGGTGACGTCACCGGAAGCCCCCCCAAGCTTTTGTTATTTTGAATACAGACTCTCGCGCCCTGACGTCATAGATCCCGTGTCATTTGATGCACCCAGAAGTAGAGGGGATTGATGGAAGCGGCGTATTTAAACACTCCGGTAAGTGTTTGTTTATTCACCTTGATAAAGGGCTTTATGCGTAGGTGTCGGCTTATGGCTTATATGTCTGTTTTTTTGATCCAATAAATAATATTTTTCACTTTGGGAACGTTTTCTCTGTAATCGTTTTTTTCAATTTGGATGTAGTGCTCTGCCTTTTTTCCATTTTTCTCTTGCTACCAACATCAAGCGGATGCACACACAGTACCTCAGGACAAGTGGATTTCGAATTCAAGACAGTGCACATTCATGTGAGTCTATTACTTTTTATTTGTTGATGTATATTATTCTGGACACCAGAGTGTGTTAAATCTTCACCGCAGTGCTTAGTGAGATTTTTTTTCAGAGAATACGTCTTCTATTTGGGACTCTAGTGCATGTTTATTAAGTTACTGGAATGGTACACCATTGAAGAAATTGTTTATTTCAAAGCTATGTACTGTATAGCATATATGCCTTGTGTTTTTGAGCACCACACAGTGTTTTTTCTACATTATGTATGTGACCTTCACATTATTTGCAGTGTTCGACAAACCTATACATTTGCTCGCCCCGGGCGAGTGGATTTAACATCGTGGCGAGCTCCTATTGGCCCAAGCAGCACACGTTTGGTACTAGGTGGCAAGTAGATTTTTTGGTGATTTGTCAACCACTGATTATTTATGTCACTATGCACATTTTGGTCGTTACCCAATTCTTTGTGGCGAACTTTGCATTTTGTTTGAGAACTTGTACAGGCTTTTCACACATCACGTAATCCCTGTTATAAAATGCTATACAAATTACTTCTGTACTGTAGTCACTCTCACTGTTATATGGAAATGAAAAGCACCATCGGGATACAGTGATTATTACCTCCAATATTACTCTGGGGTTTATTTATGAAAGTATCTACAAAACCAGAAGAATAGCTGTGCAAAAATGTGCATCATAAGCAATTGATTTATTTCCTTTGATAAATCAGCTGTAATTCGCTGGCACTGGTTTTGCTCCACTTTTACAGCCTGGATGTTTTCATAAATAACCCTCTTTGGTTTGAAGACCAAATTACATATCTAGATATCTTAAGCAATGTCCTTGATGCAAAGTTGTGGACACTTGGTTGAAAGAAATGTGTTTTCATATTTACTTGACATTGGCTTGTGACATAATGCTGGTCTTGGTTTGAATTAAAAACTGGCAAAAAGTGTCATTATGAATGGTATCAAATGTCCTATATGAGTATAGCAGCATCGGAGTGGAAATTACCCTCCCCACATACATACCCCTGTGCCTGATATCACTTTCATTGGTATGTTCGTCTTACTGTTGGCATATCTCTATCCTCCTTATTGTCAATCTGGACCTGCATAATGTGCAAATTCTCCTCTCTGAGGTCGAGTACTATAAATTCTCCTTTCTCTGTAGGACAAGACAGATCGCAGTAAGGCTGCGGCCCCTCTGGCGCTGACCGCTCTGAGCGTGCAGCGCTTGCTGCTTTTAGTTAATAAATGTATATGGGCATGTCCCCACTCCCGCGGTGTGCGCGGGCACGCACGCTCACTCAAGCTTGGAGCTTGAGTAAACAAAAAAAATGTACGTTTCAAGTGCGCACGCTTGCGAAATAGCAAGGACACCCGGCGCTCATGCTTGGAGAGCTGGTGATGTCACCGCTCTCAAGCATGAGCGTGGTCAGCGCCAGCGTGGCCACAGCCTTACTGAGATTATATCCCCAAGGAATCTGTCTTCTTCCCCAGTTTCTTCACACCCCATATTTTACCTTTCCCCTGTGGCTTGTTACAAATAAAAGTGGGGAACATCTTTACAATGGCACTGTGTTGTGTCTCCTTCACTAGTCTCCACTCCATCTCCTGATGCATTCGGGCCTATACTTCCTGCAGTGTTTCATCAGACAAATGTAACTGGTCCAAGAACTGTTTAATATTCTTGCGCTTGGGTTCTAGCCGCATGGCTACAGCAGTTACCAAAGCTGTGCCTATCTCAATGCCATCTTCTGAAATGTCACCTGACCGCCTGGAGACAAAGAGTCTACAGTCTGCTGGAGATAGATAGAAAAACACCCTAGCGCATAAAACCTAAATAGTAATAAAACCTTACGTTTTAGTTGTATTGCAAGTGGTACTGAGGTTCCTAAATATAAAAAACATGCAGTTGAAATCATAAAGAAATTTAATATAAAAATTATACACAATTATACAAATAATACCGACAAATACCAAACTTTTTTTGTTCATTATACCCAAAACCTTGTTCAAGCTTGAAGAGTAAACCTTTTAAAAAAATGAACACATAAAACTTACATAACAATCAAAGCAATCAATTTCCCACAATTTAGTTGATTAATGCAGTGTATTGATACTTGAGGAATATAATCCTAGTCAAAGTCTTTGCTGCAGTTGAATTTGCTTTGTGTATTAAGGCACTGTTGCCCAGATTAAAAAACCATCGAAGCAAGAAAAAGTGTTGATCTCCACTGTGCTTCTCTGATTGGGATTTGCTGTACCCGCTTCCCTGATTGCGGGGGGATAGACGCTCACAGTTCAAAGTGGTTTGAAATTTCAGCCGATAAAGATGATAAAGTGTCCTGGGCACAGAGTATGATGACAAATACATGTTTACAAATAAAGTTACATAAATGATGGGCTTCTAATTATTGCCAGGCCCCAGCTCTCCCCTTCTGCTGTGGTGAGACTCCCCACGGCACCAAAAGTTGGTCACGCCCGGAAGTCGAGCCAAACTTCCACATACATGTGCGAGACTGACGCAGCACTAAAGGCCTGAGTCCAACCCAAGGCAAAAGTGTGTGTGTTGGGAATTGTGTGGCTATTGTGGGGGGTTGGAGTTATGTGGCTATTGTGAAGGGGAGGAATTGTGTGGGGGGGAATGGTGTGTGTGTATATGGAGGGGGAGTGAATGAGTTGAGGTGGGTGTTAGAGGGAGAGGGGGGTGTAAAAGAGAGGGAGAGGAGGGTGTAAAAGAGATGGAGAGGGGGTGTAAGAGAAGGGAGTAGGGGGTGAGAGCAAGGTGGTGTGTGAGACAGAGGGGGACTTGCAAGGCTGCTGACACCAGGGGCCCCGGTGGAAACTTTAGCCTGGGCCTCGGGAAAGCTGTTGGCGGCCCTTATGGTATCTACTATGTGCTGTCATTTTAAGTGTCCTGCGTTGCTCAGCTGTCCATCTGTCACTTCCTGTCACGTATGACTCTTCCTATAAGACGGGCCATTGGGGAACAAGAGAGAGGGTTTATATTGTTATTTTTATATGATATATTTAGAAAGGTATGATTTAAATTTTAAGTTTTTCTTTGAAACTATATTTATTTGCCAGTGTTAGAATGATATATGCTGCTAGATAATGTATTGTTCACGTTACCTAGGGAATTTATGTTAAATTATATTGAAATATAGAGTTTCCTCTGTCATAAGTTACATTTCTAAAACAATATAATGACTATTGTTTCCTCTTTTTTTTTTTTTAAACTTGAATTTGATCTAAGTATTTCATGGAAAGACAAAATGTGAAGGGGAGGGGGGGGAGCAACAATACAAAATGAGTAGAAATAGGTCCATGTCCATACAATAACATAGTATAATCTAGTCTCAGATGAGGAGCACATCTAAGGGAGAGTCTATAAAAAACCTTCCTACGCATTTCACGCTAAAGAGCGCTTTTAGCGTGAAACGCATAGGAAGGTTTTCTGTACTATTTTTATGAGTCTTCAACCAATTATTTTTATATGGATTGACGTCTGAGAAATCTTTTGAAGCTTCTTTCCCTGAAGCAGTGAAGCGGTGCTGTGCCGGGAATTTCTGTGTTTTTTTCCTGTAGTAAATGTCATCTTGAGCTCTCTCACCACACAGGGGTCCTTACAGATGGAAGCAGCATTTGCAGGAGAGCATGGTAGAGCATGGATGCAGAACCTGGGTTT
Source organism: Ascaphus truei (assembly GCF_040206685.1). Classification (NCBI taxonomy): domain Eukaryota; kingdom Metazoa; phylum Chordata; class Amphibia; order Anura; family Ascaphidae; genus Ascaphus; species Ascaphus truei. Next base: position 130,941,246 of record NC_134487.1, read on the forward strand.
TCTTACAAAGGCGTTACTGTTAGTATGCTTATTTATATGATGCAATTGCGACCAGGCTAAGTGCATACCAAAAATAATATCTCCATGATGTGCAGGCTCCTGTGATTTATATATTACAATATGGGCTTTTATTTGAGTGATTAAGCCATCACCACGTCTAACTGGACCCTGCGACACTGACGTTGTGGGATGTTTAGAGTTCAACATATTAACAGTCTACTGCCATCATCCTAACTCAGAAGGAAGAGACGGACTCGTTATATTATGCCTTGATAATCTGCTCCTTTACGCAGAAATGATATCTCTGCATACTTGCGCCCACCACCTGGACAGTTAAACGCCCAAACCTTGCCAAAAATGTGTCCCTCTACTCAATGGGAATCTTGTATACAAATCCATCCACACCCACTGTGACCCTTCGTGTGGGGTCTTGGTAGCTGTTCTGCATACGGTTAATGACTGCAGCAAGTCCTGCCCCAGACACTGTTGCAGAGCTAGAGGATACAGTGTTGCACACTCGCTGCACCTGCTTACAGTCCTGCTCACTTGGATTGAGCCCCAGGGATTTCAGTATTTTCAAGGCTGCATCCAGACCATCGCGATCACTGCAGGAGAGGCACACAAGTGTTAACAGTATCAGGAGACCCTACTCTCAGACCCATAAATATTCAACATTCAGGACATGTACAGTATATATCTCAAGAAGTATAATTTTTAGAGTCCACGGTAACTAACCTTAAAGTTCTGGTGACATGTCCACTCACTGTATCAAATAAATAAGGTACAGCAGGTCAACGGTCAGGGGTTCATGTCTATTAACTGACTACTGAAAGCTCATTGATACCACCAAACTGCATGCTGTCAGGGATCATGTAAATCACGTACACCAAGAAATGTTATTGGGAAGTCAGGTGCATAATTCCCTAATTCCCTAATAGGTCATTTTAACTAAACACCTTCTACAAGACCGAGGTTGTGGTACTCACTCTTCCATGGCTGATATGTCTTTGGTTTCAAAGCATTCTTTCATGAGCAGTTGTGAAGTGGCAACTCCATCAAATAGCAATCCCTGCTTGGCCAGTTTGACCAAGACGAGACGCACAATTTCTCCCATCCACGTGCCACTTACCATCTTGTCAAAGCTGTTCGAAAAAGTAACTTGAGAGATGGGACTCTGTATAACTTGAACTTGAATGTTTAATTCATTAGTATGATGTTTCATTCAAACATTGTTTTGGTGGAAAAAAAGAAAATATAAGCACTCTTAACCATTTGAGTGCCAAAAAGGCCTCACTGTATTGCAGGCCCCCTGGCTCTCAAGAGGATAAAATGGCCTTGATCCTTTTAATAATTATCAGGCAAACAGACTTGATCTTGGCCCAGGGCTGAGTTGTCGAGCAGGGGGGAGCAAGGGTTGCTTATGTATGTCAGATGTGTGTGTGTGTGGGGGGGGGGGGGAGTGTGTGTGGGGGGGGGGGGGTGTGTGGGGGGGAGTGTGTGTGGGGGGGGGAGTGTGTGGGGGGGAGAGGGAGGGGGGAGGAGTGGCCATTTGACAGATCGGGCTGTCATCCTGTGGTGGAGGGTGAGCCCATCTTCTAGTGTCCGTTAGTTGGGCCCCCTTTCCAAGCACGACTGTCCCGGTTCTCCACCCATGTTGGTGGCAGTGATTATATTAGAGTAAATGGTAATAATTGAAAATATTGTTCAAAATCCTATAGTTTACAAGCAGATATATTTGGAGCACTTCTGTATCAAAGTGATAGGATGTGATTAATAATAAATAAAACAGAGATGCTTTAAAAAGGCAGCTTCAGCAAACAAAAATGTAGCTGGATTGCCTATTTGACAAGATTTTTATTTATAAAATGTTTTACCAGGACGTAATACATTGAGAGTTACCTCTCGTTTCCAAGTATGTCCTGGGCATCGAGTTAAGACTTCTTTATTAAAAACAAAATAAATCAAATCAATTTAAATGCAATTAAAATAAAATGGAAATTATTCCCATATTTGTTTTGTGAGCAGACGTTGCTCACAAATCACTTTGAGCCATTTTATATTCAGATTCTCCTTTATTTATTTTTTAAATTAGTATTTCAAGATTTTTTTTTCTTCTCAATAAAAATGTTTTTAAAAAGTTGATGTTGTAACTTAAAAATTATTTTCGGTCTAACAAGGGGTCTGCAGAATCAACAGCGATCCAGTGGGAGGCACATAAGGACACGATAGTTACATAGTAGATGAGGTTGAAAAAAGACGTTCAACCTATGCTAAATTTAGACAACAAATACTTTATCCCAGCGGTGCACAAAGTGGGGGGCGCGAGATTACCGGCGGGAGGTGCGGGGTTTACAGTGGCCTCGCGCGCTTCCCGAAAGCACTTAAATTAAGTGCCGGGGGACCTGCAGGGCCTCTGTAAACCTCACTTACCGTGATTCAGCCGGCACCTGGAGACGCGTCGCCATGGCAACGCGGTGTCATTTGACGTCGTGGGGTCATGTGATGTCACGTTGCTATGGCAACATGACGTCATGACGTCCAGACGCCAGGAATCAAGGTAAGGAGGAGGAGGGAGGGGGGCACGTGGAGAGGAGGACATCCGGCAGGGGGGCGCAGGGAAAAAAGTTAGCGCCCCCCTGCTTTATCCTATAGGCAAACAGAAAAACACATTAAGGGGAAAAATAAATTCCTTCCTGACTCCAAGAATTGGCAATCGGATTAATCCCTGGATCAACATCCTTCCCATGTATACTTATTTGGGATATCCCTTTATACCTTTCCCATCTAAAAAGATGTCCAAAGTTTTTTTGAACAAATTTATTGTATCTGCTAACACAGTCTCCATGGGTAATGAATTCCACATTTTAACTGCCCTTACTGTAAAGAACCCTTTCCTTTGTTGCTGGTGAAATCTCCTTTCCTCCAACCTAAAGGGATGGCCCCCGATTCCTTTGTACTTCCCTTGGGATGAATAGTTCATTTGAAAGCTCCTTGTACTGTCCCTGAATATATTTGTATATAGTTATCATCAGTGGTTGACAAATCACCAAAAAATCTACTCGCCACCTAGTACCAAACGTGTGCTGCTTGGGCCAATATTTACTCGCCCGGGGGTTAAATCCACTCGCCCGGGGCGAGCAAATGTATAGGTTTGTCGAACACTGGTTATCATATCCCCTCTTAGATGCCTCTTTTCTAATGTAAATAAATCTAATTTAGCTAGCCTCTCCTCATAAGATAGATGGTCATTCCCTTTATTAATTTGGTGGCTCTTCTCTGTACTCTCTCTAGTTCACGATCAGAGGACAGCTTATATCAATAGCATCATACAGAAAGAGAATAAAAATGGAAAGACAAAAATATTTAACGGAAAAAATTGTAAAGCTAGAGAGTTCACATAAAAAAAAACATCGAGGAAAGTATATAACATTTTGAACCAGGCAAGGGAGGAATTTAAGAGATTACAATTGGAGGATGTAGGGAAGGCCCTTAAGTGTACAAAGCTGACATACTACGACAAGGGAGATAAGGCAGATCGCCTACTAGCAAACAAACTTAGAGGGATCAAGGCGAGGGCCTCGGTCCCCACTATTAGATTAAAAAGCGGGGAGTGACCTACAACCCTTCAAGGATCGCAGAGGAATTAGCTACATTTTACACGGAATTTTACAATCTAGATAATTCAACCCAGAATGTTAAAGTCCCGGGCTTGACCCAGATTGAGGATTATCTGAGAGATTGTGCCCTCCCGAAATTGACAGAGGAAGATCTTAAGATTTTAAACACAAAAATAACTCCGGTAGAACAGGGAAAAGCGGTCAGTTCTTTGAAACCATCGACAGCACTGTGCCCAGATGGTTTCTCAAATCTGTACTATAAAAACTTTATAGGAATATTAGGGCCTTGTCTGTTTTATCTATTCAATGACTTTCTCAGCAGAAAACAAATCCCTCCAGATGACGAAGGCAAATATAGTGGTCTGATCCCTACAGAGGGAAAGGACCCTGTATGTTGTGGTAGCTACAGGCCAATCTCACTGCTTAACATGGATTTGAAAATTTATAGCAAAATTTTAGCCAACAGGTTGAATCGAATACTCCTGAGATTAATTATGATCAGGTGGGATTTGTGAGCGAGCGCCAAGCGTCAGACAATACAAGGATAATTATTAATCTTATTGACCAAATACACAAATCCAAACTGAAAGCTATACTGTTGAGTCTAGATGCGGAGAAAGCGTTTGATAGGATAAGGTGGGATTTTTTAGATAAGACAGAGGTATTTGGTTTCTCCTGAGTTTTTTTTAAAGGGAGTTCGTGCTCTATCAGTCGCCAACAGCCACCCTGAAACTCCCAGGAGGGGAGGGGTATCTAATAACAATTAAGAATGGGACTAGGCAGGGGTGCCCCCTTTCCCCCCTTCTTTTCAGTCTGACAATCAAGCCTCTAGCGGCCACCATCAGAGCCTCCCCAAATATACAAGGGATCAAAATAAAAGATGAGTGCTATAAAATATCATTGTTTGAAGATGATGTTATTCTTACTGTATCTAACCCATTGACATCCCTTCCAAATCTGCAGTCCAGTCTTCGGGCGTTTGGTGAGCTCTCCGGGTATAAAAGAAATATGGGAAAATCAGAAGCTTTAAATTTGACGCTAACGAAAAATGAGTTTGAGGTGCTTAAACGACACTTTGACTATAAATGGAAAAAGACCCATCTGAAATATTTAGGAATTTATTTTACCAGAGATTATAACTTACTATATAAATATAATTACCCTGGTCTATTCTCCAAAATTAAATAAGATCTACAAGCCTGGAACTCCCAATTGTATATCCTGGATTGGGCGTATAACCGCAGTGAAGATGAATATTCTCCCTAGACTTTTGTACTATTTTCAGACATTACCGGTAACTGTCCCGCACTCAAATATAAAAGAAATTCAGAATTATGCCGCTTATCTGGAAACACAAACAACTGAGGATAACTAGGTCAATTATGCTGGACACCAAAGAAGGTGGTGATATGTATGGCTGTTCCAAATATTCTAAAATATTATATAGCCTACCATATGAAGCAAATGGTTTACTGGCGTTCCCCAAGAGGCGTCTATGGCTGGGTGGACCTGGAGAGCTCACTAAAAAAAACAGTGCCCCTGTTCAATACCCAAGGGTTTTCGGGGTCAGGGTTTAGAAATGGAGACATAGAGGAATTCTAGAGGCAGGATATTTATTAGAAAAGGACAAACTAATGTCTTTTGAGGAATTGATGAGAATGTATGGTCTTCCCCAAATTGAGCTATTTAGGTATATGCAGGTCTGACACTTTGTGTGTCAGGGCCTCCATGATGAGGAATTTCCTAGATATACACGATTTGAATATTTATGTAAAACAAAAAAATACCAAAGAGGTTTGATATCACCTCTGTACCAGGGGCTAACTCCTAATAAAGATACCCCAAACCACAAATATATGAACCAGTGGGCTCTGAATTTCCAGACTGAAATAACAAGGGAGGACTGGGAAGATATCTGGGACAATGTGGATAAAACCTCTATATGTACGGTAACAAAAGAGAATATATATATATATAAAATGTGGTTACGTTGGTACATGTAGTATACATCCAAAAGATTAAAGCAGATGTTTCTGGGGACCTCGGATAGATGCTGGAGCGGTTGTGGACAATTAGGAGATTTAGCACATGTACTGTATGGTGGTATTGCCCAGTAATGCAGGCGTATTGGAGGACAGTTTTCAAACTAATAGAAGATGTGACGGACATCAAAATCCCGCTAAACCCAACTCTGATTATCTTAGTTAAACCTATGGAAGATGTGAATCATTATACAGATATTGAGTCTACATATTGTAACAGCAGCTAGATGCGCTGCAGCTGCGAAGTGGAAAAAGACACTCCCGCCCTCCAGAAGAGAGGTTATTAGAAGGGTCAATGATGTTCAATTAATGGAGAAACTTACCTCATATCTGAATCATACTGCTGATAAGTATTATATGGTCTGGGATCCCTGGGATGCTGGACAGGGGTGCGCTCCCGGAAGGAGAGAGGATATGGGAGAGCTGAATATAAAATATAGTGTTTACTAAATGTTGTATGATATGTAATGTGACTTGTTGTTTGTAAGAAATTTGCCACAAAATGGTTGTTCCCTCCCCCTCTTTTTATTTTTTGTATTCTTCCCCTCCCCATTTATGTGTGAAAAAAATAATACAAATATAAATATGTTGATTTTTTTTTTTATCCTTGTTTATGTTTGGCTCTGTTTAGTTTAGCTATTCATTTCAACATGTCTGAATAAAAGGTTGGCCCTGATGTAAATAATTTTATCCTTTTATGAATTCCCACTGCTCAATTCACAGACTAGGTTCATCTCAGCCTTAGTTAATACAGAGGTCTCAAAATCACATTGCTTTTAAATTACCTTATACTGTAGTTTCACATATCCCATAAACACTTAAGTATATTTGGCACATAGTACATTTCACAGGAATGTATGATTGCTGTAGTGAGTGAGTGGCTGAAACAATTGTCTCAATGTTTAAAATTATAACAATGCTACATTGAAAATTATAGGAAAATGACCTGTATCTGTAGTCAATTGTAACAGCATAAAGTAGGAGATCAGGCAGAGAAGCATGACAAACAGAAATATTCAAATACTTTTCAATAACAAGAGATCGGAATGCTATTTAAATGTAATTATATATATAACATTTGCCGTAAACTAGCCGGGTTACTTTCAGGGTATGTGCTGGGTATGTGCTGGGTATGTTCTGGGCTAGTTTGAGGCACGTTTAAGGCATTTCTGCATTGACTAACGACCCATAGGATTAACACAGCAGGGATCCCTGGCAGTCCCATTCAGTTTGAATGGGACTGCCAGGGACCCCCGCTGTTAATCTGATAGGCCATTAATCAATGCAGAAATGCTGGGGCTAGTTTAAGGAAAGTTTAAGGCATGTATTCAGAATGTACCTGGGTGTTTCCTGGGTCTTTTGGGGAATTGCCACTGGTTTTTGTTAGAATAAGAGTTGCCTCTAGTGTATGCTTTACTGTGGAGGGTTTTTGTCACTTTTTTTTACCCACCATAACCTTAATAATATATATATATATATATATATATATATATATATGTGTGTGTGTGTGGCAAGAAAAAAGAAACCCGCTTAGGAGCACTCAGGTATACCGTATAGAAAATAACAATTTATTAATTGACACAAAGAAAAAATAGATAACAGTACAAAAATGTAAAAAATTAGGCTAGGACCCCTGACACGAATACTACCCAAAAGAAACACTGTTGCATGATATAGGGATAAACTATCATTGTAAACCCTAATGCCTGTATAGACAGCAATATGAGAATCACTTAGATATGCAAAAAACACTTAAACAGGCTATTACAAATTCCAAGTAAATGGGACATGCATCTGATATAATAAGTCCCCAAGGACATAGAGTGATTAGCCAGTTATAAAATACTACCTCATCAAGCATAAATTCCGCCTCTTTAAAGCAGATATATTATCCAAACCCACAGCAATTTGGGTCTCTGTGGGAAATAGGTAGCTGTGCTCTGAGGGTCACTCTATACGTGGAATAAAATAACACGCATGTGACATGAAAGAGTACGAGCTCTCAGAAAGAGTGCAAAGTGAATAGCCTGTGTATTGATGAGTATCAAAAGCGTTCAAAGTCCAAAAAGATAATCACAGCAGTGTTAGGTAGCATAGTTACAGTACGTGACTGCATAATCCAGGGGTCCTGCCTAGCATCCCCACTCCTACGCGTTTCGTCAGAGGACTTAAACTTGGAGTGGTCCCTTTTCTTCGTATATATATTGTTTTTTAAACGGCAATAAAATTGTAATATTTTAGAAGAATTCATAACATCAGTACCATATACTGTATTTGCAATACATTGATATTGAGCTTTGTTGGGAAATATAAGGCTTAGTTGATTAAACAGCTAAAGAAAAATAGCAGTAGCAGATGGTCCGTGGGCCATTTTCAGCTTTAGGTTGTAGAGCCCTGAAATAGTCCTTTGAGTTCAGTACTCCTGCTTATCTGCAGGACCCCTTTAAAGTATGCCCATTGGGACTTCTCTTATTATATTGCTAGTTGTATTGCTCAGTAGGTTCTGTAAATGTCTTACAGGAGATTGCATGGAGCAAACAAGCAAGAAGATCACTTATCCCAAAACATAATCCAATATTTTGAATTAATATGTACTAATGCTGAGACTCGACATTCGTCATGCTTGTAAACTTCTTAATATTTACAGAGGCACAACATGGCTTGTGGCCATAAATACAGACACAGACAGTACAGCTCAATGCACATTCACTCTCAAAGAGCTGTATACAAGCTACAAATGTATTCATATTATGTCTGCTCTCTTTCATTATAATCCCCCATTCGACTCACAAATCAGATCAGGGAGAAACAGTTTAAAGTCTCAGGCTGAGCACAACTTTTTTTCCCAAATCTCAGGATACCAACTCCGTAGTTTTTGAAGTTCAAGCAAAATGCTAGAAAAACTGAAACTGCTTTCGCACACTTGAAAAGAAAAAAACCCATAACTGAGCTGACAGTATGTTAATGGGAATGAGTGAGGTGTCGAGTTTGCTCTTCTGTCATGCTTGCTTTTGTTTCCTATTTTGGAAAACCATTTTTAGATTTTTAAATAACTGAAAATTAAGTCTAAATACAGACAACATAACAATGAATAAATTAAAGATATAGATATCAGAGAAAATATATATAAATAAGAAGACAGAGGTATACATATAAATATGTAGCATTAAATATATTCTTAGTAATAAAACTGAAAAAAAAAAACCTTCATAAAGAATGTATGATAATTAGTTGTATCTTGGAAACATAAATGATATAAAGCTAGTAATATAGTAAGATTTAAACGTGTTATATTTGTATTTTTTTAGAGACTATATAGCCTAAGTAAGGTTTCCAACAATGTAAAAAATGCTAGGTTTCCGACAACGTAAATAAAAGTTATAGAGATGCGACAAATGATACATGAATTTTGGATAGGGAACCCAATAACTCCTTTCAGTAACGTTTACTAAGAATCTGTCTCCTTCTTTATACATGCTATGAAAAGTAATTCACTTTAGCTCAAAACGTGGCAGCGCCTTGCATTTCTGAATTCAAATCCAATAAGAATACATATACATTCAAAGAAATGTTTTTATGTCCATTTGGTAAAGTTACAAACTTCTTTCTATTAATTAGAAATATTTCAACATGACCAAAGAACATGTAGAACATTTTCCCCTTCCAGAAAATGGTGGTCCGTGTTAAAATATATGCTTCTAAAAAATGTGCATTTTTATTCCAAAAACGCGACATATTTATTGAGAGTATTTCTACTCTTGTAGAATCTGGCATAAGCAGCGCTAATATTCTGCAACTTCCAAGAAAAGTAACACAGGATGAACATATGTGCCACCAACATGCAAATGAAACTACGGCCGAAGCTTCTCCAACTTGCTCCAGAAATCCCTAATCTTGTCGCAGACATACATGAAACTGACACAAAAAGGATTATTACATAGATGCAGCCTGTGGGAAATATGTTTCAGCTCAAATTGCAACAATAAAAACCCATTTGTGCTGCTTTTTACATAGACCAGAATATGTACCTAGCAGTATAAATCAGCCCCAAGGTGCTGTACAAGTGCAATCCCTTATAATCACATTATGTAAATAATGTAACTAATTTACTGTCTTCTTTAAAATAAATAGAACCGTGTGGGTGGTTATTTTTATTTATTTGGAAATAAAGCACATACCTATGTCATGGGAGACCAGGTTTATTAACATCTTTTTATACCTGGATCAAAAATTCAGCAAAACAAGGTCAAATAAATTACAATGTATTTCACGAAAAGACATACACATAATGTCGCACAATTCACAAGGTTAACACACTTACTGGGAACGGGGCTAACGAATAAATCTGTTTCTGGAATTTTCCAGAATTTTTCGTCTGGAACGAAATTCACCAAGATGACCTTTTTAGGAGCACTTTCCAATGACCGGTAGTTACTCACAAAAGTCCTGGAACTGTTTTCGACATGCAATGCCAGACGCGACCACTATGTTCTCAAAAGCGGGACTTTTCTGAGTTCAAAATCTTTGAAGCTGGCTTGCGTCTATTCAGTCCAGAGCATCGTTGAATTTGCCGCTGCTGGTTTGGCGTTTGGAATCTGCGCTCCCGATTGGCTGCAAGCCCTCTTACGGCTCTCAGGCTCTCATTCACCAACCTCTACAGCCTGAGTGTAGGAATTTCCCTGCCAGACAATCACCGATTTGCCGGTATTGTAAAGCCAGGAGGGCACTCAGGTTGTAAAGGGGCATGCGCCAACCAGGCACCTCTGCCTCTTTGCATACCGAGCCCATCCGCTGTCCAGGCTCCACAGAGTCTGGGATTTGGCAAATGGTGGCCGGATAGCCTTGTGTTAGCCCAGGATGTGGGTACTCAAGCAGAACTGCAGTACCCCTCCTGTTCTATCCCCTTGGCATCCCTCAGGCTTTCAAGTACGGACTCCGCACAGACACAGAGGCACCAAGCTTGGTAGCTATCTAGGCTTTCTGGAACCCATAGAAAAGTGTGAAAGGAAGTGATGCTCAAATATAGATATGTGGTCTGATCCAGGTAAATAATCCACACAGGGATGGCAAAATTGAACCAGTATTAAGATATAATAATCCATGAGTAAATATATCCAGGGGATAACCAGACCTAGCAGTGTCCACTTGACTACTGCATCAATGGTCAAGGTATATTAACCCCTCAATATTCCCAGCATAGGGTCAAGGATAGGTGCAAAGGGCCAAGGCCCGTTACCTGCCCATAGGGATGTCCAGAGAAAATCCTCAGTGTCCCAGGTGCCAACAGCGTGCAATCCTGCAGGGTAACCAGCAAGCAGAGTGGGTGAACGAAGGAGCACAGCAGAACATGCCATCCACGATAATAAATGAATTCAGGGCAACTCCAAATAAAAAGCAAGGTGTTTAATTAATCAATCCACAATGGTGAAGAGAATGCTAATGCACCAACGCATTTCATCCCGTAGGGACTTTATCAAGGTGTTAAAGGTGATAAAGTCCCTAAGGGATGAAACGCGTTGGTGCGTTAGCATTCTCTTCACCATTGTGGATTGATTAATTAAACACCTTGCTTTTTATTTGGAGTTGCCCTGAATTCATTTATTATCGTGGATGGCATGTTCTGCTGTGCTCCTTTGTTCACCCACCCATGACTTGGAAATCCCACAGTTCATTTACAGGTTATCAATATATATACCTATTAAAATATAACCATTTAATAAAATATATTGTGTCCTGTCTTCTGTGTGCTAAAAGATGTAAGTTCCTATTCTGGTGTCAGGCATGGAGTGAGAGTATAATTCACCTACCCTCACTAGCCTCATTCTTGGCACACAGAAAACTAACTTTTAAAACTTTTACACATGGCAAACATGCTCAGCTTTATCACTTAGCTGGAGTATCCCCTGAACCTAGGTTCAGGGTACCCGGGCATGTATCTGGGTACCTCTGCTATACTGGGGAACCTCTCCTACACTAGGGAGTCCGTGTAAAGCTGCATATATAGTTTAACCCCTTCATACCCATTTACCTTGTCTGGATGATGCTGCAGCAGGGATCCTGGCAGTGAGTCGTAAGAACATTTTCAGAGTCAGAGTTTGGCGGAGTAATGTTCTTGGCTATATCCGAGAATCTAACTCAATTCCTGGATACAACTTTTGGGTTATCCCCTAACTCTGGAACCCCGATACATAGACATTCTGTAAAGACTTTCTCCAACAAACCCACCCTGAAACTTACAGTCTAGAAATCGCCCGATCCCAGCACCCCAGTAAAGGCAAAAGACAAATAAATCTTTAATGTCGCAAAAGCAACACACAGTCTCAGCAATGCATTTTCGACATCTGGGTCCAGAGTTGACACTCTAGGACCCCCACACACGGGTCAGGGGTAACCAGGTGGGCTTGACCTTTATTCATGAGCCCGGTTAACCCCTTCACCATCACAACCTAAACCTGGAAAACTGCTAGGGTCCTCCCAATTTTCAAAAGTGATAAAAAATAAAATGTGTGTCCAACTACAGACCAATCTCTATACTAGCCAAATTCATGGCAACTATAAGAAATGTAATTTCTTAGTCAATTCCAGTCTCGCTTTTGCCCAAGTCACTGCACAGAAAAAGCCCTTTTAGAAATATCCAATGAGATCCTGTGTGGGATGAAACATGGACAGTTGGCTGGTGCAATATTCCTAGATTTTGCAAAAGCTTTTGATACTGTTGTGACACTATCATGTTAAACAAGCTTCAGTGCTCTGGTATTGGACCACACGCTCTAAACTGGTTTCACGCTTATGTGTCAAGAAGATCCCAATTTAAAAGAAATTGATTGATATATTGAATGTTAACAACTCCAATTTCCATCTCACATCAGATGCATCAGCCATGTCAGTGAACTTTTTGGATATACCCATCATAAAAGGAAGTGATGGTAAACTAATGACTGACTTATATGAAGCAAAAAAACTACAGTAACTAATAATTTGCTATATAAATACTCGAGCCCACCCGAAGCACCAAATTGAAAGAATTCCAGTCAGTTAATTAATGTGTGCTCGCAGAAACTACTCAGAGGAGGATTCACTGAATCAGAGATCTATTGAATTTCGTGAATCTACTATTTGATGATCAACCGCCCTGCCCAAATATAGTAGTAAATATAATAACTGAGGTGCACTGGGATAATACATATATAGAAACAACAAAAAGTGTAAAGCAAGCTGCTTACACTAGATCCCTTCTTATAGCACTCAGAGTGTATTATATCATGTGTAATGACTTAGTAAGTGCAGGAATAACAATATTCCCATGGATTGGGTAACAATCCACCCTTCAGTATGACACTTGACAGAGAGAGTACGATAAAGTTAAGAAAAATAATACAATTGTAATAATTCATTTGTAGAAACAACAACGCAAGTGAATAACATATTTACAGTGATAAGTTAAAATCCCCAGAGTAGGCAGCTCAATTGATGTAGTGCTAAATAGGGTTTGTCTGAATCCTTAAATAGGAAAAGTATAAACGACCCACTTAATACAGTACCACTACGTAAAGATACTGATATCTAGTATTATTCCAGTTCAATTTTAATATCACATCAGTTGTATGATAATGTAGCAATAAGTACTATCTAGATATAGACTGGTAATAATTATACCTATAGCTACAATAACTATATAGCCTTGTCTATTGATGCGCATATTAAAAACTGATCACATAATAAACTCCATAATTGCCAGTGATGCAAACCTGTAAAGATGTCTCTCAGGTAGCAACTAACCGATAGTTGAAAAAATCAGTAGCTAAATAGTGACAGACAGGGTATTACAGAGTCTATATAGATATGTAACCAAATGGATATTTATTATTCCTAATTAGGTATCTCGGTTTGGAGCTCTGACCTGTATGGCTCATGATGGATTAGGTAATAATCAGGTAGGTGCTATAGTACAGCCACATGACTAGATTACTCAGAGTTACCAGCCTTGGTGCGTCTATAAGGAAAATAGGTTACATAAACATGTATGACACAGTGTGTGTGTGTGTGTGTGTGTGTGTGTGTGTGTGTGTGTGTGTGTGTGTGTGTGTGTGTGTGTGTGTGTGTGTGTGTGTGTGTGTGTGTGTGTGTGTGTGTGTGTGTGTGTGTGTGTGTGTGTGTGTGTGTGTGTGTGTGTGTCAAGTGTGTTTGCAAGTACCCAAAATACACAAATAGTGGCTCAGTCAAACAATGAACAGCAATAATGATCATAATAAATCATAGTGCAGTTGCAGGAAAACGCTTATACAACCTGTGAAAGGAAAGGTGGTGAAGTTGTGGATGGGAGATACACTTCTCCCTGCATTTTTCAATTATACCCATCCCTACTAAGGGTTAAAGGCCAGGGAGGGTTTTGCAAATGAAGGCAGGTGCAGATCACCTGTCCTTAATTAGAGTATAAGAAAGGCCAGGCTAGATTAATTCTCCCCTCATTCCAGCTAAGAGGGCTGGATGCTACAGACAGCCACTGGCCTGCAACAGGTTTGCTTTATGATATCTGTTTTATTGTTTGGTAGGTGGGAAAGCCACCCAAAGATAGCTAGACAATTGCTGTCTAGTTAATGCTCAGATAGAGCTAGGATTTATTTTGATTCTTTTGTTTGTCTTGATTTTGTTTGCTGGAGTGACAAAGAAAATAAAGCCTTTAAACCCGAGCTGGATAGTCCTGTGACTGTGCTTTACCCTAAAATACAGTGGGTTTTAAGGTTCCCAGACAAGAACCCTTCAGACAAAAAGGGAATTTTGTCACATTTGGTGGAGAATGCGGGCACCCACATTATATGGCTGAGGGTATAAAACTGCTACAAACTCACCATGGAGGAAATGGTCAAGGCATTGCTCCAGACTGCATCTACACAGCAGCAGGCTACTGCTGCACAACAGCAGCTACACCAGTAGGCTATCGCTGCACAACAAGACACTAACTTTACACAGCAACAGACGAATGCTGCCCAACAGCAAGCTAAGGCTGCACTTATAGTGCCGGCTACGGATGGCGTCACCTGTCTCCGTAGCCCTTGCCAAAGTTGTAATTTGTGTTTGGGAGACAGTCTCTTGCTACAAGAGGAGTGACGTCAGGCAAGGGGGAAGGCAGAGGGGCGGAGACAAGAGCAAGGGGGAAGGCAGAGGGGCGGAGACAAGAGCAAGGGGGAAGGCAGAGGGGCGGAGACAAGAGCAAGGGGGAAGGCAGAGGGGCGGAGACAAGAGCAAGGGGGAAGGCAGAGGGGCGGAGACAAGAGCAAGGGGGACGGCTGAAACGGAGAGGAGTTGTAATTTCTGTTTGTATGCTGAATTTACTTTACTTTTACTTTAAATTTGTTAATATAGTGTTTCACTTGACAGACACACACACAATCACACATCCCCTCTCTCTGTATCAGAAGCTATCTGATTGGTTTATAGCCTGTCACATGGTGAGACCGTCGCTGTAAAAACCAAATTCTACTGACTACAGAGATTTAGGTTGCTCCGTTGCGCCTACTATAAGCGCATGCTACAGATTCAATGCATTTGTTTTGACGCGCCAGCACTATAAGCGCAGCCTAACGCTGCCCAACAGCATGCTACCACTGCACAGCAAGAGACCAACAGGATACACGCTGAGGCACTCAGTGACCAGTGAGGAACAGCAAAGTGCCATCCGTGAGCTGCAACAGGAGATCCAGGCTGTGTCTGAGAGGCTGAGCGGGGATCCTGATGGGAGATACCAAGGACCCAATGCGATTCGGGCCAGTCATTACCTTCAAAAGATGTATCCAGTAGAAAAAACGAATGGCGCACAGCCAGGGAGTCAGGTGTGGAATAAAAAAAACTTTTTCTTTATTGCAGCATAGTAGGAGACAAATTCACCCCCTTGGGGGACACAGACAGGGACCTCCTACGCGTTTCGGAGTATTATCCTTGATAAAGGACCCGTTGGTCTGAAACGCGTAGGAGGTCCCTGTCTGTGTCCCCCAAGGGGGTGAATTTGTCTCCTACTATGCTGCAATAAAGAAAAAGTTTTTTTATTCCACACCTGGCTCCCTGGCTGTGCGCCATTCGTTTTTTCTACTGGATACATCTGGATTCTGGATCCTTCTTGGCTTGCACGCCGACAGAGAAACCCTGGAGATGACGTGAGTGGGGCTTTTTGGTTTAGACTGTTATAGTTAAGTGTTGTCATTGTGATACTTACAAGTCTTCATTTGCCTACTCACTCCCACTGGTGTCTCCAGGGGCAACATTATTTTGTTATTGGATATAGTTGCTGCGGGTTTGAGCACCCCAACTCTCTATCTATATTATCTTCAAAAGATGACTGCGACAGATGATATTGAAGCGTACCTTCTGGCGTTTGAGCGCACAGCAGAAAGAGAGGGATGGTCGGCAGCTGAGTGGGCAAGCATACTGGCACTGTTCCTGAGCGGAGAACCTCAAAAAGCCCACTATGACCTAGAACCAGCGCAAGCTGCGACTACAACAAGCTGAAGGATGAAATTATGGCACGCCTGGGAGTGATCACTGCAGTATGGGCTCTCAAAAGGTTCCACTTATGGTCGTATTCCTCTGACAAGGCTGCAAGATCCCAAATGTTTGACCTCATACACCTTGCCCGAAAGTGGCTTCAACCTGAGGTTAACTCGGCCAGCCACATTGTGGAGCTTTTAGTGATGGACCGCTTTCTGCGGGGCCTTCCTGCTACCCTTCGTCGGTGGGTCAGTCAAAGTGACCCCCATACAGCGGACCAGCTGATTGCTTTGGTGTAGAGATATGTCGCTGCAGGATAACTCCTGCGCCCTGCTCGAGCTGAACAAACCCACAATTCCAAGACCCAGAATCCTGCAAGACCCGGTAAGACTGTTCAGGGTTTAAGGGAAACTGGAGAGCAACAGGGATATTCCCAAGATCCCAGGGAAACTACTCCCAGAGCCAGGGGCGCATTCAGACGTAACAAATCTGGAAAAGGAATTTATTGGGAGTCAGATTATGTTATAAAATGTTTTAGATTTAATGAGGTTGGACATACAGGTCAAGGACTGCCCACTTAAAGATGAACTCATGGATTCAAATGGCTGCAAGGGATATGCATAGAATCCACAGACGCCAAACAGAAAGGAAATATCAATAACTGTTTACATTTAGAAATGTTTGAAAAAGAAACAAATATACCATACAAAGCATTGCTTAGAACAGAGGTTCACAAACTTTGTCATGCCCACCCCCTTGCCCTCTTACCTGCTCTCCGGCATCTCCTCCTCTGCAATGCTGCATTGTCGCTATCAGAAGATGCCGGAGAAGTCAGATAGAAGTTAAGAGGCCGTTACAGATGCCCCGTACTCTCCCTTGGCAATCAATTTAAATGTTGTGGGGAAGAGTGCAGGGCCTCTAAGTGCGGGGATCAGTCTGGCGCCACTCCACCCCCCCCCCCCCCAGTTTGTACACCCCTGACTTAGAAAATAGTTGCAGGCCCCTTTATACGACATCAACACAAATGTATTTCAAAGATCAAGTATTACAAATTGTACCTTCAAGTAATTGGGAGTTTGAAGATAGCTCTTTATCCGGGGTGTCACAGCAATTTACTGGATGTTAGGATACGCAGGTTAGCAGGAGTGGTGAGTGGTCTCTACTTTAGATTTTAACTAGTTCCACAATAAACTGCATAACTGTGGGAAAGTACTTTAACCTGTTTGGTTAACCACAGGTTTAGGAGGTATTGAGGATTTGTTTTATTAACGGACCCCCATGGGGAGCTGCAGATGAAATGAGCCTTGACGCAGACAGACATTGAACTAAACACTCCTCAGACGTTGCTTTGAACTGATTTGATATGAATATTTCAAACATCATTGCACATTTCAGAAGCTGTCATTTCACAGCTGTCCTTGAAAACAGGGATTGCACACAAATGCTTAGTAATACGAATGGAGCCCTCTGGTTTTCTGAATAGAATGGAACTACTGTATTAGAAGGTGCAGTCAAACCTAGCACCAAAACCCAATGACGATTACATGTTTAAGGGGTTATTGACACCGTATTTCTCTTATCAAAGAACCTCATACCAAAACAGCAAGCTTGACCTTGTTTCCCTATTGCCCATCTCCCTCCTGCCTCTAAACTCCTTGAACGCCTTCTATTATCTTGCTTGCTCCATTTTCTAACATCCGCACTGCTCACTCCACTGAAACAACCTTCACCAAAATAATTAATGACCTTCATGTTGTTAAAGACCAAGGTCAATACACCCTGCACATATTACTCAACCTCTACGCAGCTTTTGACACTATGGACCATTCTCTTCTTCACATTCTCCATACTTGTGGTATCCATAATGGAGCTATATCCTGGGTTTCCTCAACTCTCCCATCGAACTTTCAGTGTCTCGTTTGTGAACTCCTCTATTGATCTATGTGGGCGTACCCTTTGGGTCTGTTCTGGGACTTGTTGTCTTTTCATATATTCTCTAGGTGACCTTATCACATCTTTTTGGTTCAAATATCAAATCTACGCTGATGACACAAATCACAAATGTACCTTTCAACCCAACCTTACATCTGCTATACAAACCAAAGCCTCTGAATGGACGCTCCACTATATAATCCTGGATGGCCCTCTGCCTATTCAAACATGTCAGAGACAGAGCTCCTCATAATTCCTCTCCAGCCCGGTCCTACTTCCCCCTTCTACATTACCAGTACCAGTCATCCGGATATAAAATTCCAGAAAACAAATAGCATCAGATTTATGAAAGGGGGAAAAAAAAAAAAAAGACTGTAATAGACTCTTATTTAGTTTTTCAGCCAAGAGAAATTGATTAAATCCAACAGACTTCACAATGTACCAAAGACAAACATGTTATACAGATCTGCAGATCCTGCACATGGTTTAGACATAACTGAAGATAATATGAATTAAGTAGAAATAGTGGTGTTAGTCTAGTTGTGATAGTGTAGAGTAAATGAGTACATCAGTATTAGGTGATACCTTTTTTTATTTGGACTAACAATTGTTAGTAAAAAAAAGGGTGTGTGACGAGCGAGCACGCACATGTTAAATTAAACTTCTTTCTGTTGTCACTAAAATTGTAATTATACTCTCAAAAGTCTTTCATTCAATCAAAAACATCAAAACCAAAAAACAATTTCAGTGACAAAACATTTTATAGTATCTTCAGTGTTAGGTGATACTTTTTTTTTTTTTCTTTAAAGGGAACTTCTTTCATGGCAGTGCCATCCACAAAAATCTCATAGGGAAAAAAAACCCCTCAAAATTGTCACGAAAATATAAACGTAAGTGACTGCGCATAACCGGAAGTGACATCATTGTTGTTTGTTGGCTGCTGGGAGTTGTAGTTCGGGTGTGGATGCCAAGTATCCACAGGCAATCGGAAAGGAAGGCCCCAGTGACTACAAATCCCAGCAACCCCTGCTATAGCAAACAGGCACAGCACTTAATTCTCTGTAAGCCCACCCACAATACATACATACATATAAAATCACACACACACACACACACACACACACACACACACACACACACACACACACACACACACACACACACACACACACACACACACACACACACACACACACACACAATAAAGAGTAATCAGGATTAGTCATGTCAGGCTGAACTACTAACCCATTGGCGACCCATCCAACAACCAAAAAAAAAGGTGTGTGTGTGTGCCGAGCACACGCGTTCTAAATAAAACTTCTTTGTGTTTTGTAACTGAAATTGCTTTTTGGTTTTGATGTTTTTGATTGAATGAAAGACTTTTGAGAGTATAGTTACAATTTCAGTGACACAACAGAAAGAAGTTTCACTTAAAACGTGCGTGCTTGCCACACACCCCCCCCCCTTTTTTTTAAATTATTATTTACATTTAGTCCAGAACATAGAAACATTTTATTTTGTCCATTAAACATGAACGGTAAGCAGCTGATCCCAACTACAGATGTAGGTAAGGTTAGTGCTGATAATGCAGAATCTCATAACGGAGAATGTCATAGTTTTTCCATAGGGTTCAGTGGCAGTGTTATCGCACAATATCCCACTATAACGCAACAGCTGGTACAAAAACCTGTATCTGTATCAGGTGTTACATCCGTATGTCAGCAAGCTGCATTGCAGCTTCTTCTCCTGTTTTGGGACACTCCAGTCACACCAGATACTACGGATAATCAACAGTGCATTAATAAGTACATCTACACTTCTCATATATGAATGTGTAATTCATTGGTTATCTATAAAACATGGAGCACTACAGGAAAAAACTGCTAGAGAGTGTGTTCCCAATAAAAAGGTTTATTGGATCAGAGCATAGCACACAAAAAAATAGCCCTGGGGCCCCCACCAACGCGTTTCGAGCTTGCGCTCTTTCTCAAGGTGCATACCCTCTGGCAAATCCCCTTACCTGATATAGGTTCATTTTCCCGCCTTTCCTCGCCACTAACCCGTCGCTCAGTAGCGTCACAAGGAGCGCGCCATGTTGCCATGACGCCCCATGAGTCGCGCCGTCGCGCTGGGTAGAGTGGTGACGTCAGCGCGTCTTTGAACCGCAACAACAGCTTTATTTCTATCACTTAACGAACACTAATAAAAAAACTTAAAACAACTTTATTGAACATTTTGATTATGAACAGTGTACACTCTCCGTTCTCCACGAAGTGTGTATCTAAAGAAAACATTTTTAAAAACAACAAAAATATTAGAACAATCCTTGGTAGTTAGTGATGTTTTTTCTCTCTATCTAGGAATGCCTATATGTGACTTTTATGAATGATTTTAGTTAAACACGGTCATAAATCATCAACATGGTATGGCAGCTGTCAAAACTTATTTTGAGCACTCCACCTATTCACTGACACAGAGCACGTTCATTCTAGATTGTATAGATTTTTTACTCACTCACAATTATTTTTTATTCGATGACACTTTTTATCTCCAAACACGTGGAACCGCAATGGGTACCAGCTTTGCTCCCTCATATGCCAACCTATTTTTAGGTTGGTGGGAGTCGGTCCACGTGTTTGGAGATAACAACCCTTATCGACACTGTATCACGTTTTACAGACGGTTCATAGATGATTTAATATTTATTTGGGAAGGAGGGGAAGAATCACTTTTATCATTCATCAATCACCTTAATCACAATGAATTGAATTTAAAATTCACCCACACTTTTGATTATCATCACTTACATTATTTGGATTTATTTTTATTCATTGATATGGATGGGAAAATTAATTCAAATGTATATAGAAAAACAAACTCCCGGAACACATATCTAAGATTTGACAGCTGTCATCCAAAACCCCTCCTAAATTCAATCCCAAAAGGACAACTAATACGTCTAAAGCGAATATGTTCAAAAAATGAAGATTTCATAATTCAAGCGAATGACTTATTAAAAAGATTTGAAGAGAGGGGATACCCCAGTCTAAACCTCAGAAGGTCCCTAGAGGAGGTGGGGAACATGAATAGGGACGATCTCTTGAATAAAGAAAGGAATCGACTAACCCGTAAAAACAAATGGGAAGCAAACAATCCAGTCTTTATCACACAACATAACATTCAAGTGAATAACATTAAAGACATTGTGAAGAAACACTGGAATGTTTTGTCTGCAGATCCGTTACTAAATGAAGTATTTAGAGAAGGCCCTCGCTTTGTTTTTAGAAAAGCTAAGACAATAGCTAATCATATCTCAAGAAGCCTCTTTTCATCCTCATGTTCTAATGCAAAGGAATATCTTCCTAAAGGATGTTTCAAATGTCTCAAGTGCATATCTTGTGCTTATATGATGCAGTCACACAACTTTGTTTCCTTTAATACAGGACAGTCATACCCCATCAAATCATTCATAAACTGTAATGCCACATTCATAGTCTATTTATTGGACTGTGGATGTGGCAAACAGTATGTAGGACGCACCACACGAGCATTAAAAATCAGGATGAGGGAGCACATTAGACTAATTAAAAAAGGAGATCTGACACACCCTGTATCTCTACATTTTACAAATTGCAAACATGGAGACATTTCCAAACTTAAATATAGAGGAATTGAGCATATTGAGAAACCCTATAGGGGAGGCAATAGGTTGGACTTACTGGATAAAAGGGAACTCTTCTGGATTTTTACCCTAAACACGAGAATTCCGTTTGGGTTAAATTCAGAGTGGGATCTAAATCCTTTCCTAAAATGAATTGTCAATAATTATCATTTTTTATATAATACGATACCCTTTGTAATCCCTTCCTATAAATGAACTTATTGTTAAAATCATTCTTTACAACAGGGTACCCTCTGTAATATTGATACATTTAGTCCAAGAAAACCACTGTATAATCAATGTAAACTATCATCTTATCCAGTACAAAAATAAATATAATACACAATATATAATAAAATACAATTATGTGCAAATAAATAAAGTATTGGTTTATAATATATAACATCACGGTTCAAACATCTGCTGATTCTATACATGTATGAATCACAAGAAATTTCGTATATGTGACTTCATTTCATAGTTCAGGGAATAGGCAGGTATGGGTTTAACAGATCAAGAAATCTTTTGTAAATAATCATAAATGATGACTTATAGGTTGTATGCATGCCTGCACTGTTTCTTGTTCTATGTCTATGCTTATGTTTAACTAAAATCATTCATAAAAGTCACATATAGGCATTCCTAGATAGAGAGAAAAAACATCACTAACTACCAAGGATTGTTCTAATATTTTTGTTGTTTTTAAAAATGTTTTCTTTAGATACACACTTCGTGGAGAACGGAGAGTGTACACTGTTCATAATCAAAATGTTCAATAAAGTTGTTTTAAGTACAACCGGTACAACCTCGCTGGAACACACGGCATACAGCTTGCAGATCCTCCTCCTGAATTGACGTGATTACGTCATACGCCCAACCGGTTTCCCTCCCACCTGGAGTTTCGTCAGGGACGAGTCAAAAACTATACAGTGATATAGCTGTGCTGTGTTAGTCACAGCGTTTATATTTAATCAGATCTCGGTCTCATCATAGTGGAATAGTGGGTATTACATCTCATTCTTTTGCTGGTGGGTTACTAGTAAAACAGCGCCATAGACCCAGTTCTGGACAAGTTTATGATATCAGACATCATTAAGTTTGGTGTTATGTGTAAAAAATTTTTTTTGATATCAGACACACCAAAGGCACACTACATTTCTTCACTTATCTCCTCACAAATGTTTTAAGGTAAATTAAATAAAACTAAAAATGTTTTTAATTTGTTCACATGTGCTCTAAAGTATTAATAGCAGACATAATAAATATTAAGTTTTAAATAAACCTTGGTGTGCATCATTAGAGTGCTTCTTTTTTAGAGACTGGCTGCTAACACCAGCCTTCCCTCTAAACCTTGAAAATAGATTTTAGTTCAGCACTCAGACTGTACCCAGTACCAAATTGGTACTTAGGTTAATATATATACTATATATCGAACACTGTTGATTATTTGTTATATTAGAGATCGGTATATTCTCCTTTGGTGGTTTTTGTTAAGATATTAAAGGGTCATTATAATTGTAATTTATCGATAACACACCAACATATTCCACAGCACAATGAGCGTGTGAAGACAATAACATTAAATTAACATACACTTACTTGCACGGTAGGTAAATAGTGCCCTGCTCCAAAGAGGCGAGTGGAAATATAAGGTGAAAGGAGGAGAAAGCAATCGGCTGGGGCATTCTTTACTTGGTAAAGAGACTTACCTTGACGTTGGTTAGCAGGCTTGGCATTATTTGATCAAAGGATGTAACAAAAAGTCTCCCTTGTCTTATAGATTTAGTTTTCACTATGTATATTTATTTCCCCATTTATTGCTAAGCAATGGGAGAAGCGCGGGGATTAACTTCCTGTTTTTGCACAATAAATAAACTGTTATGTCAAAAACGAATGTTATTAGTTCTTACTAGGAATGTATTCAATTTCTTTTTTAAAAAGTACCAGAGACACAATCGAGACTGATTGAGTGGTATGTATTAGCATAGCAAGCATATAACTAAATTACTGTACTCTGCTTATATTATGATTATTTTTTATCATTGATTACAATAAACATCATATATTGATTTATATTACTCTCGACCTCCTTTTATAATTGTACTCACTATATTCATAGACAGAATGTTAGGCTGTTCTACATATGCAAATTCATAACCAGGTGACCTGTTATTTAGAGTACAGTGTAACCTTTTTATGAGACACCGTATGGGAAAAAAGGTGTGACCCATTACAATAGAGGTGATATTTGAGCCCAAGAGATTATGTGGTAAGGTCACCTAGAGTGTGTAAAGAGAAAAGAGAAGAGGTCCTGTATGTACTGAACATCTCATTAATTTCTACCGTGCATTCAAACATTTGTAGTACAAGATCATAATGTTTGATATAGTTGACAGATGTTTAGAGATTGGCGATTTTTTTTTGGTGAATTTGGATCCGCAGCGGATCAGCCGGGTCCTTTGGTCTGCAGATTTCAGCAGATCAATGTCAAAAAGGGTGATTCGCTTTTTACGGATTTTTAAATTATTATTACCATTACCCTTCACGGATTCCCCAACCCGTGGACAGATTTGCAAATACAATCCACGGATTCGATTCTACAAATCCATCCACAGGTTGTATCCAATGGTGGATATGGATGAATCCGCCCAAATCCGTTTGCGGATTTTACACTGCAAAAATGGATTTTGGAGGTAACTTCAGCAAAAATCCAGGAAATGGATTTCGGCGCATTCGTCCATCTCTGGAGATGTTAATTAAAATAGCCAATTACTGCTTTTGCTGTGAATCGCATTTGTTCCGGTGCCCTTTCCTTCCTGCCCACATGGAAGAGAAAATTGTCCTCTTCAGTTGCAGTTCTCCGGCAGCACTTGTAGAGCCAAAAGAGTTGTACACCACAGAAAACTGGTCGACGTACATGACATGGATCACGAGGACCCCTAAAGTGCCTGTCCTTGCAATTTAAAACATACTGTGAGTTCACATAAGATTTAAGGAGTGAAGTTGCAAGTGTGTGCTGCCCTTAAGGATTAGGGACTCAAAGGAATAAGTCATGAAGGATAATGAAGTTGTCTCTGATTCTTCCAGTGTCAACCAACACATTGTGTAAACAAAGGTAACAGTCAGGAGACCCCTTCGGAGAAAGTACAAATATAAAACTTTTTATTTTAATTTCCATTACATTCGGAATAGCTCATATTGTGCACATATAACATGGATTTAAATTTTGAAAACTACAATTTAAAAAGTGTCTAGTCTTGCTTTAAACAAGGGAAACCTTAGCTGGCACATGCACCATCACAATACTGACCCAGGAGTACAATGTGCTCACAGAAACAGATCTTTGTGATTTGTTGGAAAGCCTGGTGTGATTACCACTTATAGAAAATGTCGTTAATTTGTTAAGCAAGACAATTTGAAGCAGACAGACACTGATGAAAAAGAAAACTGGAGTTTTTATTGCATTTGATTTGTACGATTCATAGAGATGTATTCAATACAAGCCATAGTTTGGGGAAACAAGGGATGTCTTCTAGACATCTTAGTGCAGTATATAAACTCCATTGATTGGCATGAATAAAAATAAAAACGGGTAAACACGTACATAGACACTGAGGAATATTGCCTGCTTCAACACAATTTGAGTTATTCGTAGAATTACTTCACTTGACTTCAGGAAATGGAAAGCTGATGTAGCAGGTGAAATCTCCTTATTAATCTTCTGCTAGTAACACAACTGGCATTAGAACACACAATGTTCCCTTTAAATCAAAATATCCAACCTCCAATTTCATAAAGACTAGTCAGTAAAAATTCAGTTTGTTTTATAATTTATAGTGGATTTTGCTTCTTCAGTTTTCGACTGAAAGGTTGACTTTTTTTTGCTCGGTCCCACAGCCTACGGGTTGGTCCTTACATTACTTTTTCTCTCTCAACTTCACAGCCTTCTTCGCCTGCCTCTCGTAGAGTGCCTCTGGGCCCTATTGCCTCGCTGACGATTAAACTGCTGCTTGAAGTCTACCAGGCAATCTGTGGCCTCTGAGATGGACACAAATGATCGGATAGGCGAGTCGCTGAGAGTGAGAGGAGTACCAGGCTCTGTGCTCACACTGGCACGCTGCTTTTCTTGTGGAGGGGAGATGCTATTGGAGAAAAAGGGAGAGCAGCTGTAAAATGCAGGAAGCCAGTGTGGCCTGGTGACGCAGAACCTGGATAAAGCAAGGCCTTTCCAAAGAACTGCTAAACTGTTTGCACTGAAGAGCTGATTAATTGCTCTAGCCCAATATGGTGAAAACCTGGGTAACACTAAACAATGAAGCGGGTAACACCGTAAACAATGAAGCGGGTAACACCGTAAACAATGATGCGGGTAACACCGTAAACAATGAATGGAAGTTAATACATTGTTACCAGTTACCCCACTTCTGACAGAGTATATGAACGAGTATAAGGCTAAGGCCCCGCTCCCAGAGTCAGCGCGCCCGCACTGCAGACAGGCGGGGCGCTGACATACACAGACTGCGATATGCGGTCTGTAGGGAGCGGGAGGTGGGCGGGAGTGGGAGGTTTGAGCGGGGGCGTGGCTTGAGCGGAGGGACCCGCTACTCCCCCCCCCCTCCCTCCACGGCTCGGGTAAGTAAAGCAACACACACACACAGAGACAGAGGCAGGCACACACATTCATACACACACACACACACACAGACAGACACACAGACAGAGGCAGGCACTCACGCACTCAGGCGCGCGCGCGCGCACGCACACACACACACACACAGACAGAGGCAGGCACTCACGCACTCAGGCACACACACACACAGACGGAGGCAGGCACTCAGACACACACACACACACACACACACACACACAGGCAGGCACTCACGCACACACACAGACAGGCACTCACTCCTCCCCACTCCCCGAAGCCTCTCCTCCTCCCGAAGCCTCCCCTCCCCATTGGCTCACAGCCACACCACGTGACGCGTCAACGCTAGGGAACACCATTCTCTTGTATCCCATAGCGGCTGACGCGCCACAGCGTGTAGTAAGCTGTGCAGCCAGGGGGGACCGGTTCCGCAGGATTCCCCTGCTGGTGGGGAACTCGCGTGTGGCCGCCCACGCCACCGAGCGCAGCGGGACCGAGGCCTAAGCCTGTAAGATCTTCTGAACCCGCTTTCTCCTCTAACAGAAAATCCTGTGGGTTTTGTACATTACTTTTGAACAATGGCCTCTAAAAAAACATCCGCAATCTTAAAAATTATAAATAAAAAGACACTGAATTGACAGCATAACTGTAAGAAATGTCCTGCGTTACAGTGTATTTATCTAATACTCATTCAACTACTTCCGTACCAGTATACCAAACAGAGAAACACTGTGCAGGACTGTCAAGTAGTTTGGACAGAAAAATAGCAAGGTGCTATTTTAAAGTCAGACATAAGAGAACTACAAATATTGAACCCTACCCACAACCTGGGTGTGCAGCAAGGGCAACGCTTGCATGCCGACACCAAACTCACCTCACACAGTCTGGGGCACTGCTGCTTGCTGCTGCATCTAAGAGTGAGACAGGAAAGATATGACCATTCTAAGTACCCCCGTAACCAAAACTTTTGAAGTGTTGTGTGTGTGTTAAGATGTGCATATATAATACACACAGACACACAGACACTTTACTGTGTCCGTCATGAAATACAATACAAAAAAAGTAGTCTGTAAATCATTTATTTGCCCATAAAAAAGCAGTTTACTGTTGATTTTAAAATAAACAGAATGTACAACATTTGGACCACCAGTTTATCATGCAGAATCCATAATGCTTCAGGTTCAATACAGACCCTTTGTCAGATGCAAAATGCATGAAACTGCAGATTCGTAACTTTTTTTTACTTTCAAACAAACACCACACTCTTGTCAAAATCAGTGAAACCTTAAAGCAGCAGTACTCCCTGCTTGTTATTTTTTTTTAATCCGTGTAACCCGAACCTCCGGGGATCCCCCAGTTCCCAAATGAAGACTAAGTTTGCCCAATGCTAATGCACTGGAGGAAATGACACACTACAGCAGATTTTCTACACTATAAATTCACACTTTCCTAATATAACACTGCTCTTTGCCTTACCAAGCACACCTACTTTTTTTTCTCTCATACGAACTCTAACCTTTAATATGCAACACCTAACTCCCTCACGGCCCAAAGCTTGACACACACCATAGAACTTGCATGCCATTGTAACTGTTGCTTTTGTGTGTCCTTTGTGGTTAGGATATACCTAGACCGGGCACAAGTGCTCAGTTGCTGAGGCACCTCTACAACAGGAAACTCAGTCACAGAAGACACAGGAGAGACAGGCAGACTCACAGGAGACAGAAGGGGCAGAGAGCCACAGGAGACAGAAGGGGCAGAGAGTCACAGGAGACAGAAGGGGCAGAGAGTCACAGGAGACAGAAGGGGCAGAGAGTCACAGGAGACAGAAGGGGCAGAGAGTCACAAGAGACAGAAGGGGCAGTCACAGGAGACAGGTGGGGCAGAAACAGACACACAAGACGAACAAATACACACACCACTCATTTTCCAGTGACCAAAGAGGAGGTCTCTGTGCTCTTCATCCGCTCACCCTAAAATCCTCCCCCCATTGACCATATTCCCTCACATCTTCTATGCTCCATTTCTGCCACAATATTTCCCCACCCAAACTCCCCTTTTTAAATCACTCATCTATGGCACATTTGATCTTCCTTTAAATATGCACTCATCACACCCATTAAAAAACAAACAAAAAACAAATTTCTTGACCCAGCTTCACTCTTCTTCTTTTTGCCTCCAACCTACTTGAGTGGTTGTATACAACCTGGCACACTCTCCTCCAGCTCCTTGCTTGACTGAAACAGCACTAACAAAAGTGGCCAATTAACTACTCCAAGCTAATTCCTCGTTCCTCCCCCTCCCAGCTTCCCATATCCTCCAGAATAAACTTAAATATTCTTTATCTCAACAATGCGGGTTCTCTACCTTGCATCTCATCCCTCATCTCCAAATACACCCCTAAACGCCCCCCCCCCCCTCCATTCTACCCATGACCTCTCCTCCCTTATTACTTCTTCTCACTCCCCCTTACAAGACTTCTCCACTGCTCTCTGGAATTTCCTACCAATCTCCATTAGAATCTCCCCCAGCTTTTAGACTTTTAAAAGTTCCCTGAAAACTCAACTTTTTAAGGACGCCTATCAAGCATCGCCCTTAAAATACACACCCCGACCCTATTGTGACCAGCAGTGCAGCTGACCAAACTCCACACTAACATCCCCACCACCAAACCTGAACGGGACCAGCTGTATATGGCTGGACCAAATTCCATCTTGAGGCATACACACAGTTAGCAGCCATTTTACCTTTTGATTACTTGCCCAGTGGACACAAAATGGCAGCAGGATTTGGCTTGCATCGTTGACTTTTTTTTCTTGCAGCCTTTTAGCAGTTGTGTGTGTCAAAACTGCCACAAAAATAAAACACGACTACAAATATTTTGGCAACCAGGAATCACGGGACCACGAATCAGCTCTAAGGAACCCTCCGGTTCAGGCTAGGTTATAAAAAAACAAATTTTTACTGGGAGCATCCACTTCCTGTTTTGTTCGTTCTGGAAATAATCTTTTCATGCAAACTGTCAGTCACATAATCCCTCTAAAAAAAGAACATACGGCTAATCAACATATTCTTATACTTCATACCTGCAGATATTGATTCAGACTGCTCCAGCATGTTCAGGAGTCTGCCGTCTCGTCCTGTAGATTCCTGCCACGAAAGCATGGACACAGTTGTCAAAAGCAACACCCCTCACAACACCTGAACCACAAGTACTGGAGGGCTCTGTTTGTACTCCACACTAACAACATTAAGCCTTTCACCATCTAAATTAATCACTTTACAGTAAAATAATCTCTGGGTAATACAGATGTAGGGTCATATTAACCCTTTGAGTGTCTGATGGGCCGTGCCACGTGATCGAGGCTTCACTAATGACGGAACGGAAGAGGAGTCATCCTCGTTCTGTAAGATAATGTTCTAGAACACACAGAACGCAATCTCCCCTAGAAAAATAAGCAAACAGAATTTGACGTCGCTACTACGTCATGGAGCCCCAGGAGTGCCAGACCCGGTTACGTAAGAACTGCATTCAACGACACCCAAAGGGTAAACTAGGCAGTCTTCTTCAGAAGGCAACTTACAGCCCACTCAATGCCATCACGATTAACTGTAGTGATTGGGAGAAGGAAGCACAAGTTATGCAGTAAATGAATGAGAACGACTATCTAATGGGGTTTAACCTCGACATGGTCAGCGGCTGACCTGCCTGTAACAGGGTCTAGCAAGTTTCT
This sequence comes from Ascaphus truei, assembly GCF_040206685.1. Lineage (NCBI taxonomy): Eukaryota > Metazoa > Chordata > Amphibia > Anura > Ascaphidae > Ascaphus > Ascaphus truei. The sequence goes on from NC_134487.1 coordinate 130,971,359, forward strand.
CTGGTCCGTTTTGGGTCATTTGATGAAAAGGAAGCAGTCAAATCAGTTTTCTGTAGGCAAATTAGGGCTGTGCGACATAAAAAAAAATACCAGCATGATATTAAGAAATGTATCGCTATAACAATACATACTGCGAGAATTTTTTGTTCAAATAAGTTTGAAAATGTTCTACTAAATCTAAATAAAATGTGTTCTCAAAATAAATACATTTTCTTTAGATTTACTAGAACATGAGACCTTCATTCTCAAATCCTTTCCATGTCTGGACTTCACCTTTTCCCACCTACACTGGTCCTATTACCCCAGCATCCCGCTCAATCATCCACCCCTCATCTTATCACTCTCACCCGAGATATTCTCTCCCTGTAATAGCACTTTTCACTTATAAAATGTTAAAAGTATATTAAACAGATTTTTTCTAAAATCAAAAATTGTCAAAAAATAAATCATTTAATTTTTTTTCATAAAGGGCGAGAGTGATGGAAGCAGTGTAGGTGAGAAAGGGTGAAGTGCAGGCATGGAGGGGGGGATGATGGGGAAGGGGTTTAGGGTCACAGGGGGGAGAGGGGAAGGGGGTAAGTACTCCCATGGGGATGGTGGTGAAAGGGTTACGGGTCTGGGGGGAGGGGGGGAAAAGAGAGAAAGAGGCAGGGATTAAGTGTCGCAGGGGAGGTGGCGGCATTAACAAAAAGAAAGTGTGGCGTTCCTACCTTTTACTGCTGCCTTTGCTCCCCCCTCCCTCTGAGTCAGCATTCAGGAGCAGCGAGACAGCAGTTTCAAAGCTGCTCTCACTGCACCGGCATCACAAAATATTGAGATAACAATCTCCTGGTGTGCCAATATGGGAGATTACCTGTTATCACGATATTTCGATATATTTTTATATCGCCCAACCATAAGGCAAATTTGTGTTTAGCATCACAAAACATTTAAGGACTTTCACCATTTGTGCAAAACATGCACAGAAATTGCGTTACCATCACCCTCCAGTAATATAACTACATAACATATTCACATACAGCTCAACCCCGTTATAACGCGATCCGTTACAACGCGAATCCGCTTATAACGCGATGCAAGCGTGGCTCCCAATTTTCTTATTTATGAATACTTTACAACACAATTATTGGTATCTTAAATACTTTATTGTACAATGCATACAATTGTACATTATTTTTAACGCGATCCGCTTATAACGCGATGTGATTCTTTGAACCCCCAGCACAGCGTTATAAGGGGGTTGAACTGTACATATACATATAAACACACACACACACACACAGGAAGTCCATAAAGTGCCAGATTTACAAACTGTCGTTCCCTAAAAAAATACCAACCACAAGGTAATCTATTTTTATAGAAGTGTTCAACCTCTTTCTGAATTCACGGGCCTTTGAGGGTTCTCCAATCTGCTAACCAGGTACAGTATTTTGAAGATATACGTGCAGTCGTGCCAAGGTCAGAATTGTGACCCCTTGACCCTTTCAGTGCAAAAAGTGTATTTTATTACCAGAGATTAGTTTTTTCCAATGGGAACTAGATTTCCATCAACATCTGAGGTTTGGCAAGACAATTTTAATGGTTTAATGTGTGTCCACAGACTAAGCTTTTTCCAAGAGTAAGACAGAGCGGAGCTTGCAGTTTTTTTTTACATTTCTGTCCAAACTAAATATGAATAGTTGACATACGAAACTTATACCAAAGATTTCCACAGAGTGGAGCAAGCAAAGAACCTGTTTTGGTGCCGACTGGAAAAATAATGCTTAATGCTTGAGCAATGTGCTCAGCACTATTAAAGCGTTCCTTTAAAATTATAAATGTTAAACTGACCAATTAATTCACATTTGCAAGGCTGTGGGGGGCAAGAGGAAGTGCGAGACCAAAGCCTAGAATTTATATACATAATAAAAAATCAAAAAAAGGAGGGAGGGAGTTGAAAACCAACAGTGAACAAGCAAGAAGCATCAGAATTGCTGCGGGCGGAGGAGATAGGAGAGTGTGAAGATTTGAAAGAAGAATGTTTCCAATGTCCTGCTTATGCAATGCAGTATTGCGCCTTATGATGAAAGCTCTTCCGATAAAGGAAGGTATTTCTCACTTTCTGCTAATATCACTGAAGACACAAATAGAACCCCTTTTGCCCGCATGCTACCACAAAGGCCTTTTTTTATTTGGTACCCTTTACATATGCCATAAATGGATGTCTGCTGTATAGCACTTTGTGAGAAGGCAAGAGACAACTATACTGTTCCCATGCTCACCTTGGTGCTTCTCAGCCTTCGGCTTCCCTGGGTCTCCAGCACAGCCGTCTGCAGGCAGCTGTCCACATGCCTTTGATAATCCCGTAGTGGCACCAACGATTTACACAAGTAGCACTTCTCACACCTGTTGAGACCCAACCGATACAGTAGGGGGGAGGAGAAATGTCACCAGGGCAGATGTGAAGGGCAATCATTGCCCAATGCCATCATACAAGCACAACATAACTACTTGTGTACTAGGTTTCATTTTTTTCAGTTTCCGTATGAGCAGCCCACATAGGAGTTGGCTCAGGTTACTTTTTTTCCTGTGAGCTTTTAATATTTTCACTAATGGAATTATGTAGGGAGTACTTTTCATTTTGATATGAAGTGTACCAATAAGAAATGTTATATGCCTAAATGTCATATACGGCCCTTGAGTGGTTTTGCCATTTCTCTACTTCTCCAGCCAATGGTAGTTTTTAGGAGTTCAATGATGTAGCAAACAGGAGCTATGGGAAAAGTGCAGAAATATAGGAATTTAAAAGTTAAAAAGTGCGACACACTTCGGCGCAGATTACTTTTACTGAACAGTGCTAAACATTTCTGTTGGGCCATGAGGTAACCTGAGGCTGAACTCTGGTTAGTAAATCAGGTCCTTAAATGTTTTTAGATAGATATTGAGACTAGCAGTGTAATTGTTTTTATGTGCATGTTAAAAGTACAGATATCCGAGTCCTGGCTGGTTTGGGGGATCCGTGTGAGACACATGGATGCACGCAAGTATTTCCTGTATTTATTACAGATGCAGCGGCCGTTATTTGAACATTTCACGCGTTGTGTACCCCTCGGAATACCCATGTTATGGCGCATGATTTCTTCCAACCGTACCGCCTTAAGACGCGTGTTGGCTCGTTTTTATCGAGTGCAGAAAATTGCATTTGAGTGTTCTGGTTTTTAAACACCTGCAAATTGACACAGTAGCACAGTACTGTACACATTACAATTAATTTCTGCCACGGATAGGCAAAGAATTGCACCCAAAGAAATCATAATCCATGAAATTCAAACAAATCAACCGCGGTAAACACAGGCGCGAATGTCGTGTGGAATACAGCAGAGCACAAGAAAACGGCTCTGTGAAATGTTCGAATAACGGCCGCTGCACCTGTATATCTTTACGGAGGCCACAGATGTTTGAATAATTGGATTACGTGATTTTATCCCAGACACTGAACTACTAATTCCTAAAATAACAGCAATAAAGGGGTTACTTGTTCTATACAAGTGTGAGTGGGTATTAGTCAGCATTAGGGGGTCAAAATAGTATCCCATACTTGCTCTTCACAAGCAGTGACATGGAAAGTTAGAGATAGGGGAGAGGCAAAGACAAAAACAGTGCAAGGAAGGATAGAGCCAATTTACAGCAGATACGTTGCAAAATACATACTACCAGGGGTAAGAAAATGATGGTAATGGTCTTGTGAAGTGTGTATGAATAGTTTTTATTTTTTCATATATTTTTATGCCCCTCACGTTGGCCTTACTAACAGTTTGAGCCATTGAGCAATCATGTGGGAATGTGGCAAGTCTGCGGTTTTTGGAATTCCTATCTCCGAAACATGGATGCCAAAATGATGTGCTCCATCACACAGCTACTTAAAATAAAAAACAGACTGCACGCCTAAATGGATTAATGGTCCATACTTCTCAAGATGCCAAGAACATGGGACTGCAGTTCTGATTCCTTTGTGCAATGCATTGCAAGCCTGTCCAGAACCAAACAGGCTTAATGCTTGCTTTTGAAAGATGAGTCATGAATATAAATATATATATGTGTGTGTGTGTAAATAACAAACCATGTCACACTGATTAATCCCTCATTTGCTTCCAGATAAAAATACGCGATTGAGAAACATGAATAAGAAATCTTACCCATGAATAACAGGACGACTGGGTTAAGCCTAAACGTTCAAAGTAAATATAACCTCATTTACAAAGAAGCAACACATAAGGCACTTTAATCCTTTCAGTGCATGTGTGTTTTGCCCGAAAATTGCCATAATATTTGTTCTGTTTTTATGTAGATGCAGGTATTACAAGTCACTTTGTAAAGTAGGATCATCAGCTTTCCAGAGCAGCGAACCTAGAATTTCTAGCTCATATGTACTTATAGCTCCATCTTCAACCAATCAGAAAATTACTAGATAATTAAGGTTGTATTCTTTAATGGTATGGAGAAGCAGTTACTGACCAATACCAGAATATGAGCACAAGAATAACTACTTGCCTACTGGTCTTCAGCTTTTTCAGTTTCCAACCTCAGCAGCTCATATTAAACTGCCACCGAAGGAAGAAATCCTGCAGTTTATATTCTATTTTCTGTGACAACTTAAGGAGCAGTTCAAGTTGTTAGCTATTTTTCCTGCAACTTCATGAATGAGAGATCTGGCGCTAGAAGCTACTAGAGAACAGCACTACTAAACTCAAAACAATTAAAAGGATGTGGTTGTCTTCCACGTAAAATGTGCAAGCTTAGTTATATTAGCAAATCGTGATAAAAAAAACCCTGACATACAGTGCTTTCTAGTACAGATAATAACAGAGCTCCACAAAAAGGTCACACTGTTAACCCTGCACACAAGAACATATGCAAATAAGCACATCAACTGTCAATAGAAATGGCCCTGTACATCTTCCGAGCAACATTTTTAATAACTTACTTAAAATAGCAATGTGAACTGTATAATGAGGACGATTTTCACCATACAATTCCTATCGCATCCAGCTCTTTCTTCTTAGAGAAAAATAGAGCTGCACTAAGTGTGCCATGGATCAAGCTCCATGAGATATGTTGTGCATCGCCATCTTCTATTATCTGTAGCATACAGTAATGGAATAGGACATTTGGCCACGACCTAAACGCCACCGGCATTCTGCCACCGGGAAACGTCAAGCCAGTTCTGCCGCGCCCGACCGCCCGCTCTGACAAGCCAGGCAGTGTAATGGTAGGACATTTAAACATGTACTTTATAAGACGTGGCTTATCAGAGCGTGGGAGCACTTGCGGCTGACATCATGGCAAATTGTCCCGACGGCAGTGTGGTCGCGGCCAAATACGGTTACAGAGCACTGGGCTTGGCCAGGTATAGTTTGTAAGGAACTCCAGTAATTCTGTTTGAGTCTCTGCTCTGATATCAGATGAAGTCGTACGTTAACACCATACTTTGTACTATTGTTAGAAATGTTAACGTTCATCAGAAACAGTGTACAAATTGAAGCTCAACTGCAAATTAAAATAAAGTAAAAGTGTTTCGTTATGCAGAGTATCACTCAAGTATACACAAGTTGTCCCTCGTTCACTCTAGATTATAAACTCTCACGAGCTGAGCCCTCGTGACCTTTTGTGTCTGTGCAGGTTTGTCCATATTTGTATGTAATTAGCAAATCTGTGTACCCCCATTGTACCGTGCTGCGGAATATGTTGGCGCTTTACAAATAAACGATGATTATAATAATAATAATTAAAAATGGTCTCACGGTATTGCTTTGTTAGAGCGGAATTTCAGGAGACCGTACCCAATGGATAAGCGGAAGCAAAAAGAAGAACAGACATTTTGAGGTATGTCTGACACACATGGAGATACAGTAATACAAATAACAAAATATGAATGGTGGACCTTTCCCTATCTTTTGCCCTCTAATTTCCTGGCGATGTGATTCTTACGATGTGGAGCAGGTAAAATACTACTTGAAAGATGATTGGCTTTTTTGTGTGTAAGTGTGCAAGACAGAGTGCAATATTACCACATGAATTGCAGGAGACACATGAAAATATACAGCAATGTTATGGATTTCCAATCTTGCAGCAGAGGAAATGATTAAATGAAACACGTTGGTGACAAGCCCTTTTATAATCTTCTTGCTACCCAGTTACCTATATTTGGTTGTTCGTCTGACCGAGCCTCTATCATGGCTCAGTAAAGATGGAATAGAAATTGAAATCTTTATTCTTTCTGGAGGTATTGTCACCATGCAGCAATATTCTCATTATCTTGTTCTGTCATACCATTATCCAAGGGCAACATTTCCAGAAGTACAACATAGGTAAATGTGATCCTGTGTACGTAGTTAATAGAATTATGTTGGTATTGGATTTTGTTTTTTCTTTTGTTCCTTATGGTCACTTTTCTAATCGTCAAACAGCAAATTTGTAACAAATAGAAAATTGCTGTGTGGCAGGGTTATTATTGTATTGCATTAGATGATCTATAGAATAACAGCATTCTATGCCCTATTGTAGGGGTAACGTGAATAATTACATTTTGTACATGACGGGGAAGTCTTACAGTACACAAAAATCCAATTGTCACTGTGAAGCTCAGAACCAGCACTCTTGTTTTATTATTATTTTCTGACTGCTATAATTAGTGAAAAAATACTCTCAAGCCCTACGGTTTCCTGCGCGTTGCAATGCTGTACACAATATGAAGAAAGCTTGCAGCAGAGTTTTACACCCTTTTCTTTGTGACTGAGAAAACAGACAAGTGATCATTCTTATACCAGAAGTGCATTTCTTGCTGCACTCCATTTGAATTACGCTAGCATTGCTTACGTAACATATTGGATGTCAGAGACTTTTGAAGACGCAGTCAAACACTTGGAAAGTGAAGAACTTCATTAAATCAATAGAAATGGAATTCTTTGCAGATTGTTGAACCAAGATGACAATTACTCACGGATATTGCCGTGTAGGAAGAGACAAAACCACAGACTATTATCCCAAAAAGTTTGTGTACTACAGTTATATTTAGGACCATGACCTAATAAATGTTATCAGCACACATTACACTTTTCTCAGGGCCACTAAAATTATGTACTTCAGGTCAAAAAAATTATTACATTCACAAGTGCTTTGTATGTTTAGTTGGGATAGCAATATGATAGCAAATGTGCTTCATTGCTGACGGACCTCAGCTCTCCCCAGCTGCTCCGGCGGAAATCCGCAACAGAAGTTTGTCCCGTCTGGAAGTCAGGCGAAAACTTCCACATCTGTGTAAGTCTAGCCCCAAGATAAAAGGGAGTGTGTGTGTGTGACTATTGTGTGGGATTGACAGGGGCATTGAGGGAGTCAGATTGAGTGATAGATTGGGGGAGTAAGAGAGAGGGAAGCAGGTGTAAGAGATGGGGATGTAAGAGGTGGGGGGGGCGGTAAAGGTGGTGTGTGAGAAAGAGGGACACCACAAAAGGCCTTTACCATGGGGGGTGGGGGAGGGGGAGAAAAGGGGCAGTGGAAACTCTTGTTCTGGGCCCCAGGAAAGCTAGTAGCTATTCAAAAAGATAAGAACTTGTATAGTCAGCATACCTACTTACTTGCCAGTGTCTGGGGATGGGAGAAGGTCAGCAGGACCGGCAAGGCTCCTCATGGCTATTTTCTTCCTGCGTGTCAAGACTGAAGCAAGAGACAAAAATTATAAGAAATGAGAATCCCTTTTCAATTAAGAAAATTCAGACGTGTGGTCTAAGGCAGGGGTGCGCAAACTGGGGGGTGCGCAAACTGGGGGGTGCGCAAACTGGGGGGTGCGCAAACTGGGGGGTGCGCAAACTGGGGGGCGCGCAACAATTAATACGGGGGGAGGGGGGGACACAGCGGTTGAGGTCCCGCGCCCTTCCCCAAAGCATTTAAATTAAATGCCGGTGAGGCGTGAGTCCTCTAACTCCCTAGCGACGCGTCGCCATGGCAATGCGTTTCAAATGTCACATGACATGACCCGCGGCGTCATTTGAAGTCGGGTCCTTGGAGATGGGGGGTGAACGCTGCAGCTGCCAGGCAGGGGGGCACAGCTCAGAAAGTTCAATTTGAACTTGTAAGATTTAACTTCTATTTACATGGCACTAGATGAGACACTATGCAAGATGGATAATCAGAATGGTACTGACCAGACGTTTCCCGTTTGTCGTCATCTTTGCTTGTGCCATCACAGTATGCAGCGTGTATCTCAATCTGAGTTGCAGAGAAGAGCTGCCCGCACAGCGGACACTCCACATGCTGCAAACAGGAAGGCTCCAAAGAGGCAGCCTGCTCAGCAGGGGTCACACTAGGGATCCTGGACTGAGGAGACACGGAAAACAACAGGAAATAGTGACAATTAAGCATTGGCAACAGTGTGTGCATGTGTGTTGCAGCAATGCGTGTCACAAAATTACGACTCGGGAGTATACTATAGTGTGCGTTTTTATGTTTATACAAAATCTAAACTTCTTGTGTCTTCCACCCCAATAATAAAGGTCGTTATAATTCTGCCCACTCCCAAATCATCACTGGATCGCCAGGATTTCAAGATGCCCAACTTAAAAACTGATTGGCAAATACTTATGGTCTATAGAGTTTTTTATATAGTATGTCTCAACCATTTAGATTTAACCCATTCAATTATACCACTATATACATTTTGGTGTTAATTAGGACTGGCCCTATTATCTCTTGAAAGCTTTAGCCTTTTGATAGAAAAAGTATTTTCTGTCAAATAGCCGATTTTAGTTAAGGAAGTCTGAATGTTGTTTTGCCACTACAGATTGAATCCGCAAATATCTGTATTCTGCAAAGTAAAGCATAGAAGAAAAACAAACAAACACGTACAGCAAAGTTAAAAAAATAAATAAAAGTCTGCCCTGATGCCCGGGAGCTTGTGAAGGGAAAAAACCTGCAGCTCCTGTCATGGCTGTGATGTGAGTAGCAGTCGCTGCTCTCCACTTCACACAAGGCGGGGGATTTCTCAGTTCCTAACCTTCCCAGGCGCCTCTAACATTGCTCTAACTGCAGTACTTTGATTTGCGACTTTGTCTTTCAGATTGGAAACTGGCACAATTAGAAAGAAGGTGCCATAGCGCCGCATGCCGGAGGATGTTGATGCTCAGATAATGGGCGCGAAAGCGCCTGAAACCCGTGCTCTGCTGCAAGTTACAGCAAAACAACCCTGAAGGAAGTCTGCCATTAACATTTTTACTAAAGCTGCAGAACAGCACCCCGTTCCAGTACCAGTGTAATAAGTTGTGTGTTTTTTTTACTTTTGCCTACTGTAAAAGAATTTGATAAAACACTCCACGAAACGAAGCCCATATTTACTAAGCGGTGCAATGCCACAAGACACCTTCTGGCAAAGGTAAATTCATGAGATCTCTTGTGGTATAAGACATTTAGAAAATACAGCCCCGTGTACTACCATTATAATTATTATTATTAAAGAACAGAGGAACGACAATGGGACAGTTTACCTTTACACACAGACATTTGACAATTACAGTATGAAGAGGCTACAAAACAATTGGATACCATTACGATACCATTGAGACACCCCCACTCATTTTTTACAAATACTTATCTGGTAAAAGGTACCAATTAACAGCATTAAATCTATGGAACATGTCACAGTCACAAGTTCAATTTAGTCTTTGAAGGGACTAGTCCTATAAAAAAAATTCTGTGATATATAGCCAATAAAGAATATCACTTGTGAGCACATTCACATGTCTTAGACAGGTCTGCACCCCTGCCTTTCACCATTATCACCTAACATACAGTGCTTCCACTGCAGCAAGGGATTCTGGGAAATGACATGCAAATGAGCACACAATGTGACACCTTTTGCCTGAAATCCATTTTTACCTGGAACCCTTATAAGCAAATGCTCGCTGTCCACACAGCTTTTAAGCACAGCCTGGGATTAGATGCAAAGCCTGTCAAACCACTTTTTTTATTCCCTCCCCCGTGAACTCAACAGCATGGGTGCTTCTCCTTGAGACTGCCCTCCTGAAGTCCTTGTTACTTTTCCCCAAATATCTTCAGCCGGTAGGCCTAGGTCTTCAGGGTCTTTGACGCCGTCCTCCGTCAGGATTCAGAACGTCCATCTTTTCCTCCCTTCAGCCAAAAGACCCGCAAGAAAGTCCAAGTCTTTGTCGCTTTCCCTCCGAAGAGGGACGGTGACTAGCCATAGTTCTTGGGTCATGCCGGAGCACCCCAGCCCTGATGAGCCGGGTGGGTTAAAAAAAAAATTCGGCGTCCCCTAGCCAGAAGGCCCAGGAATGACGGAAGTAAATCCTTGGTGTCAAGGGTCCAATGCTGGGAACGACTCCCCGTACCAGTGTCGCTGAGTTAGGGCATAACTTTCCCACTGTGAGCTTCACACAGACGGTACTGAATATCACTAGTGAGCACATTCACATGTCTTAGCCAGGTCTGCAACCCTGCCTTTCACCATTATCACTTACAGTAGCATACAGTGCTACGACTGCAAGGGATTCTGGGAAATGACATGCAAATGAGCACACAATGTGTCACCATACATGCGTATGTCTTATGGACCTCGGAGCTATACATCATAGTCACTCTCTGACCTCAGGTTCCTTTTCCTGATTACACGAATTATCTGTTTCTACAGGACATGTTAGACAGGCTTTTTTTTTTTTTTAAATATCTATGCATGTAGCTTTGCCTTTAATAGGTCACAGAGTAGTTCATGGGGCATGTCATCTTGAACACAGAGAGACTGTCTGTTGTGATCATCTGCTTTATTTGCTTTATGTAAGCCATTTTCGTATACAGGGGTACTTCTTATTTGTCTCTACATGTATGACCGGACGGTCGTGATTACACAGTGAGCATTTGCTCCCTGTGTTACCGTAGCTCTTTACATATGCTATTATTCTCGAGTTTTGGTATAGCTATTATTTTTGTTTAGAGAGTACCTTTGAGGTCATGTGCTTTTTGGTTTTAGCTAGTGTTCTTTTTTTTTATCATATGTGTTTAATAAACTGTTATACTTTTTTTGGATATTCCGAGTGCTTCTCAGGGAACTTCTTGTTTCTTTTTTGGTATGTATGTGTATATGTATGTGTATGTGTGTATGTATGTGTATGTGTGTATGTATGTGTATGTATGTGTATGTGTATATATGTGTATGTGTGTGTATGTGTGTGTATGTGTGTGTATGTGTGTGTATATGTGTGTGTGTGTGTGTATATGTATGTGTGTGTGTGTGTATGTGTGTGTGTATGTATGTGTGTCTGTGTATGTGTGTCTGTGTATGTGTGTATGTGTGTGTGTGTATGTGTGTGTGTATGTGTGTGTGTGTGTATGTGTGTGTGTGTGTGTGTGTGTATGCGTACACATCTCTTTGCTTATATATTAACTGACAAAAAAAAGACGCTGAGAAGTGAGACTTTGCTGAAGGGATTTTCAACACTAGTAAAATAAGAAAATGTGTGACAAAAATGCCCAAGAGGCCTGCTGCTTCTTTTTTTTTTTTTTTAACTAACATAGAAACATTTTTTTCTATGTCCTCTAATACAGCGGTGCGCAAACTGGGGGGCGCAAGATTATTCAGGGGGGTGCGGTGGTTGCAGAGGCCCTGCGCTCTTCCCCCAAGGTATTAAAATTGATGTTGGGGGAACGCGAGGCCTCTGCAACTTCACTTACCCTGTCTTCGGCGACGCAACGTCAAATTACATCGCAGGGTCACGTGATGTCACATTGTCATGGCAACGTGACGCCGAGAGCCTGAGACAAGGTAAGGGAGGGGTGGCGCGACCCCATCTCTAATATATCCAATACATTCACAAAACAAGTGATAATCAAGTGTACAGTTATGAAATCAACAAGCCAAAGGCAGAGTTTCATATGAAGAACTGCTGCTCTTTAAGCTGCAGTCATCAGAAAGTCTACAGTAAACCAACATAGAAGCAAATTCTTTGCAGGTTTTTGAACAAAATTCAATTCGCAGATAGATTTCCATAGGCGGTTTGGACAGTTAAAAATGTGGGCAAATGCTCCTGAAACCACCATCATTTTCCCTTTGCACAAATATTATAACATTCGCATGCGTGTAAGACATTCGATTAGTCCACAACTTCCAGACCCTGAAATATGAAGGGAGGAGGGAGTGCCCCATTTTAGTATAGTACAAGTGCTATATACACTGTATTTCCACGATTCGAACATACACGTTTTTCACATTTTAACGTTTCTGAAATCACGATGCGTCTTACAATCGATGCCAAAAGAAACTTGCCAGCTGCCACCAGGCAGGGGAGTAAGGCTGCGCTTATAGTGCCGGCGACGCGACGTCGCTTCAAAACAAATGCATTGAATCTGTAGCATGCGCTTATAGTAAGCGCGACGGCGACGGAGCAGCCTGAATCTCTGTAGTCACTAGAATTTGATTTTTACAGAGACAGTCTCACCATGTGACAGGCTGTAACCAATCAGATAGCTACTGATGCAGGGAGAGGGGATGTGTGTGATTGTGTGTGTGATAGTGGGATTGTGTGTGTGTGAGTGTGGGAGTGTGTGTGTGTGTGTGGGGGGGATTGTGTATGTTGGGGGATTGTGTGTGTGGGGGGGGATTGTGTGTGAGGGGGGATTGTGTGTGGGGGGGATTGTGTGTGTGGGGGGGATTGTGTGTGTGTGTGAGTGTGGGATTGTGTGTGTGTGGGGGGGGGTGATTGTGTGAGTGTGATTGTGTGTGTGGGGGGGATTGTGTGTGTGTGTGGGGGCGGGATTGTGTGTTTGTGATTGTGCGTGTGTGTGTGTGTGTGTGATTGTGTGTGTGTGTGTGTGGGGGATTGTGGGTGTGTGTATGTGTGGGATTGTGTGTATGTGTGTGTGAGTGTGATTTTGTGTGTGAGATCAGGGCCGCCAACAGAAATCATGGGGCCCGGGACAAATGAAAGGAGCAGCCCTTCTCCCCCCCCCCCCAACCCATAGCACACCTACCATAACTTTTACTTAACCCCCCCAATACATACAAAAACACACCCCCACCCCCAATACATCTACGAATACCCCATTCCCCCCCAATACATCTACAAATATACCCCACTTCCCCCCCCCCAATACATCTAAAAATACCCCACTCCATCTACAAATATACCCCACTGCCCCCAATACATCTACAAATATACCCCACTCCCCCAATACATCTACAAATATATCCCACTGCCCCCAATACATCTACAAATATATCCCACTGCCCCCAATACATCTACAAATATACCGCACTCCCCCAATACATCTACAAATATACCCCACTCCCCCCCAATACATCTACAAATATACCCCACTCCCCCCAATACATCTAAAAAATACACCCCCAATACATATACAAAGCAGGCTTGCCTTGGGGATTATCACAGACCGGGCCGGCGGCTGCAGGGGGAGGGCGGTGTGGTGGTGGGGAGGGGGGAAGCGGTGGCTGACGATGGGGGGTGAGGGGGGTGGCGGGGGCCCACCGGCTGTCGGGACTGCGGGGAGTTATTGGCGGGGGCCTGACGGCTGTCGAAACTGCGGGGCGCCGGTAGCCCGGCGGCTGGAGGGACTGCGGGGGGCTGGCGGTGGCAGGGGCCCGGCTGCAGGTCACAGCAGTTGCTGCCAGTACTGCCCCGCTGCAGGCACATCTCAGTCCCACAATGGCTGCTCGTGTGTGCGCCGGGCCTCCCTCTCACGCCGGCGAGGCGGAAGCTTAGCCCAGCTGACTTCCGCCGCTGCCGAGAGACCCAGCACCGGGTGCAGCGTTTTATTATTTGGGTTGTATTTTGATATGTATTGGGGGAGGGGGTGTATTTTTATATGTATTGGGGGGTTAAGTAAAAGTTGTACGCTAAAATGTGTTTTTCCGTGGTAGGTGCGCTATGGGTTGGGGGGGCCTGCTCCTTTCATTTGTCCTGGGCCCCATGATTTCTGTTGGCGGCTCTGATTGTGTGTGTGTGTCTCAAGTGGAACACACTATATCAACAACTTTAAAATAGTAAATTCTCCCGTAATTTAACGTAAAAGTACTGTAAATTCAGCATACAAACAGAAATGACAACTCCTCTCCATTTCAGCCCTCACCCCTTGCTCTTGTCCCCACCCCTCTGCCTTTTGTCACTCCCCTTGTAGCAAGAGACGGCTCCCAAACTCAAATGACAACTTTCGCTTGGGCTACGGAGACGGGAGACATCATCCGTAGCCGTAACTATAAGCGCAGCCTAAGTTGTGAGGTAGTTGTCATTGCCTGCGGATGTGCAAACTTAGCCGTGCGTAGAAGGCATCCAATGGTCACTTCAGTTGAGTTACCGTACTGGCATTGGTACCACCACAAACGGTTGAATTTTTACTTCAATTTGGATCCCTAATTGTCTTCAAAAAGATTACACATGATGCAGCATTGAAACGTAAAGTTATTGTGTTCACAGAAGAGCACGGAAATAGACCTGCCGGAGGTATATTTACTATAAGTGAAGCAAATATTCATCGCTGGAGGAAGGACGACACTTCTATATTTTCTTGTAAAGCAACAACCAAGTGCTTTACAGGACCTAAGAAGGGAAGATACCCACAAGTAGATAAAGCTGTGCTTCGTTTTGTCATTGAGATACGTGCAAAAGGATTGCCTGTCACACGCCAGCCAATGCAAGTAAAGGCAACAGAAATGGCCAAATCACTCGGAATAGATGATAGAATTTTCAAAGCTAGAAGAGGTTGGTGTAACCGACTCATGCATCGTGAAGGTCTAGCACTCAGGTGCCAAACATCAATCTATCAAAAGCTTCCGGCTTCAAGAGAAGCTGTTTATGTTCCAGTGATCCGTAATTCAATTAAGGAAAAAACAAAAACCATGAGTTTAACCAAATAGGAAATGTAGATGAAAACCCGGTATTCTTCGATATGCTTCGAAATTATATTGTCAATCCTAAACGTGCTAAAAGAGATCAAGATCATGAGCACGGGTTATGAAAAGCAGCGTGTCACTGTGATGCTATGCACCAACTGCCGATGGTCAAAAGTTGCTGCCTTATATCATTTTATGGTGCTCCTCCCACAGGAGAAAAGATCGATGCACCGCCAAAGAACTTGTGCAGAGGCTGAGAGATGTGACTGAAAAACTGTATTGCGGCATGGAAGTGTAGCTCTGGCGGATCCTCTAACGCGTTTCACGCCGAAGCGCTTTGTCAAAGAGCTTTTCTCCTGCGGGAGGAGCACCATAGCTACGGATGACGCCATCGGTAGCACACCGGGTTGCTGGGACAACAGCCGGATACTGACAACACCTGGTTCCCATCACCCATTGCGACGGAGGAGTCGCTGTTTGATCGTGGTGAGGAAGACCGGATGAGTTTGTAGAGCTTTTGGGGAGACCGCCGGCCCTCTGGTTAATCGTGAGTTTAATGATCAATATTACTAGAGCTTTTGCATAAGCCAGTTACCCAATAACATTTGTCATCTCACGTTTTATAATTCTGGAGGTCAGCCTGTGACTCGGTCACTCCCTATTCATAACACACTATATGATGCTGTTCAGCTTCCTGATACACCTCTGAGCGCCGGATTTGTGAACGTCACGGTTCACTATACAACTACGCTTATATCATTTTAAGCCGCAAAACGATACTTTAGAATTAAATCTTTCCCAAAGATGTAATTGTGCGTGCACCAAAAAAAAATAAAAAAAATGGATGGATGACAACTGAGCAGATAGAAAACGGGGTAAAAATCACCTGGAATATAAAAGTCTAGGAGCTTTATGTAACGCACCTAGTATGGTATGTTAGTTCTTGAAGTGTTTTGTGGACATTTATCTGAGCAGCTCAAGAATAAGCTTGCCGGAAAACGTTGCGACTTGGTTGTTATTCGGTTGGCATGACTAACCAAATTCAACCACCCCCTTGATATACAGCATCAGTTACCAAACCATTTAAAGATCATATAAGGAAAGAATATGAGGCCTGATTGCTATCTGATAAACTTCCTTTGACGTCTTCTGGTAAGATTAAGAGGACATCCGCACAAAAACACGCAGAATGGGTGTCAGCTGCTTGGAAGAAAATACCTGAAACAGTAAAGCACTCATTTAAAGAGGTAGTCCCAGGGGGAGGATTTTTGAACAAAGTTTTTGGTGTTTTTTAATTTTTTATATAGGATTGAAGCAGGGGGTCTCTGGAGCTAAACCCCATTCATTTCAGCTTTAGGGGCCCCCTGAGTCCGGAGATACTTACTTGCGAAATAGGTGCCGAGAGTTGTTCTCCTCGGCAAGCAGGGATCTCATAATGGCAGCTGTTCAGATATTCCCTGGCCTGTGGGCCAATAGGAAGCCATGGCATCATCGGCGTGGCTTTCTATTGGACCATGTGACACGGGAGCTTAGAACCCAAGATCCCTGGATCAGCTAGCGGAACCTACTTAGGCGTTATGAACTCAGGAAATAAGAGGATCCAAGGAGCTGAAATTAGCGATATATATATATCGCGAAAGCTCGCACAAATAAAAGCATTTAGTTAGCTACAGAACGGTATAGTCTATTCATTTTTGATTATTAAAGCTCGGCTCACACGGTACTGATACACACACACACACACACACATTACTTGTGAGCACATTCACATGTCTTAGGCCTCGGCCAAGCTCCCCGCTGGTGTGCTGAGGCTCAGGGAAAGCGGGTGCTTTCCTTGGCCTTGCGGGTGCTTTCCCAGCGCGCCGTCAGGGGGTGGGCCAGTGACGTCACGGAGCTGGTTCGCCCTCATTGGGCGAACCGCTCACGTGACCGGCCCTGCGCTCCAACAAGCGGGGAAATGTAAAATTTCCCTAAGACCTACACTTCCGCGCGCTTGCGTAAGCGTAGGCGAGCCCCTACTAAAGCCACTCTAATTGCGGCTGTAGGGACTCAGTGCTGAGTGGGAGCGCGCCTCCGCCAGCAAGCAGCAACCATGGACGAAGCCTTAGACAGGTCTGCAACCCTGTTTTTCGCCATTATCACCTAGCATACAGTGCTTCCACTGCAGCAAGGGATTCTGGGAAATAACATTCAAATGAGCACACAGTGCCACCTTTTGCCTGAAAAACCATTGTTACATGGTTATATATGGGCTCCATGTAACAATGGTTTTTTAGGTAAAAGGGGACACGGTATGCTCATTTGCATGTAATTTCCCAGAATCCCTTGCTGCAGTGGAAACACTGTATGCTGGGTGATAATGGTGAAAGGCGGGGTTGCAGACCTGCCTAAGACATGTGAATGTGCTCACAAGTGATCTTTTTATTTGCTTTAGCAATACGGTGGAGGTTTCTTGTTGCCTTTTTCACCCACCATAACTTAAAACACACACACACACACACACACACACACACACACTCTCACACACACTCTCACACACACTCTCACACACACTCTCACACACACTCTCACACACACTCTCACACACACTCTCACACACACTCTCACACACACTCTCACACACACTCTCACACACACTCTCACACACACTCTCACACACACTCTCACACACACTCTCACACACACTCTCACACACACTCTCACACACACTCTCACACACACACCCACACACCCACACACACACACACACACACTCACACACTCACACACTCACACACTCACACACTCACACACTCACACACTCACACACTCACACACTCACACACTCACACACTCACACACTCACACACTCACACACTTTTTAATTTGCAGCGAGACAGCGTGTGTGAGAGCGATATATACACTATACTAAAATAGGTCTCTCTAACTACAGATATTCACAATTGAATGTGCAAATAGTGGTTGCCGGCAGTCCTGTATGCATTTGAATAAAGGTAGGCAAATGTGCATTTTCTTACACTGAACCGCGGATATTTGCGGCTGGAGGTAACTCCCACATTCACTGCGAATGTCGGCAAAAGATTCACCCATTTCTATTTAATAAAGTTAATATTTTGAGCAATTTATCCCAAAGGATTAAAGGATTGAAGTGAAACTTCTTTAGTGGCACCTCTGATGGGATAAAACTGGATGATGTGGGGCGAAATGTGAAACGGAAGTGACGTCACGTAATGGACGCCACTCCGCTCACACCGCCCCTGTCACATGTTGCGGCGGCGATAGCCGCCGGCGCCGCTCCTAATCGCCGCCGAAGCCCCCCCCCCGAGCCCCCCCCCCCCCGAGCCCCACCCCCCCCCACACACTGTGACATGTGGCGGCGATAGCTGCCGCTCCTAACGGCCGCTGCCATGCCGCGCATGCGCAGTTGTGATGGCGCCGCTGACGGACGCCACACATGCGCGGAAGCGGCTGGCAGCGGCGTCGTTCCCCCCACACGCGTTCGCTCGCAGGAAGCGGTGACATACGGCGCAACCCACGCGCGGCACAGGGGCTCGGCGCCGGCTCCTGGAAGAAGGGGTGACCCGGGCGGCGCGCATGTACCCCGCGGGGGGGGGGGGAGGGTGTGCGCAGAATTTGTGGCGGGGGGGGGTGCGCAGGATTTGTGGCGGGGGGAGCGCAGGATTTGTGAAGGGGGGGGTGCGCAGGATTTATGAAGGGGGGGTGCGCAGGATTTGTGAAGGGGGGGGGCGCAGAAGGGGAGGGGGAGAAGTGGTGCGCAATTTTACACCCCGCCCCTGGCTGCAGCAGGACACACACACACTGACTGTGCCCCCCCCCCACACACACACACCCACACCTCCCCACACACTGACTGACCCACCCACACCTACCCACACCTCCCGACCCACCCACCCACACTGACCCACCCACCCACACTGACCCACCCACCCACCGACACTGAACACACTGACCCACACACACTGACCGACCCACCAACACACACTGACCCACCCACCCACACACACACTGACCCACCCACCCACACACACACTGACCCACCCACCCACCCACACTGAAACACTGAACCACCCACCCACCCTGACCCACCCACCCACACTGACCCACCCACCCACACTGACTGACCCACCCACACTGACCCACCCACCCACACTGACCCACACACTGACTGACCCACCCACCCACACACTGACTGACCCACCCACCCACACCTCCCCACACTGACTGAACACACACCTCCTCACACACTGACTGACCCACCCACCCACACACTGACTGACCCACCCACCCACACCTCCCCACACTGACTGAACACACACCTCCTCACACACTGACTGACCCACCCACCCACACACTGACTGACCCACCCACACCTCCCCACACACTGACTGACCCGCCCACCCACACCTCCCCACACCCACACACTGACTCACCCACCCACACCTCCCCACACACTGACTCACCCACCCACCCACCCACACCTCCCCACACACTGACTGACCCACCCACACCTCCCCACACACTGACTGACCCACCCACCCACCACACCTCCCCACACACTGACTGACCCACCCACACACTGACTGACCCACCCACCCACAAACTGACTGACCCACCCACCCACACACTGACTGAAACACACTGACTGACCCACCCACCCACACACTGACTGAACAACCCACACACTGACTGACCCACCCACCCACACACTGACTGAACAACCCACACACTGACTGACCCACCCACCCACACACTGACCCACCCACCCACTGACCGACTGACCTACCCACCCACACACTGACCGACTGACCCACCCACCCACACACTGACCGACTGACCCACCCACCCACACACTGACCGACTGACCCACACACTGACTGACCCACCCACCCACACCTCCCCGCACACTGACTGACTGACCCACCCACACCCCCCCACACACTCTGACCCACCCACACCCCCCCACACACTCTGACCCACCCACACCCCCCCACATACTCTGACCCACCCACACCTCCCCCACACACTGACTGACACACACACTGACTTACACATACACACTGACTGACACACATACACACACACACACAGACAGACTGACACACACACACAGACAGACTGACACACACACACTGACTGACTGACACACACACTGACTTACACATACACACTGACTTACACATACACACTGACTTACACATACACACTGACTTACACATACACACTGACTTACACATACACACTGACTTACACATACACACTGACTTACACATACACACTGACTTACACATACACACTGACTTACACATACACACTGACTTACACATACACACTGACTTACACATACACACTGACTTACACATACACACTGACTTACACATACACACTGACTTACACATACACACTGACTTACACATACACACTGACTTACACATACACACTGACTGACACAGATACACATACACACTGACTGACACAGATACACATACACACACACTGACTGACACACATACACACACACTGACACACATACACACAAGGAATTCACACTTAGTGCAAATAGCTAATACATGGGATGTGTGCCGAGCACGCGCATTCTAAGTCAAATTTATTTGCGTTTTGTCACTGAAATTGTATTTTGATTTTTAATTAAAACATCACCAACACAAATACAATTTCTGTGACAAAAGTCAAAGAAGTTTCACTTACTATGCGCGTGCTCAGCACACACAGCTTTTTGTGTGTATAAAGTTAATATTTTGAGCAATTTATCCCAAAGGATTAAAAAAAAAGCTGTGTGTGCTGAGCACGCGCATAGTAAGTGAAACTTCTTTGACTTTTGTCACAGAAATTGTATTTGTGTTGGTGATGTTTTAATTAAAAATCAAAATACAATTTCAGTGACAAAACGCAAATAAATTTGACTTAGAATGCGCGTGCTCGGCACACATCCCCTGTATTAGCTATTTGCACTAAGTGTGAATTCCTTGTGTGTATGTGTGTCAGTGTGTATGTATGTGTGTCAGTCAGTGTGTGTGTGTGTATGTCAGTCAGTGTGTGTGTGTGTGTGTGTCAGTCAGTCAGTGTGTATGTGTATCTGTGTCAGTCAGTGTGTATGTGTAAGTCAGTGTGTGTGTCAGTCAGTGTGTGGGGGAGGTGTGGGTGGGTCAGAGTGTGTGGGGGGGTGTGGGTGGGTCAGAGTGTGTGGGGGGGTGTGGGTGGGTCAGAGTGTGTGGGGGGGTGTGGGTGGGTCAGAGTGTGTGGGTCAGTCAGTCAGTGTGCGGGGAGGTGTGTGGGTGGGGAGGTGTTTCAGTCAGTCAGTGTGCGGGGAGGTGTGGGTGGGTGGGTCAGTCAGTCAGTGTGCGGGGAGGTGTGGGTGGGTGGGTCAGTCAGTCAGTGTGCGGGGAGGTGTGGGTGGGTGGGTGGGTCAGTCAGTCAGTGTGCGGGGAGGTGTGGGTGGGTGGGTCAGTCAGTCAGTGTGCGGGGAGGTGTGGGTGGGTGGGTCAGTCAGTCAGTGTGCGGGGAGGTGTGGGTGGGTCAGTCAGTCAGTGTGCAGGGAGGTGTGGGTGTGTGTGGAGGTGTGGGTGGCTCAGTCAGTGTGTGGGGAGGTGTGGGTGGGTGGGTCAGTCAGTGTGTGGGAAGGTGTGGGTGGGTGGGTCAGTCAGTGTGTGGGGAGGTGTGGGTGGGTCAGTCAGTCAGTGTGCGGGGAGGTGTGGGTGGGTGGGGAGGTGTGGGTCAGTCAGTGTGTGGGGAGGTGTGGGTGGGTGGGTCAGTCAGTGTGTGGGGAGGTGTTGGTGGGTGGGTCAGTCAGTGTGTGGGGAGGTGTGGGTGGGTGGGTCAGTCGGTGGCTGGGTCAGTCGGTCAGTGTGTGGGTGGGTGGGTCAGTCAGTGGGTGGGTGGGTCAGTCGGTCAGTGTGTGGGTGGGTCAGTCGGTCAGTGTGTGGGTGGGTGGGTCAGTCAGTGTGTGGGTTGTTCAGTCAGTGTGTGTGTTCAGTCAGTGTGTGGGTGGGTGGGTCAGTCAGTCAGTGTGCGGGGAGGTGTGGGTGGGTCAGTCAGTCAGTGTGCAGGGAGGTGTGGGTGTGTGTGGAGGTGTGGGTGGCTCAGTCAGTGTGTGGGGAGGTGTGGGTGGGTGGGTCAGTCAGTGTGTGGGAAGGTGTGGGTGGGTGGGTCAGTCAGTGTGTGGGGAGGTGTGGGTGGGTCAGTCAGTCAGTGTGCGGGGAGGTGTGGGTGGGTGGGGAGGTGTGGGTCAGTCAGTGTGTGGGGAGGTGTGGGTGGGTGGGTCAGTCAGTGTGTGGGGAGGTGTGGGTGGGTGGGTCAGTCAGTGTGTGGGGAGGTGTTGGTGGGTGGGTCAGTCAGTGTGTGGGGAGGTGTGGGTGGGTGGGTCAGTCGGTGGCTGGGTCAGTCGGTCAGTGTGTGGGTGGGTGGGTCAGTCAGTGGGTGGGTGGGTCAGTCGGTCAGTGTGTGGGTGGGTCAGTCGGTCAGTGTGTGGGTGGGTGGGTCAGTCAGTGTGTGGGTTGTTCAGTCAGTGTGTGTGTTCAGTCAGTGTGTGGGTGGGTGGGTCAGTCAGTGTGTGGGGAGGTGTGGGTGGGTGAGTCAGTGTGTGGGGAGGTGTGGGTGTGTGGGGAGGTGTGGGTGTGTGGGTGGGTGGGTCAGTCAGTGTGTGGGGAGGTGTGGGTGTGTGGGGAGGTGTGGGTGTGTGGGGAGGTGTGGGTGGGTGGGTCAGTCAGTGTGGGGAGGTGTGGGTGGGTGGGTCAGTCAGTGTGTTTTAGTCAGTGTGTGGGTGGGTCAGTCAGTGTGTGGGGAGGTGTGGGTGGGTGGGTCAGTCAGTGTGTGGGGAGGTGTGGGTGGGTGAGTCAGTCAGTGTGTGGGGAGGTGTGGGTGGGTGGGTCAGTCAGTGTGTGGGGAGGTGTGGGTGGGTGGGTGGGTCAGTCAGTGTGTGGGGAGGTGTGGGTGGGTGGGTGGGTCAGTCAGTGTGGGGATGTGTGGGTGGGTCAGTCAGTGTGGGGTGGTGGGTCAGTGTGGGTGGGTGGGTCAGTGTGGGTGGGTCGGTCGGTCAGTGTGGGTGGGTCGGTCAGTGTGGGTGGGTGGGTCGGTCAGTGTGGGTGGGTGGGTCGGTCAGTGTGGGTGGGTGGGTCAGTCAGTGTGGGTGGGTGGGTCAGTCAGTGTGGGTGGGTCAGTCAGTGTGGGTGGGTGGGTCAGTCAGTGTGGGTGGGTGGGTCAGTGTGGGTGGGTGGGTCAGTGTGGGTGGGTGGGTCAGTGTGGGTGGGTCAGTCAGTGTGGGTGGGTCAGTCAGTGTGGGTGGGTCAGTCAGTGTGGGTGGGTCAGTCAGTGTGGGTGGGTCAGTCAGTGTGGGTGGGTCAGTCAGTGTGGGTGGGTCAGTCAGTGTGGGTGGGTCAGTCAGTGTGGGTGGGTCAGTCAGTGTGGGTGGGTCAGTCAGTGTGTGTGGGGAGGTGTGGGTGGGTGAGTCAGTCAGTGTGTGGGGAGGTGTGGGGAGGTGTGGGTGGGTGGGTGGGTCAGTCAGTGTGTGGGGAGGTGTGGGTGGGTGGGTGGGTCAGTCAGTGTGGGGATGTGTGGGTGGGTCAGTCAGTGTGTGGGGAGGTGTGGGTGGGTCAGTCAGTGTGTGGGGAGGTGTGGGTGGGTCAGTGTGGGTGGGTGGGTCAGTGTGGGTGGGTCGGGAGGTGTGGGTAGGTGTGGGTGGGTCAGTCAGTGTGTGGGGAGGTGTGGGTGTGTGGGGGGGGGGCACAGTCAGTGTGTGTGTGTGTGTCCTGCTGCAGCCAGGGGCGGGGTGTAAAATTGCGCACCACTTCTCCCCCTCCCCTTCTGCACCCCCCCTTCACAAATCCTGCGCACCCCCCCCCTTCACAAATCCTGCGCACCCCCCCTTCACAAATCCTGCGCACCCCCCCGCCACAAATTCTGCGCACACCCTCCCCCCCCGCGGGGTACATGCGCGCCGCCCGGGTCACCCCTTCTTCCAGGAGCCGGCGCCGAGCCCCTGTGCCGCGTGGGTTGCGCCGTATGTCACCGCTTCCTGCAAGCGCAGGGGGCCCGCGAACGCGTGTGGGGGGAACGACGCCACTGCCAGCCGCTTCTGCGCATGTGTGGCGTCCGTCAGCGGCGCCATCACAACTGCGCATGCGCGGCATGGCAGCGGCCGTTAGGAGCGGCGGCTATCGCCGCCACATGTCAGTGTGTGGGGGGGGGGTGACCATGCCCGAGGCCTATCTCTAACATAGAACGGACACAATGCACTGAATTGCTTAGCTGGCTCTTCAAGCACTGAAAGGGTTACATAGCGGCTATTTATTCCTCCGCTACCACAGTTGCACAGCAACTGTGTGTCATTCAAAGAGCTCTGTTTTGAATTGCTTATCTGGGATGGCGAGTGTTTCTCTGCAAACCTACCTTCTCCTTGCTGTCAGGGACCTCTTCTCCTGCTGGGCTGGGTTGTGTCTCTACAAGAATCGACAATGATATTTTTTAGAGACATTGCTTATAACAGTAACCTTTCTGTGGCCCTCCGTCACACTGCAGGCCAAGGCATGCCCTTGTCATGATTAAAGTAGCAATACAACTTTCCAACTTTTTTCTTTTTCTTTTTGTGTATATGTAAAGCATGTGACAATGTATCATTCTACATTCTTACCCAAGCTAGCAACTAGTGATGTACCGGGTACCACCCTTTGGCTTTTCAGCTGCCCGGAAATTACCCGGACCCGGCAGCTGGAAAGTGGACCCGGCGCCGGGTACCCGGGTAATGTCAGGGTAGTTGAAAAGTATCTCTTACTTACCTGCTGGAAGCCCGCGGCGACATCTGAACAGCCGGCTGTCCAATAGGAAAGCTTCTTCTCCTGCTCCGGTCACATGGTCCCAGCTCACAGTGCAGTATGGAGTCCTGCAGCTCCCGCGCGGGCTCCACACTGACGCTGCCCCCCCCGCCCGCGCACCTCTGCTTAAGTGTTCAGATGTCGCCGCGGGCTTCCTCCACCCCAGGTAAGTTTCCTCCACCCACAGGTAAGTGAAAAACAGAGTAGCCGGGTACAAGGCGCCAAATCTTCCGGGTACCCGTTACCCGTTTAAAAAAAAACGTAGGACCCGGTCCAACACTACAAGCAATCGTTTGGTGTTCCTGTTATAAATCTGAAGCAGCCATTAAGTTAGGCACACAATCGGGATTTTTATAGTCAATGTAACTCAGCAGCTACAATGTATCGTTAATTACTAAGGTAACATTGTCTATTGTTACAGTTTACAGCTCAAACTGCTAGGAACATTTGCAACAATTTATCCCGAACAGGAAAGTGTTGCAAAGATCATGCACTGCTTGTGAGCCGAGTTAAAACCTGCTATAGAAATTCAAAGGATGCTTTTAAAAACGCATTAAAAATGTCATTGAGCATTGAATAAAAAAAAAAATGTAAGTCACTATTATCTAATACTACAGAACTGATTTAATGAAACCATAAGGTTTCATGTGTTTTGCTGCTTTAACATTTGTATGTTAATCATACGGAGGTGTGACAAGCATCCTATCAGACTGGAGTAATAGACCAAAAAGTGACAGATCTGACAGAATCTGACTGACACACACACACGACTCCACAGAACCCTACTGGAAGCCTCCCTAACACCTACTGCATACTGTACATGATACTCTGAGTCTTGCGCAATTTGGACATAGGACAGAAAATATGCAAGCACCAACATAATCTGCCTTCCATACCGACTGCCTTGCCTAACCTCCATCTATCTAATGTGCAGACATAGCATAAGCCTCTTTGTATACAATCACTAACTTCTCTGACTAACTTTGCGAACATAACAAGAAGTTTAAATGAAAACACCTCCACACCTGGACAGACTGTGATCTCCTCTTCTTCCTGGACATCCTCTGTTTCCACAACAGGACTTCTCTGTTCTCCCTCTGCAGTTGGGGAGACAGCACTGAAGGGGCAAAAAAACCCATAAAGTGTTACTTTCCAGCAGCAACTGCCATGAATATGACATTTAGCTGCCGTGACATATATAGTGTTCTTTCATCATGCCAATAAAGCCAATTTGATTTATATATATCCCCTCTTGCAGGTTCACACACACCGACAATTCCAAAAGGTGCATTGCAAAGTAATATCTGGGTTAAGTGAGCTGGGTTACCATCAAAATAAAACTGCTTTACTTTATATTGGTTATAAAATGCGACATGTAACAGGTAAGAGAAACAGCAAAGGTTGCAGAGAGAGAGAGCGAGAGAATGAAGTATCCTGACGTGATCTAAAACAAGAGGCAATTTGCTGTCTCAAAAGCGCACGTGAGGACAGCTATGTATTATTTTCCTATACTGTAGGTTGAACAAAGACTATAACGACTTGCAAAGAAGGGAGATGAAGTCATGAAGTATGAATTTATTGAATTGTAAATAAATTATTCTCAAGTCCGATTTTAGGCGGGTTGTTAGTGTAGCGTGATAATCAGTGTTGCCATATACTGAAGTGCGTTCAATTTCAAGAGGGGAGCGCTCAGTGCTTTCTCAGGTAGCTTTTTAGCAAATCTACTCAAGTGTGCTGGAGAGATTTATTACAACCAGCCAAGCAACAAACACTTAGCAGACAGCTAGGAGTTATGATAAAATATCCAGGTGGCCCACAGAGGCTGCCCCGGCCTCCCATCTCATTCTTGTCGAATAAAGAAATACACACACAAAAAGGAGGGTCTGAGAAACAGAGATAGGAGCAGATGAGGAGATCCAAAACAAAACACGCACAGCCAAAACAAACTATTAACTCCTTAATTGTCGAGTTTCCCTTCTCCTGGTTAATAAGGCGTTACATGGTGTAGTGAGAATGGCGTTTTCTTGTGTTTCTGATGGCCTACTGTAGGTGCTTGACGAGTTAACTTTTGTCTCTTACAGATATGCTTAAATGTAGTTAATTTTGCTGTGAACAGGATACACAGTGGAAAGTTACTTTTATTATAAGAAAGCTCTCCAGAGATGTGTGGGAGTCTCCTGGGAGCAGCCTCCCCTCTTGCCTCCCTGGCTGAATTCCTGACTGTGTTCTCTAATACATTTGTACAGCGTAGAAATGTGCCAGACTTTCAATTGTGGCAAAGCTGATAGTATACTCAGGACTGAGCGCCGTACAAATGGATCACAGAAAAGCAACTATTGACCAGGCAGTTCATCTTAACCGATGATGGGAGTCCCCTGGTTGTTGATATCATGAGCGGTATCCTAAGTGCCATAGAATGCTGAAATATATCCGAAGCTACACAGGCGGCACACTTAATTCGAGTACGGCTCATTCCGCAAGCTGGGATATGTCCCGGCTTGCGAGCCGCACTCCCTCAGCGTGCGGTCACGCATCATCAGGTGCCTGTGCCGCCTGTACGCGTGCCCAGGGCTCCCCGAGGGAGCCCTGGTGTCGCGCGGATGTTAGGACGGCGGCGGGACGTTCCGGGGGACACGGCGGACCCGGTAAGGAGAGGGGGAAGCCCCGATCGGCGGGCCTCTCCTCTGAGGCTTCGGCGCGCGCCCGGCACCCTCCGGCGCGCGCCAGGTTACTGCTGCGGCCGAGAACGGGCAAATGCTCGAATAAACTCGGCCGCAGCAGTAAGTACCCAATAAATTTATATTTACTCATAACTTTCTTGATGTATCTTTTCAACAAAAGTTTTTCATACTTTCCCTAGAAAACAGTTCTTTGTTCATACACAAATTAAAGTCAGAATACAGCAACGATACCAACATTTCAGTGAGGAGTAGTTATACAATAGTATTTAAAGTCACTGTATACTTTTTTACATCAACACTTCTTCAAGATGGATATCAAAGCGATTAGGTTAAATGTAAAGCAGAGGCAAGTTTTTTTTGTCCAGTTAATTGGGACAGCATCTTAGTCTGCGAGTGAAGGCACTGCAAAGCTTTAGGCCGCGCTTATAGTGCCGGCAACGGCGACCGATGACGTCACCCGTCGCCTTTGCGATTGTTATATTTAAAATTGTGGCAATGTCGCTGGCTACAAGGCCAGCGACATCAAAGGGGGAAGGCAGAGGGACGGAGAAGCTCCTGATTGGCCACAAGGAGAGACAGTCGCCGAAAAAATCAAATATCAGCACCGACGACGGAGACAATGCATTTGTTTTGACGCGACGATCACTATAAGCGCAGCCTTAGGCCTCGGCCATGGTTATTGCTGGCGGGCGGAGGCGGGCCAGTGACGTCACGGAGCTGGTTCGCCCTAATTGGGCGAACCGCTCACGTTACCGGCCCTGCGCTCCGGCAAGCGCGAAGATTTTAAATTTTCCTAAGACCTACGCTTCCCGCGCTTGCGGAAGCGTAGGCGAGCCCCTACTAAAGCCGCTCTCATTGCGGCTGTGGGGGCTCAGCGCCGAGCGGAAGCGCGCCTCCGCCCACAAGCACTATCCATGGACGCAGCCTTAGGAGAATATTAAATAGGTGTCTGGAGAGGATACTGGGAGCGTGGAGAATAGGTTCAATATAACCACCACAACTGCAAACCAATCAGTTTATACTACATATAAAAAGTCGTGTACATAGCACCTGTAGTAGTGAATTAAGGTGGTATGAACCAGAGTTGTGCATCATTACCCCTTAATGTTTATTTAGGCCTGCAGAAAATGTCCTTTTGTTGTTCCGATACTGTTGTGCTCCCCAAGAAGAGGAACATCAGGAAATATCTCTCTCTGCAACTGGGGAGCAGAGACGATCATGGGGAATTGCGGTTTAACTTGTATATATTTATCATCATCACACATTAGTAACTTTAGCAATTCATAAGGCTGGGGGGCCATGGATCGCGACCATTCGGACGCGTCCACACGCTGAGCGAACAGACTGCCTTAAGGCAGTGTTCACGTCCATGCGGAAGTGGCAGGGGGCGCGCGTTGCGCAAGAAATCAGTTCACACTGATTTCTTGGCGCGACAGGCTGGTCAATGAGGGCGGACCAGCTCTGTGACGTCACCGGCACGCCCCTACACACGCCCACGGACTGCGCATACTACGGCCAAAAAACGCACCCGCTTCAAGCGGGTGACATCACGGCTGCGCACGCCTCCGCACGGGCAAAGGCACTGTGGACCTGGCCTAAGAGTACAAATGCAGTGCTAAATACAAATAAAGTTACTGCATTCTCATTTTTTTTTTTTTAACATATTTTTATTAAGATTTTCAAACATAAATGGGAAGGGATACAGAAAACGGGAGGGGAGGCGGGGAGACGGAGGTGGAACAACCATTTTGTGACAGAATTCTTACGACAACAATCACATAACATACAAAGTTTTTAATTTTACAACATTTTATCACATCTTATCAGGGACATACCCTACAGTCATCGCTCCCAGATCCACCAGCCTATTGGGGCCTCACCCCTATCCAACATCCCAGGGGTCGCAGACTCTAGCAAACTTCCTTATGATGTGATTCAAAAATGAGGTGAGTCTTTCCATTAATTGTACATTGTTAACCCTTCTAATAACCGCTCTTCTGGAGGGCGGCAGTGTCTTTCTCCACGCTGCAGCGACCGCGCATCTAGTCATCGTTAAAATATGCATAATTAATTTAGCTGAGTAATGATCTACATCTTCCATAGGTTTAGCCAAGATAATTAAAATTAGGTCTAGAGGAACCTTGATTCCAGTCATGTCTTCTATCAATTTCAAAACTCTCCTCCAGTATGTCTGCATGACTGGGCAAAACCCCCATATATGTGCAAGTCCCCTATCTGTCCGCATCCACTCCAACATCTATCGGTTGCCTCTGGGAATATTTGCTTTAACCTCTTGGGGGTGTAGTACCAGCGTAACAAAATACTGTAGATAATGTCTTTTGTAACTACATATAGAAGTTTTGCCTGCATTATCCCATATATCTTCCCAATCCTCCCTTGTTATTTCCGTCCTTTTGGGGGATTAAACCTTAGAACAGGGATGAAATCAGACCCTTTTGATATTTTTTTATTTCGCCTTAATCTTCAAATCGTGTATATTTAGGGAATTCCTCCACATAAAAGCCCGGGCGCACAAAATGTCGAAGCTGCATATATTTAAACACCTCCGTCCAATGTAAACCATATTTTCTAATCAGTTCCTCAAACTACATCAACTTAACTTTTTCTAGTAGATCTCCCATCTCTAGAATTCCACTCTGTCTCCGGGTTTCATAATCCCGACCCCGAAACCCCAGTAGAAACCCTGGATTACCAAACAGGGGCGTAAATTTAGATGGAGGTGACATAACTTTGTATTTCTTTTTTTCGACCTGCCAGATTTTCCAAGTAAACCCGATAACCGCCGGCTCAGGCTGTCTCCCAGGCCCAGTCCTAGAGCTCAACCACAGCAGAGTAGACAGGCCAACCGGGCATTTAAGTGAGCTTTCCAGATCCACCCAAGCATAGATCCTTCTGGGGAATGCCAAACAATTTGTTTCAAATGAGAAGCAATATAATATTTTAAAATATTTGGAACTGCTAGACCCCCTCTTTCTTTAGACAAGCATAATTGACCTAGCAATTCTCGGCTGTTTATATATTTCCAAATAAACTGCATAATACGGTTTTGGATTTCTTTTATGTTTATATGTGGGACAGATATTGGTAATGTTTGGAAATAATATAGGAATCTGGGGAGAATATTCATCTTAACCGCGGTTATACGCCTTATCCAGGAAATAGGATGAGAATTCCAAATTTGTAAATCTTTTCTAATCTTAGAAAAAAGGTTGGGATAGTTATATTTATATAATGAGTTGTAGTCCCCAGTAAGGTATATCCCCAAATACTTCAGATGGGTCTTTTTCCACCTATAATCAAAATGTCGTTTAAGAAAATCGACCTCCCTTTCCATTAACGTTAAATTTAGCGCTTCCGATTTCCCCACATTAATTTTATACCCAGACAATTCCCCAAACCTCCGGAGAGCGGATTGTAAATTCAAGAGAGATATCAATGGGTTAGCTATATTAAGGATAATATCAACTGCAAAAAGTGATCGTTTGTAACACTCATTTTATATTCATCCCTTGTATGTTTGGGGAAGCTCTGATTAATGCCGCAAGGGGTTCAATGGTCAAGGCAAAAAGAAGAGGAGAGAGGGGGCACCCCTGTCTAGTCCCGTTCTTAATTGTTAACAGATTCCTCTCCTCACCCCGGGTTCTTCAAAGTGGTTGTCAGCGTTTGTTAGAGAGCCCGGACTCCTTGTAAAAAAAACAAAAAACCCCGAGAATCCAAATGCCTCCAGTGTCTTGTCTAAAAAAAAATCCCACCTTATCCTATCAAACGCCTTCTCCGCATCCAGGCTCAACAACATTGCTTTTGTCTTAGATTCATGTATCTGATCCATCACACTAATTTTCCTTGTGTGTCTGACGCCTATTCAAGATGATCCTTATGAGGAATTTTTTGCTAAAACATGTAACAATCATGAGCAGTTAGTTGGACAAAATATAGCCCCATCTCAAAATCTGAATCTTATAGATATAGGGATTCCAGGGGACAATGTAGGGCCTCTGCAGAGTAATATTAATTGTGAGACACAGATCAATTTACCTAATACAAACAACAAGAAAAACAGAAATAAAAATAAGAATAACAATAGATACAGAAATAAAAATAAATATATCCCGAAGGGGTTAGACAAATCACAGATAGGGGAATATATGGGTCCATCTGCTCCCTACCAGTGGAGGACTGTTGATAAAAGA
Source organism: Ascaphus truei (assembly GCF_040206685.1). Lineage (NCBI taxonomy): Eukaryota > Metazoa > Chordata > Amphibia > Anura > Ascaphidae > Ascaphus > Ascaphus truei. Next base: position 131,002,983 of record NC_134487.1, read on the forward strand.
GGGGGGACACATACAGTGGTAAATCGGCTACCGGATATTCAACCCATTCCTATCTCCAATGCCTTTCAGACATTGGGGGAACTAGCGGAGAACAATCTAGAACTGGATGCAATAGATACATCAGGAGCCCTCTCTCGACCTTCCGCCGCACCTTTTCCCCCTCTTCCCTCAACCTCGACCTCAGTTCCTTTTTTAGGGAGAGGATCCCATCTAGAGATGGGGGCGATACCCAAACAAATATTGCCCACCAGGTCTCCGGGTCTGCTACCTTGGTTGAGAGGAGGAAGGGAAAGAGAGGTGTCAGGGGCGGTGGGGGCAAGAGGGTCAAGGGAATAAATCAGTTCACGGATAGCGACATCACAGAGGATATGCTGAGATGTAATGGGATTTATAACCTATCAAGGTTCAAACTCACAGTATCCCAATTCAGTGTCCTCCGGAAAGGGTTATCCTTTTCCCCGGTCAACAGGCCCAATGAATTCAATTTATATGTAGATTTGCAGAAATTTGTTAGAAAACTGACTCTTAAAAGGCATTATGCCAAATATCATGCAAATAGTGATGGGAGGATTGATGGCTCTAGAGATGAGTCCAGGCTAAATGAGGGAGGTCTAGTTCCCGATCAGGATCCAATTCTGTCACCTAGGAGGAACACACTAAATGAGAGGAATAGTCCTAGTGAATGGATTGATCTATTTGAAATCAATGACAACCAAAATAATGTCTGTGGTACATCTCCCAATGAAGCCAATCCCCATTCATTTAGTAATGATGTCTCATTTGAAATTGACAATACCTACCAAAATCTGCTAAATTTGTATGAGGAAGGTGATCTGGGGAAAAACATCGTACACACAGGTCTAAAACCTAAATCTGTTTTTTTATCCCCATGAATCGAAAGGACCATACATTGAACTCTTTGGCAAATTAGTGGAACAAGATATTCGGGCATTATGTAACAACAATCGATACTATATGGCCAATGATAACCTTACCCGCAATGAGAGAGAAGCTATAAAAAGTCTAAACCAAAATGGGCAATTAATCATACGCCAAGCAGACAAAGGGGGCGGTACTGTGTTACAAAATCGCGAAGACTATATAGGTGAGGCCTATCGACTCCTCAACGATAAAATATCTTATCGTAAAATAGGGACAGACCCCACCAATGAATACTTGATATATCTAGACAGATTTTTACGGGATGCAAAACATAGAGGCATTTTAAGCTCCCAAGAATTTCAATTTGTCTACAATAGTTATCCTCGAGTACCTATATTGTACCATATCCCAAAAATTCACAAAACATTGGTCAACCCCCCGGGGCGACCGATTATATCCGGTATAAATTCTCTAACTGCCAATTTGTCCAAATATGTAGATACTTTTCTGGCACCAATCACTATGGCCCTCCCATCTTATATCAAAGACAGTATGGAAGTCCTAAATTCAATGGACAAGATCCATTGGGAGGATCATTTTATTTGGGCAACATTTGATGTAAGTTCCCTATATAAATGCATTGAACATAGTTTGGGGATCAGGGCGGTGTCCCATTTTCTGTACCAACAAAATACTTTATCAAGTACCCAACAGGAGTTTATTGTAGATAGCATTCTATTTATTCTACAACATAACTATTTCCTGTTTGAGGGCGAGTATTTCATTCAAGTTAATGGCACGGCTATGGGTACCCGTTTTGCCCCCAACTATGCGGGGCTGTTTATGGGCCAATGGGAAGAGGATTTTGTGTGGATTAAGAACGAATTTCGTCAATATTTGGTTTATAACGGCAGGTATATAGATGATATTCTAATAATCTGGTCTGGTACAAAAGATTTACTAGATAAGTTCATTGCATTCCTAAACAGAAATGATAGGAATATTGCTCTTAGTGGTGAATTGATTCTGTAGAAATTAACTTCCTGGATCTAAATTTAAAAGCAGTGGGTAATCGTATTGTCACCAAGACTTTTTGGATGCCAATTCCTACCTAGATTTTACTAGTAACCACTCTGCTAATTGGCTCAACAATATACCCTATGGGCAATTTTTGCGGGTCAAAAGAAACTGTTCAGAATCAAAGGATTACAATGATCAATCTAATATTTTAAGACAACGATTTATAGATAAAGGTTACGATAAAGATTTATTACAGAAATCCTTTATAAGAAGTCAAAATAGACCAAGGAATACATTACTAACACCGAAAATAAAAGTGGCATCTGACAGCAATAATCCTACACCCATGTTTATAACAGACTTTTGCAAACAGGAATCTAAAATCAGACATTTGGTAAATAAACACTGGGAGGTTTTATTAATGGATCCCATTTTAGGTAACAAAATAATGGATAAACCGAAGGTAGTTTTTAGGAAGTCCCAAAATTTGAAAAACATTTTAGCACCCAGTTTTTTAAAGGGATCTAAGGTTTTAAAGCAAACACACTTTTTAACTAAACCGTTGGGTAATTTTAAATGTGGCAAATGTGTAATGTGCCAATACATGTCTCCTGACAAGGTTTTCGTGGATCAGCAGACAGGGCTAGAATACAAAATCAAAGATTTTATTACATGCCAAACAAATTTTATAGTTTATATCATCAATTGCCCATGTAACAAATGTTACGTTGGAAAAACTATAAGGCCCCTAAAGGTGCGAATTGGCGAACATGTCAATGGTATCAGAAATGCCAAACGCCATGTGGAACAAGGTAAAAAAGTACATAATTTGGCACTGCACTTTCTACAACATCACAATGGGTTAACAGAAGGTCTACGTTTTAGAGGTTTAGAGATAGTCCAAAAAGATATTAGAAAGGGGAATAGAGATCTAAAGTTACTTCAACGAGAGCAATATTGGATATATACACTTAAAAGTAAAATACCTGATGGTCTGAATGAAATGATAGAACTAAATCCTTTCCTTAGATAGTTATATGAATTCTAACTTTAAGGTAAATATGCAATAAGGGGGTTTTAGGATCACCAGCTTCTAATTTGTAATGAGTGGTAGAATATATAAACTATTTATAAATACAATCACATGAAATGTTGTCTGTAATTAGAGCAAAACAAGGTTTTATTAGAGTAGCTATTTCTAATATGTTGACAATTAGGTGATCTATTCAAACATACAAGTGCAATTTAGGGACTATTTTAAAGAATTTTCAAAGTAATTTTAAAGATTTTTTAGGGAATTTTTAGGTAAAGTATATAGATTTTTTAGGATGTTTGTAAAGGGTTTTATAATCAATGTATAAGATTTTTGTGGTCTGCATTTGTTTGTGTCATGTTTGAAGTATTTGTCCAGTCACAGGATCATTTATTTATTCATTGCAACAAGTATGCACATGTGTATTATATCTAGTACAATTAAGGGGGTTGTGGCCTATATAAGGCAGCCCCCTGAGATGTCTTATTACCTCCTGACGAAGCGCAAGATCGCGCGAAACGCGTTGAGGGGTTGCATAGAATTTAGGGTACACACTCGGTCTTGGAGAGTGGTACCCGTAGCCTATAGGGGTCCGGTTCTATTTTCCGCCAAAGTAACTATTTTCCCTAAGAGCGATCTCGCGAGAGGGCCCAGCATTGGACTTCCACTTCCGGGTTCGGAGCAGGGTGGTGATCCGCAGCAGGGCACTGCCGATCGAGGCAGGGATAGTGAGGACAGGCTTGGGAACCCTACGGGCTATGCAGCTTTACTGATTGTAAGTTTTTATATGTATTGATACCCATTAAAGTGATTTTTTGTCTAAATACCATCTTTTTTCTCTCTGCGCTCCAACCTTTTTTGTTATTTGTGGACTGTTGGCCCGGGTGATCGCCGGAGGATATAGGAGCTGCGGGAGAAGTTTTCCAACTGAGACACCTAGAAGACAACGGACGAGCGCAGCCTCTGCTTTTCTGGGAACGTTCGCACACAAACCCTACCCTCTCTAATTTGGGCTTCCCGCTTTCTCTCTCTAACCTCTTATTTTGGCCTTCAACAGTGGACTGCAGCCAGCACCCACAAGGACGGCCACTACTTAGACCTGGTTTTCACTAAAAACTTCTCTCTCTCTGATTTCTCCATTTCCCCCTTTCCTCTCTCTGACCATCACCTCATCTCATTCTCTCTATCTCGCTTCTCCCCTTCTCCACCTCCATCTACCCCCCCGTTCTGCAGAAACCTGCGCTCTATTCACTTACCTGACTTTGAGTCCACTCTACGCTCCTCCCTCTCCTCTCTCAGCTCTGCTACAGACCCCGACAACCTGGTCAGGAACTACAACTCTGCCTTGTCCTCCTCTCTTGATCTACATGACCCGCTTCCTCTCTGCCGCCCTCTCCCTTCTAACCCTAGACCCTGGTTAAAATCCCACACGCGCATGCTGCGTTCCTCCACTCGTTCCTCTGAAGGAAATCTCATACTCTCGCAGACTTCCTTCACTACAAATGTATGCTATCCTGTTTCAACTCTGCCCTCTCGCAAGCTAAACAAGCCTACTTTTCTACACTAATCAACATGCACAAGTCTAACCCACGCCGACTGTTCTCTGTCTTTGATACTCTACTCAAACCACCCTCAGCTGCCTCTCCTTCCTCCATCTCCGCTCAGGACTTTGCCAACTATTTTAAGGAAAAGGTGGAATCCATACGTCAGAACATCCCCTCTGTTTCTTCCTCCCATCCTACACCTCTTCCTAACTCTCCTCCTGCCTTCCTTGACTCTTTTTCCACTGTCTCAGAGGAGGATGTGTCGCTGTTGATTGCCTCTTCTCCCTCTACCACTTGCCCTCTTGACCCCATTCCCTCCCATCTCCTAAAACCTCTTGCTCCTACTATAATCCCTACGCTCACACACATTTTGAACTCCTCCCTCTGCTCTGGAACCTTTCCATCCTCCTTCAAACATGTAACAGTTATACCATTACTCAAAAACAGCAAGCTTGACCCTACCGGTCTTTCTAACTATCGACCTCTCTCCCTCCTGCCTTTTGCCTCTAAACTCCTTGAACGTCTTGTATTCTCTCGCTTGCTCCATTTTCTCAACACCTATTCTATCCTAGACCCTCTACTATCTGGCTTCCGCACTGCTCACTCCACGGAAACAGCCCTCACTAAAATAACTGACGACCTCTTGGTATTCGGAACAAAGCTCTATCCTGGATCTCATCCTACCTCTCCCATCGTACTTTCAGTGTCTCTTCTGCTAACACCTCATCTATTGATCTCTCTGTGGGAGAACCCCAGGGCTCTGTACTGGAACCTCTTCTCTTTTCTCTGTACACACTCTCTCTAGGTGACCTAATAACATCTTTTGGGTTTAAATATCACCTCTATGCTGACGACACACAAATTTACCTTTCAACCCCTGACCTTACACCTGCTGTACAGACCAAAGTTTCTGAATGTCTCTCTGCTATATCATCCTGGATGGCCCTCCGCCGCCTTAAACTCAACATGGCTAAAACAGAGCTCCTCATACTTCCTCCCAAACCTGGCCCTACTACCTCCTTCCACATTACTGTTGGAACAACGATCATTCACCCAGTAGCCCAAGCACGCTGCCTAGGGGTCATACTAAACTCCTCTCTCACATTCGCCCCTAACATTCAAAACATATCTAAAACCTGTCGCTTTTTCCTCCGCAAAATAACAAAGATACGCCCTTTCCTCTGTTGCTCGACTGCTAAAACTCTGACTCAGGCCCTTATTCTCTCCCGTCTTGATTACTGTAACCTTCCTGCCTCTCACCTGTCTCCCCTACAATCTATCCTAAACGCTGCTGCCAGAATCACTCTACTTTTTCCTAGATCTGTCTCAGCATCTCCCCTCATGAAATCCCTCTCCTGGCTTCCGATCAAATCCCGCATCTCACACTCCATTCTTCTACTCACTTTTAAAGCTTTACACTCTTCTGCCCCTCCTTACATCTCAGCCCTAATTTCTCGTTATGCACCATCCACACTTGCGTTCTTCTCAAGGATGTCTTCTTTCTACCCCCTTTGTATCTAAAGCCCTCTCCCGCCTTAAACCTTTATCACTGACTGCCCCACACCTCTGGAATGCCCTTCTCCTCAGTACCCGACTAGCACCCTCTCTATCCACCTTTAAGACCCACTTGCTTAAAGAAGCATATGAATAGCACTGTGGATATTCTGAACACATGATACATAAAGCTTGGCCCCCTGCAGACGCACTTACCAGAACTCCCTCCTACTGTCTCTGTACGTTCTCCCTACCTACCAATTAGATTGTAAGCTCCTCGGGGCAGGGACTCCTCTTCCTTAATGTTACTTTTATGTCTAAAGCACTTATTCCCATGATCTGTTATTTATATTATCTGTTATTTGATTAACACATGTATTACTACTGTGAAGCGCTATGTACATTAATGGCGCTATATAAAGACATACAATACAATAATAGATAAAGCTAGGGAGTATTTAGTTCAACCTGTTGGCCAAAATGTTGCTATAAATTGTCCAATCTGTATTAAGCAATGAGATTGGTCTGTAGGTACCACAACATAAAGGGTCCTTACCGTCTTTAGGGATCACCACTATATTGGCTTTTGTCATCTGTGGGGGGATTTGTTTTCCACCGAGAAAATCATTGAATAAGTGTAATAAACATGGTCCTAGGATTCCTATAAAATTTTTGTAGTACAAATTTGAGAAACCATCTGGGCCAAGAGCCTTTGATGGCTTCAGTGAGCTAACCACACTTACCAACTCTAACCGGATTATTTTTGATTTAAAACTTTGTGGTCTTCCTCCGATAGTTTTGGGAGGTAACAATCTCTAAGATAGGTCTCAATCTGAGTCAGGTCCGGGACTTTAGCATTCAGAGTTAAATTGTCAAAATCATAGGGATCTGTATAAAATTTTGCAAATTCCTTTGCTATCTTTGAGGGGTTATAGGTCACTACTCCCCCTTTTAACCTAATAGTAGGGACTGATGCTCTCGACCTGATCCCTTTAAGTTTATTGGCAAATAAGCGGTCCGCCTTATCTCCCTTATCATAGTATGTCTGCTTGGTCCACTTAAGAGCTTTCTCTAGTTGCACCCTCTTAAGTTCCTCTCTTGCCTGGGTCAGAATTTTATACATTTTCCTTGATGGGTTCTTTTTATGTGATTGTTCTAATTTTACCTGTTAAATTTTTTTTATTCTCTTTCTGTGGGATGCTATTGAGGTGAGCTGTCTTCTGATTGTGGCCTTATGCGCATCCCATAGTATTGATGTTGATTCTACAGAGCCATTGTTGATATGGAAAAACATTTTTGAGTGAGTCTCAAATTTGTGAGCTAATCTCTGGGTAGTTCAATAATGAGTCGTTCATCCTCCAATGGAATGATTTAATCCTAGCAAATGGAGGATCGAACAGGATCGCCACCGGGGCGTGGTCTGACCACGTGATAGGCCCTATATCTGAATGGACCAATACTTCCAAAATACCCGGGGATACAAATATATTGTCAATTCTGGAGTACGAATCATGTGGGGGCAAATAAAAGGAGTAATCCCTCTGTCTTTTACGTGAGCTACTCCAAGCATCTCACAGACCATATCCTTTAAGTAGCAGTCTAAATTTCTTACCTACACTATATACCATAGCAGAGTATGATTGCTCTGTGTGGGTGGACTTATCCAAATCTGGATATGGTACCATATTGAAATCACCTCCCAATATCAACAGTTGGCCTCGGCTATCTGCCTTGGATTCCAGTGTTTCCCTTAAAAAAATTGATTTGTCCCTCGTTGGGTGCATAGATATTCACCAAGGTGATATGTTGGCCTGAAAGAAGCTCGTGGAGCACTAGGGACCTCCCCCTTGATCTCTCTTAACCTCCAATGCTAGTGAAAGAAGAATAAAATTCAATGGGGTATGTCCCGCTAAAGGTGTTTGGGGGCTCCTCCGTATCAAAATGCGTCTCTTGTAAAAAAAACAACAATATCTGCTTTCAAATTTCTAAATTCTTTTAGGGCCAATCTACGTTTCCCATTACTGTTAAGACCTTTAACATTCAGGGATACTAACTTCAATGGTGGTTGACTAGTCATTTCCAATGGTCTGTGTCTCTCTCTCTCATGTTAAAGTTGTGAGAGGAAAACTTTAATGGTTGTAGGGAACAGATGGGGATAAAAAAACAAAGGGAAGGGACTTTCCCCCTCCAGGAACATGGGAAAAAACAAAAACAGCAAAAATTAAACTAGAAGATAAGACGTGTATCCAGCCACTCATCCCAAATTTGCGGCCAAACCCTACGTGGCCTGGCGGGCATATGGCCCTACTGTGGGCGACCTCACGTCGGGCATACAGAGCTCCCACCAATCCTACACACCCCGCCTCTATCTGCTTTCCCTCCCGTGATCGCGCCCTCACCACAGCTTGAGTAAAATATAAAAAAGCCTAATCAAAATGTCCAGTCCTAACAACCGTGGAACAAATTAATGTATACAACTTTTCGTGTTAACATACACTTATAGGGATAGGCTTCCCGGTTAGAGATATAAAAACCCCTGGTTTCATATTTTATCTTTAAGTGTTCAATGTCCTTTAACCTTAGAATTTTCGAGCAATACTTTGCTCTCGGTTTCTCGGTGGGGCTTAGTGTCCTTTGTGTCTATACGCAAGAAGAAAAGAAAAAAGCCCAGCCCTTCTAAGTCTTTGGGCCGAGGCCCCCTCACCCATCGCCGGAGCACTCAATCCGTATGTGCACCGGTTTCATCCGATCAGCTGTAGCAAACTGCACCCAAGAAGCAGGCAGCAAACTCCAGTCCGTATATTAAGCAGTCCCTATAATAGACTGGAAGTATAGAGGGAGACAGGGAGAAAAGTGGAAAGAAGAGAGAAAACAAATATAGCTACACATCCGGGATATCTTTCCCTGGGTTGCTATGGATCGCCGAGTTGCCGGTAAAGAAGATGGCAGCAGACTCGCCGAGAGTCCCGCAGAGCCTCCGTTGGTCTTGTATCTTTTATCTCTGGTCAACTGCGCCCTCAGCCGATCAATCGTCATCTGTTTTATCTTCTCGAGGCCCGAGCCCTCCCTCGGAGTCAGACCCAGCGCCGACAGAAAAGATGCCGATTCCTCGGAGGAAAGGAGGGAGACCTGTCTGCCTTCATGGTTTACCACCAAGCGGAACGGAAAGACCCACCGGTACTGAATACCCTTTTCTTGAAGCACCGCCGACACTGGGCGCAGCCTATCAATTGTTATCCTGGACAGATCCTGGAAGATATGTAACCGTTTTCAAATTCAGTTGAGCCACTGTTTCTGCAGCCTTTTAAAATCCTTTCCTTGCTTGCATATTGGTGGAGTCTTAGGACCACATCTATGCTTCTTTTGTGGTCTTCAAATTTCAGTCCTAGGGCTCTGTGAGCTCTGTCCATCAGAAGAAGATCGCCATCTTGTAGCTGGGGGTCAATTGACGTAAAGTCTATTAACGTATGGCGGGAGGGCTTCTGCGGAGACCAACTCAGGGACATGACGGATTCGTAAATTCTGCCTTCGCTCCCTGTTCTCTAGATCGTCTATACCATCCCTCGTGGCTCTTATCTCTTCATTGAGACACAGGACCTTATCGTCAGTATTTACCCGATAGTGTAAAGAAATGTCCATTTTATTTTCAAGGGCCGTAGTTCTTTTAGCCAATAAAGAAACTTCTGCTTTAAATTCCTTTACAGCTCTATCCAGAGCTGACTGAAAGCCTGCTTGCATTTCTTTAAGCATGTTCTGGAGGTCCTGTTTAGTAATTACTGTGTCTCCTTCTGCCATACTCGGCTCTCTGTCAGGAACAGCTCTCCTCACTGCCTCTTCTCCTGCTGTAGCCCTCTCCGCTGAGTTTCTCAGGGTGGCCTATCAAACATGTCCCCCTCAGGTCCTGCAGCTTGCCTCTCACCTTCTCTGGTTGTTGTTGCAGCCGCACGCTCCCGTGCGCTCGGGGGCGCCATCTTTAATCCTCCTCTCCGCTGCCTGTCTTGTCTGTGTAGCGAGAGAGATCAGGGTCCCAGGCTTCTGCATTTTTTTCTTTGCCATCCCTGATGGTTCCCCCGGCCGGCACGTCGTCTCGCGGGGCTGATCGGAGCGGCAATCAGGGGTTATTACTAAATTTATCGGCGGAGTGCGCTGAGCTTCCCTACTAGCGTGCATCCGCTATGATGTTAATATCAAAAATTTTGTAATTTTTTTACGGACTATTACTTTAACAACTATAGCTCCTCTCTGATCAAGTGTCCCTGATGACAAAGATATTACTTACTCTTGTAGCATGTGTATGCACAAAATCTGCAATGAAGAGGTCTCCAGAGAGCATGGCCCGGTGCCAGGTGTCGGCAAGACACAGTGTGAGAAAAACCAGCCTGACACAGGCAAGAGGAAAAAAACAGCGCGACTTTCCCAGAGACACAAGTAAACAAACTGCCTGCTGGTCGGGTTTTATCAGTGGAATATACTTGTTAACTCTGCTCTACAATGTGTAGTATCAGGGTGGGAAATGGTGGTGGCAGCGAGTAGTCTCACCTCTTGCAGACCTCCGCCGGAGTTGCTCCTAGAAATTCTCCTGGCATTACGTCGGTAAACCGCGTCTGAGAGGACTAGAAGAAAAAATTAAATAATTAAGACCAGATGCTGCCAATTCTTGACATGCTGCACTGTGCAGGTAGTTCAGCGACAGCAGCAGAGCATTAATATCACACTTACGAGATGTAACAGAGGGTGACAGGGGAGAGGAGGAGCTTCTTCACAGTCAAATAGGACCTCTGAATTTATCTGTATAACAACCTGAACCCCATGCATACCATCTGCTCTGGCTCTGAAACGGAGGAGGAGGCCAGATGGCTTACAAAAGGTATCACTGCATTAAACAGTTTCACACTAGTGAAAGGTGGCTGCCGTGGCTCGCTGTTTGCCCGCAAAGCTATATTCTGTCCATGTCCCATTTGAGATGGAGTTTTAAGTTTAAGGTCAGCAATGAGACCAAAAGAAACCGAACATTTAAAAAAAAAAAATATATATATATATGAACACATTCTGCGTTCATATTTAGAGATTCCAGGTATTATGTTTGTTTATTTTCTCTACAGGAAGACAGGGGGAAAATATCACAGAAGCACAGTTATGCGTTTGTAATTGTAATACTTGCCTATTAAGAGGTAACCAGCAGCACTGTTTCAAAAACAACACACACACACACAAAAACGCGAGTGCGATATTATAGTATAACCAACACTAACCAGTTTATCCACAGGTCAAAATTGCACAATTTAGGATTGTACAGTGAACAACGCCATTTAAAAAGGGAAGTGAGGACAACAGTTGCCTTATGAGCTGTGATATTAATTCAGTTGTAGTCTTTTCCTGTATGAGTTGCAATGTTTCTATCAATTTAAGACACTTGTGAAAATTCTATATATTTAACCCTTTGAATGCCCCAGGATGTAGCTACTACGTCACGTGGTCCCGGCACTCAGACCCTCACGATGTAGCAGCTCTATACAAAAAAAGGCTTGTTTTGCTCGGGGAGATCGGGCGTAGGACGCGGTCTTCACTGATGAGGAATGGAAGGGGGGTGACTACGCCCCTTTCATGCCGCCATCAGTGCCGGAGCGGTTACGCGAGTGTGTCGGAACGACCATGGCACTCAAACGGTTAAACAGAAATATCCCGACCTTTTCTTATTTATTTATTTTAAAGCAGTAATCCTCTACTTTCTTTCTTTAAACCCCTTTCCCCCACATACTTGTATTTTTTTGCAGGATTGGAGCTGTTGGTGGGTCCTCCTGCGCTTAACTGCGCTACTTTCCGCTCCAAGGACCCTTTCCTTCTCAATAAAGGTACCAATGAAGTTACAGGTTTTACATCTCCAATTAAAAAAAAAATTAAATAAAAAAGGGTGGTGGGAGAGGCACGGGGTCTGAATACTGAGACTTTCCAGTTTATGAAATAATTTCTTTCTTTGCCCTAAATTTCATGGAACTAAAAGTGGTCGCAGACGATGTCAGAGAGACAGTAAATACTGGGCCATGCCTCTAGGAGTAACCGGATCTCCTAATCTGAGATCTCCTCGCTGAGACGCCTCCTGGTTTGCTTGGACTCATCTGTACTCGGTCATTAAAAATATAAACAAACCCCCCCCCTTCACAAACAGTTTTATATATTTAAAGCAGCATTTCATTCAAAATCCTACATGATAGAGAATATATATATATATAATATATATATATATATATATATATATATACAGTGTTCGACAAATCACCCAAAAATCTACTCGCCACCTAGTCCCGCCCCCAACCCCGCCCCTAGTCCCGCCCCCAACCCCGCTTTAAAATAAAATATATAAATAAAATACATTTAATAAATTCCTAGTCAGAACAACATTCATTTTTGACATAAATGTATTTATTGTATTACATTATACTACAATTAGGCCTTGTTACGTGTGTGTGTGAGTAAATTTCAGATCTAGAAATAAAAGCCAGATGTGAATGACTAGTTTCCTGAACCTCTTAACCAGTGTCTGGACGCCCCCGCTTCACAATATCTAAAGCAGTAATCCCGCCTGGGATCTTACCTGATCCGCAGTCCCTCAATGTCCAGGTACCTCATTCCCGCAATGTTACACTGGGTTAGGGGGGGATTCCGATATCTTCCGTGTGAAGCTTGAGTCAGATCTGGAAGACAGCAGTATAGGTTATTTCGGTGTAGTATAGGGCAAGTAAGATATATAGGGTAAATAAGCGATCCAGAGTGTGGGGGGGTTAGAGAGATAGAGGGAGAGAGAGAGTGGGGGGGAGAGAGAGAGTGTGTGGGGGGGGGGAGAGAGAGAGAGAGTGTGTGGGGGGGAGAGAGTGAGAGTGTGGGGGGAGGAGAGAGAGAGTGTGGGGGGAGAGAGAGTGGGGGGGGAGAAAGAGAGAGTGGGGGGGGAGAAAGAGAGAGTGGGGGGGGAGAAAGAGAGAGTGGGGGGGGGGAGAAAGAGAGAGTGGGGGGGGGGAGAAAGAGAGAGTGGGGGGAGAGAGAAGAGAGAGAGAGAGTGGGGGCAGAGAGAGAGAGAGAGAGAGTGGGGGCAGAGAGAGAGAGAGTGGGGGGGGAGAGAGAGAGAGAGAGTGGGGGGAGAGAGAGAGAGAGTGAGAGTGGGGGGGGAGAGAGAGAGTGGGGGGGGGGGGAGAGAGCGTGGGGGGGGAGAAGGAGAGAGTGGGGGGGAGAGAGAGAGAGTGGGGGGGGAGAGAGAGTGTGGGGGGGGAGAGAGAGAGTGTGGGGGGGAGAGAGAGAGTGGGGGGGAGAGAGAGAGTGTGGGGGGGAGAGAGAGAGAGTGTGGGGGGGGAGAGAGAGAGAGTGTGGGGGGGAGAGAGAGAGAGTGTGGGGGGGAGAGAGTGGGGGGAGAGAGAGAGGGGGCAGAGAGAGAGAGAGAGTGGGAGGAGAGAGAGAGTGGGAGGGGAGAGAGAGAGTGGGGGGGGGAGAGAGAGAGTGGGGGGGGAGAGAGAGAGTGGGGGGGGAGAGAGAGAGTGGGGGGGGAGAGAGAGAGTGGGGGGGGAGAGAGAGAGTGGGGGGGGGGAGAGAGAGTGGGGGGGGAGAGAGAGAGTGAGTGGGGGGGGAGAGAGAGAGAGTGGGGGGGGGAGAGAGAGAGTGGGGGGGAGAGAGAGAGAGAGTGGGGGGAGAGAGAGTGTGGGGGGGGAGAGAGAGTGGGGGGGGAGAGAGAGTGGGGGGGGAGAGAGAGAGTGGGGGGAGAGAGAGAGTGGGGGGAGAGAGAGAGAGAGTGGGGGGAGAGAGAGAGAGAGTGGGGGGAGAGAGAGAGTGGGGGGAGAGAGAGAGAGAGTGGGGGGGAGAGAGAGAGAGTGGGGGGGGAGAGAGAGAGTGAGTGGGGGGGGGAGAGAGAGAGAGTGGGGGGGGAGAGAGAGTGGGGGGGAGAGAGAGTGTGGGGGGGAGAGAGAGAGTGGGGGGAGAGAGAGAGAGTGGGGGGGAGAGAGAGAGTGGGGGGAGAGAGAGAGAGAGTGGGGGGGAGAGAGAGAGAGAGTGGGGGGAGAGAGAGAGTGGGGGGAGAGAGAGAGAGAGAGTGGGGGGAGAGAGAGAGAGAGAGTGGGGGGAGAGAGAGAGAGAGAGTGGGGGGGAGAGTGAGAGTGGGGGAGAGTTAGAGAGAGAGAGAGGGGGGGAGAGAGAGGGTGTGGGGGAGAGAGAGAGGGGGGTGAGGGGGGGAGAGAGAGGGTGTGGGGGGAGAGAGGGTGTGGGGGGAGAGAGAGGGTGTGGGGGGGGAGAGGGGTGGGGGGGAGAGAGGGTGTGGGGGGGAGAGAGGGTGTGGGGGGGAGAGAGAGGGTGTGGGGGAAGGAGAGTGTGGGGGAAGAGAGAGTGTGGGGGAAGAGAGAGTGTGGGGGGAGAGACACAGAGGGGAGAAACGGTGGGTGACACACAGAGGGTGGGTGATACACAGAGAGGGTGACTGACTGGGGGGGGGTGACTGACTGGGGGGGGGGTGACTGACTGGGGGGGGGGGTGACTGACTGGGGGGGTGGTGACTGACTGGGGGGGTGGTGACTGACTGGGGGGGTGGTGACTGACTGGGGGGGTGGTGACTGATTGGGGGGGTGGTGACTGACTGGGGGGGTGGTGACTGATTGGGGGGGTGGTGACTGATTGGGGGGGTACCTCTGGTGTCACACACATACACATGCTCCCATACACATACACTTGCTCCCATACACTTGCTCCCATACACATACACACATACACTTGCTCCCATACACATACACACATACACATGCTCCCATACACATACACACATACACTTGTTCCCATACACTTGCTCACACACACACACACGGGGGGGGGGGGGGAAGGAAAGGCCACGACCAGCACCACCACCACGCTCCTCCCCCACCCACCCCCCGCTCGTGGGGGGGGGGGCAGGCCGACACCCCACCCCCCCCCCCCCATACCTCACGCGGGCATATTGGAAGCTTTGGGGAGGCAGGGTGGGTGGGAGGCACGTGGCGAGGTATCCCCCAGGGGACAGTCAGCCCCGCAGTGGCCGCCACTACCCTGCTCTTCTCGCCGGCATGTCTTCACAGTGTGCGGCCAAGCAGCTTTGCAGACTGCTTCTTCCCCCAGCCCGCGGCAGCATGAAGCTAGCTGGCGGGGAGGCGGCATGAAGCTAGCTGGCGGGGAGGCGGCAGGGTAGGTGGGAGTCACGTGGTTAGGGCAGAGTCCCCCCCCCTCCGCACGCCAACCGGGCTGCAAGCAGTGGGGACCTCCCGCCCGGGGCAGCGATCGGTGGATCGAGGGGGAAGGGGACAGGAGCAGGGGAAGGGGACAGGAGCAGGGGACAGGCGGAGGGGAAGGGGACAGGAGCAGGGGACAGGAAGAGGGGAAGGGGACAGGAGCAGGGGACAGGAGGAGGGGAAGGGGACAGGAGGAGGGGAATGGAGGAGGGGAAGGGGACAGGAGCAGAAGAAGGGGACAGGAGGAGGGGAAGGGGACAGGAGCAGGGGACGGGGACAGGAGAGCTGCCGCGGTGGGGAGTAGGGAGCCATGTAGGGACCAGGGGGATCGCAGGGAAGGAGCAGAGGGGCCGCAGCATGGCGTGTACTTACTCTTGATGTCCGGGCAGAAAGAATGGCTGCTCGTTGGGGGCGGGCTCATATAGAGCCTGGCCGCGCGCCCACAAATCCTGGGAGCGCGCGCCAAACAGCAGTCAGGTAGGGAGTTTTTTTTTTTTTTTTTTTTTTAAGCGCGAGCAGGGAAATTTCAGCGCGAACGGGGGAAATTTAAAAAAAAAACACGTGTGCTGCTTGGGCCAATGTTTACTCGCCTGGGGGTTAAATCCACCCGCCCCGGGCGAGTAAATGTATAGGATTGTCGAACACTGTATATATATATCCTTATGTATCTAATTCTATATTTATATATTTGAGATAATACTGCATTTAAAAAAAATGGTTTCACTCTTTCTGCCCTTTGTAGTGATTTTGACTATTAAGCTTTATTCGGTTGCTTTAGCAACCATTTAGAAAGCCACAGCACTTATTGAAATAGTTCGCCACATTGGGTGCCCTGGGAAGCAGGATCTTAGTCGATCGGACACGGGAGAACAGATTCGATCGGCAGCTTTGACAATTGCATTGCTGTAAATGTTAGGAACTGCGGCATTTATTAACCCTTTGCGTGCCAGAGGGCCCGCGGTACTCGCGTGACTGCGTCGGCCCTTAACTAGAAAACAGAAGAGTAATCCTCTTCCATTTCCCTTCACTGCAGCCCACCTCCTGTGCGCCATGAAAACGCAGGACGCAATAAAAAAAAAACTCTTTCCATGAGCTCGACGGCGCCAATGTCATGGGGCCCCTGGTGTGCCTGACCCCATGACGTAGTGACTACGTCTTGGAGCACTCAAAGGGTTAAAAACAAACCAAAAAAAGGGCAAGGGGGAAATGCTGCTTTAAGTCTTCACTAAGCAGCGCCGTACAGGTAACGTGCCAGGTGTTGCCTAATAAGCCTATAGTAAAAGCTGGATTGGATCAAGCTCCTGTGCACTGGAAGCCACTGGATTTTCCCTACTCCTATTCTGAGGTCTATAAATACTGTGCAAAGCGCCGCCTTCCTTACAGAGTAAAATGAAAAGGCAGGACAGTATGAGAGCTGTATTTCACAGAGGCTATTACTGGGAGAATGGGAACATATTTTCTTTGCCTTAGACAATAAGACAGAACATCAATAGTTCCCATGCTCGGGCAGCAGGAACAGCAGCCCTGGATGCAGAAATAAACAATGCCAAACACGCTCACCGACTCCAGCAAGATGAGAGCACAGTGGCTATGGGAAGA